>NC_091986.1:219471391-219771391 GCF_044704955.1 Pristiophorus japonicus | reverse complement strand
GGGAGTGAAAAATAGTTAGATGGAGAGAGACAGAGAGAGGGAGTGAGAAATAGTTAGATGGAGAGAGACAGAGAGAGAGAGTGAGAAATAGTTAGACGGTGAGAGACAGAGAGAGGGAGTGAAAAATAGTTAGATGGAGAGAGACAGAGAGAGGGAGTGAGAAATAGTTAGACGGAGAGAGACAGAGAAAGGGAGTGAAAAATAATCAGATGGAGAGAGACAGAGAGGGTGTGAAAATAGTGAGATGGAGAGAGACAGAGAGAGGGAGAGAAAAATAGTTAGATGGAGAGAGACAGAGAGAGGGAGTGAGAAATAGTTAGATGGAGAGAGGCAGAGAGAGGGAGTGAAAAATAGTTAGATGGAGAGAGAGAGAGAGGGAGTGGAAAATAATTAGATGGAGAGAGACAGAGAGAGGGAGTGAGAAATAGTTAGATGTAGAGAGACAGAGAGAGAGTGAAAAATAGTTGATGGAGAGAGACAGAGAGAGGGAGTGAAAAATAGTTCGATGGAGAGAGACAGAGAGAGGGAGTGGATAATGATTAGATGGAGAGAGACAGAGCAAGGGAGCGAGAAATAGTTAGATGGAGCGACACAGAGAGATAGAGTGAAAAATAGTTAGATGGAGAGAGACAGAGAGAGGGAGTGAGAAATAGTTAGATGGAGAGAGACAGAGAGAGGGAGAGAAAAATAGTTAGATGGAGAGAGACAGAGAGAGGGAGTGGGAAATAGTTAGATGGAGAGAGACAGAGAGAGGGAGTAAAAAATAGTTCGATGGAGAGAGACAGAGAGAGGGAGTGGATAATAATTAGATGGAGAGAGACAGAGCAAGGGAGCGAGAAATAGTTAGATGGAGAGAGACAGAGAGAGAGAGTGAAAAATAGATGGAGACAGACAGAGAGAGGGAGTGAAAAATAGTTGGATGGAGAGAGACAGAGAGAGGGAGTGAGAAATAGTTGATGGAGAGAGACAGAGCAAGGGAGTGAAAAATAGTTAGATGGAGAGAGACAGAGAGATAGAGTGACAAATGTTAGATGGAGAGAGACAGAGAGAGGGACTGAAAAATAGTTAGATGGAGAGCGACAGAGAGAGGGAGTGAGAAATAGTTGATGGAGAGAGACAGAGCGAGGGAGTGAAAAATAGTTAGATGGAGAGAGACAGAGAGAGGGAGTGAGAAATAGTTAGATGGAGAGAGACACAGAGAAGGTGTGAAAAATAGTTAGATGCAGAGAGACAGAGAGAGGGAGTGAAAAATATTTAGATGGAGACAGACAGAGAGAGGGAGTGAGAAATAGTTGATGGAGAGAGACAGAGCAAGGGAGTGAAAAATAGTTAGATGGAGAGAGACAGAGAGATAGAGTGACAAATGTTAGATGGAGAGAGACAGAGAGAGGGACTGAAAAATAGTTAGATGGAGAGAGACAGAGAGAGAGAGAGTGAAAAATAGATGGAGCAGACAGAGAGAGGGAGTGAAAAATAGTTAGATGAAGAGAGACAGAGAGAGGGAGTGAGAAATAGTTAGATGGAGAGAGACACAGAGAAGGTGTGAAAAATAGTTAGATGCAGAGAGACAGAGAGAGGGAGTGAAAAATATTTAGATGGAGACAGACAGAGAGAGGGAGTGAAAAATAGTTAGATGGAGAGAGACAGAGAGAGGGAGTGAGAAATAGTTAGATGGAGAGAGACAGAGAGAGGGAGTGAGAAATAGTTAGATGGAGAGAGACAGAGAGAGAGAGTGAGAAATAGTTAGACGGTGAGAGACAGAGAGAGGGAGTGAAAAATAGTTAGATGGAGAGAGACAGAGAGAGGGAGTGAGAAATAGTTAGACGGAGAGAGACAGAGAAAGGGAGTGAAAAATAATCAGATGGAGAGAGACAGAGAGGGTGTGAAAATAGTGAGATGGAGAGAGACAGAGAGAGGGAGAGAAAAATAGTTAGATGGAGAGAGACAGAGAGAGGGAGTGAGAAATAGTTAGATGGAGAGAGGCAGAGAGAGGGAGTGAAAAATAGTTAGATGGAGAGAGAGAGAGAGGGAGTGGAAAATAATTAGA
The DNA here is from genome assembly GCF_044704955.1 of Pristiophorus japonicus. Classification (NCBI taxonomy): domain Eukaryota; kingdom Metazoa; phylum Chordata; class Chondrichthyes; family Pristiophoridae; genus Pristiophorus; species Pristiophorus japonicus. The sequence continues at coordinate 219,769,344 of NC_091986.1, read as the reverse complement.
TGGAGAGAGACAGAGAGAGGGAGTGAAAATAGTGAGATGGAGAGAGACAGAGAGAGTGAAAAATAGTTAGATGGAGAGAGACAGAGAGAGGGAGTGAGAAATAATTAGATGCAGAGAGACAGAGAGGGAGTGAAAATATTTAGATGGAGAGAGACAGAGAGAGGGAGTGAGAAATAGTTAGATGGAGAGAGACAGAGAGAGGGAGTAAAACATAGTTGGATGCAGAGAGACAGAGAGAGGGAGTGGAAAATAATTAGATTGACAGAGACAGAGCGAGGGAGCGAGAACTAGTTAGATGGAGAGACACAGAGAGACAGAGTGACAAATAGTTAGGTGGAGAGAGACAGAGAGAGGGAGTGAAAAATAGTTGATGGAGAGAGACAGAGAGAGGGAGTGAGAAATAGTTAGATGGAGAGAGACAGAGAGAGGGAGTGAAAAATAGTTAGATGGAGAGAGAACAGATAGAGAGAGTGAAAAATAGATGGAGACAGACAGAGAGAGGGAGTGAAAAATAGTTAGATGGAGAGAGACAGAGAGAGGGAGTGAGAAATAGTTAGATGGAGAGAGACACAGAGAAGGTGTGAAAAATAGTTAGATGCAGAGAGACAGAGAGAGGGAGCGAGAAATAGTTAAATGGAGAGAGACACAGAGAGGGTGTGAAAAATAGTTAGATGGAGAGATACAGAGAGAGGGAGTGAGAAATAGTTAGATGGAGAGAGACAGAGAGAGGGAGTGAGAAATAATGAGATGGAGAGAGACAGAGAGAGGGAGTGAGAAATAGTTAGATGGAGAGAGACACAGAGAATGTGTGAAAAATAGTTAGATGCAGAGAGACAGAGAGAGGGAGTGAGAAATAGTTAGATGGAGACAGACAGAGAGAGGGAGTGAAAAATAGTTAGATGGAGAGAGACAGAGAGAGGGAGTGAGAAATAGTTAGAAAGAGAGAGACAGAGAGAGAGAGTGAAAAATAGATGGAGACAGACAGAGAGAGGGAGTGAAAAATAGTTAGATGGAGAGAGACACAGAGAGGGAGCGAGAAATAGTTAGATGGAGAGAGACAGAGAGAGGGAGTGAGAAATAGTTAGATGGAGAGAGAAAGAGAGAGGGAGTGAATATAGTTAGATGGAGAGACAGAGAGAGGGAGTGAGAAATAGTTAGATGGAGAGAGACAGAGAGAGGGAGTGAAATATAGTTAGATGAAGAGAGACAGAGCTAGGGAGCGAGAACTAGTTAGATGGAGAGACACAGAGAGACAGAGTGACAAATAGTTTGATGCAGAGAGACAGAGAGAGGGAGTGAGAAATATTTGATGGAGAGAGACAGAGAAAGGGAGCGAGAAATAGTTAGATGGAGAGAGACAGAGAGAGAGAGTGAAAAATAGTTAGATGGAGAGAGACAGAGAGAGGGAGTGAAAAATAGTTAGATGGAGACAGACAGAGAGAGGGAGTGAAAAATAGTTAGATGGAGAGAGACAGTGAGAGGGAGTGAGAAATAGTTAGAAGGAGAGAGACAGAGAGAGAGTGTGAAAAATAGATGGAGACAGACAGAGAGAGGGAGTGAAAAATAGTTAGATGGAGAGAGACAGAGAGAGGGAGCAAGAAATAGTTAGATGGAGAGAGACAGAGAGAGGGAGTGAGAAATAGTTAGATGGAGAGAGACAGAGAGAGGAAATGAATATAGTTCGATGGAGAGACATAGAGAGGGAGTGAGAAATAGTTAGATGGAGAGAGACAGAGAGAGGGAGTGAAATATAGTTAGATGGAGAGAGACAGAGAGAGGGAGTGAGAAATATTTGATGGAGAGAGACAGAGAGAGGGAGCGAGAAATAGTTAGATGGAGAGAGACAGAGAGAGAGAGTGAAAAATAGTTAGATGGAGAGAGACAGAGAGAGGGAGTGAGAAATAGTTAGATGGAGAGAGACAGAGAGAGGGAGAGAAAAATAGTTAGATGGAGAGAGACAGAGAGAGGGAGTGGGAAATAGTTAGATGGAGAGAGACAGAGAGAGGGAGTAAAAAATAGTTCGATGGAGAGAGACAGAGAGAGGGAGTGGATAATAATTAGATGGAGAGAGACAGAGCAAGGGAGTGAAAAATAGTTAGATGGAGAGAGACAGAGAGATAGAGTGACAAAGGTTAGATGGAGAGAGACAGAGAGAGGGACTGAAAAATAGTTAGATGGAGAGAGACAGAGAGAGGGAGTGAGAAATAGTTGATGGAGAGAGACAGAGCGAGGGAGTGAAAAATAGTTAGATGGAGAGAGACAAAGAGAGGGAGTGAGAAATAGTTAGATGGAGAGAGACACAGAGAAGGTGTGAAAAATAGTTAGATGCAGAGAGACAGAGAGAGGGAGTGAGAAATAGTTAGATGCAGAGAGACAGAGAGAGGGAGTGAGAAATAGTTGATGGAGAGAGACAGAGCAAGGGAGTGAAAAATAGTTAGATGGAGAGAGACAGAGAGAGGGAGTGAATATAGTTCGATGGAGAGACAGAGAGAGGTAGTGAGAAATAGTTAGATGGAGAGAGACAGAGAGAGAGAGTGAAAAATAGATGGAGATAGACAGAGAGAGGGAGTGAAAAATAGTTGATGGAGAGAGACAGAGAGAGGGAGTGAGAAATAGTGAGATGGAGAGAGACAGAGAGAGGGAGTGAAAAATAGTTAGATGGAGAGAGACAGAGAGAGGGAGTGAGAAATAGTTAGATGGAGAGAGACAGAGAGAGAGAGTGAGAAATAGTTAGACGGTGAGAGACAGAGAGAGGGAGTGAAAAATAGTTAGATGGAGAGAGACAGAGAGAGGGAGTGAGAAATAGTTAGACGGAGAGAGACAGAGAAAGGGAGTGAAAAATAATCAGATGGAGAGAGACAGAGAGGGTGTGAAAATAGTGAGATGGAGAGAGACAGAGAGAGGGAGAGAAAAATAGTTAGATGGAGAGAGACAGAGAGAGGGAGTGAGAAATAGTTAGATGGAGAGAGGCAGAGAGAGGGAGTGAAAAATAGTTAGATGGAGAGAGAGAGAGAGGGAGTGGAAAATAATTAGATGGAGAGAGACAGAGAGAGGGAGTGAGAAATAGTTAGATGTAGAGAGACAGAGAGAGAGTGAAAAATAGTTGATGGAGAGAGACAGAGAGAGGGAGTGAAAAATAGTTCGATGGAGAGAGACAGAGAGAGGGAGTGGATAATGATTAGATGGAGAGAGACAGAGCAAGGGAGCGAGAAATAGTTAGATGGAGCGACACAGAGAGATAGAGTGAAAAATAGTTAGATGGAGAGAGACAGAGAGAGGGAGTGAGAAATAGTTAGATGGAGAGAGACAGAGAGAGGGAGAGAAAAATAGTTAGATGGAGAGAGACAGAGAGAGGGAGTGGGAAATAGTTAGATGGAGAGAGACAGAGAGAGGGAGTAAAAAATAGTTCGATGGAGAGAGACAGAGAGAGGGAGTGGATAATAATTAGATGGAGAGAGACAGAGCAAGGGAGCGAGAAATAGTTAGATGGAGAGAGACAGAGAGAGAGAGTGAAAAATAGATGGAGACAGACAGAGAGAGGGAGTGAAAAATAGTTGGATGGAGAGAGACAGAGAGAGGGAGTGAGAAATAGTTGATGGAGAGAGACAGAGCAAGGGAGTGAAAAATAGTTAGATGGAGAGAGACAGAGAGATAGAGTGACAAATGTTAGATGGAGAGAGACAGAGAGAGGGACTGAAAAATAGTTAGATGGAGAGCGACAGAGAGAGGGAGTGAGAAATAGTTGATGGAGAGAGACAGAGCGAGGGAGTGAAAAATAGTTAGATGGAGAGAGACAGAGAGAGGGAGTGAGAAATAGTTAGATGGAGAGAGACACAGAGAAGGTGTGAAAAATAGTTAGATGCAGAGAGACAGAGAGAGGGAGTGAAAAATATTTAGATGGAGACAGACAGAGAGAGGGAGTGAGAAATAGTTGATGGAGAGAGACAGAGCAAGGGAGTGAAAAATAGTTAGATGGAGAGAGACAGAGAGATAGAGTGACAAATGTTAGATGGAGAGAGACAGAGAGAGGGACTGAAAAATAGTTAGATGGAGAGAGACAGAGAGAGAGAGAGTGAAAAATAGATGGAGCAGACAGAGAGAGGGAGTGAAAAATAGTTAGATGAAGAGAGACAGAGAGAGGGAGTGAGAAATAGTTAGATGGAGAGAGACACAGAGAAGGTGTGAAAAATAGTTAGATGCAGAGAGACAGAGAGAGGGAGTGAAAAATATTTAGATGGAGACAGACAGAGAGAGGGAGTGAAAAATAGTTAGATGGAGAGAGACAGAGAGAGGGAGTGAGAAATAGTTAGATGGAGAGAGACAGAGAGAGGGAGTGAGAAATAGTTAGATGGAGAGAGACAGAGAGAGAGAGTGAGAAATAGTTAGACGGTGAGAGACAGAGAGAGGGAGTGAAAAATAGTTAGATGGAGAGAGACAGAGAGAGGGAGTGAGAAATAGTTAGACGGAGAGAGACAGAGAAAGGGAGTGAAAAATAATCAGATGGAGAGAGACAGAGAGGGTGTGAAAATAGTGAGATGGAGAGAGACAGAGAGAGGGAGAGAAAAATAGTTAGATGGAGAGAGACAGAGAGAGGGAGTGAGAAATAGTTAGATGGAGAGAGGCAGAGAGAGGGAGTGAAAAATAGTTAGATGGAGAGAGAGAGAGAGGGAGTGGAAAATAATTAGATGGAGAGAGACAGAGAGAGGGAGTGAAAATAGTGAGATGGAGAGAGACAGAGAGAGTGAAAAATAGTTAGATGGAGAGAGACAGAGAGAGGGAGTGAGAAATAATTAGATGCAGAGAGACAGAGAGGGAGTGAAAATATTTAGATGGAGAGAGACAGAGAGAGGGAGTGAGAAATAGTTAGATGGAGAGAGACAGAGAGAGGGAGTAAAACATAGTTGGATGCAGAGAGACAGAGAGAGGGAGTGGAAAATAATTAGATTGACAGAGACAGAGCGAGGGAGCGAGAACTAGTTAGATGGAGAGACACAGAGAGACAGAGTGACAAATAGTTAGGTGGAGAGAGACAGAGAGAGGGAGTGAAAAATAGTTGATGGAGAGAGACAGAGAGAGGGAGTGAGAAATAGTTAGATGGAGAGAGACAGAGAGAGGGAGTGAAAAATAGTTAGATGGAGAGAGAACAGATAGAGAGAGTGAAAAATAGATGGAGACAGACAGAGAGAGGGAGTGAAAAATAGTTAGATGGAGAGAGACAGAGAGAGGGAGTGAGAAATAGTTAGATGGAGAGAGACACAGAGAAGGTGTGAAAAATAGTTAGATGCAGAGAGACAGAGAGAGGGAGCGAGAAATAGTTAAATGGAGAGAGACACAGAGAGGGTGTGAAAAATAGTTAGATGGAGAGATACAGAGAGAGGGAGTGAGAAATAGTTAGATGGAGAGAGACAGAGAGAGGGAGTGAGAAATAATGAGATGGAGAGAGACAGAGAGAGGGAGTGAGAAATAGTTAGATGGAGAGAGACACAGAGAATGTGTGAAAAATAGTTAGATGCAGAGAGACAGAGAGAGGGAGTGAGAAATAGTTAGATGGAGACAGACAGAGAGAGGGAGTGAAAAATAGTTAGATGGAGAGAGACAGAGAGAGGGAGTGAGAAATAGTTAGAAAGAGAGAGACAGAGAGAGAGAGTGAAAAATAGATGGAGACAGACAGAGAGAGGGAGTGAAAAATAGTTAGATGGAGAGAGACACAGAGAGGGAGCGAGAAATAGTTAGATGGAGAGAGACAGAGAGAGGGAGTGAGAAATAGTTAGATGGAGAGAGAAAGAGAGAGGGAGTGAATATAGTTAGATGGAGAGACAGAGAGAGGGAGTGAGAAATAGTTAGATGGAGAGAGACAGAGAGAGGGAGTGAAATATAGTTAGATGAAGAGAGACAGAGCTAGGGAGCGAGAACTAGTTAGATGGAGAGACACAGAGAGACAGAGTGACAAATAGTTTGATGCAGAGAGACAGAGAGAGGGAGTGAGAAATATTTGATGGAGAGAGACAGAGAAAGGGAGCGAGAAATAGTTAGATGGAGAGAGACAGAGAGAGAGAGTGAAAAATAGTTAGATGGAGAGAGACAGAGAGAGGGAGTGAAAAATAGTTAGATGGAGACAGACAGAGAGAGGGAGTGAAAAATAGTTAGATGGAGAGAGACAGTGAGAGGGAGTGAGAAATAGTTAGAAGGAGAGAGACAGAGAGAGAGTGTGAAAAATAGATGGAGACAGACAGAGAGAGGGAGTGAAAAATAGTTAGATGGAGAGAGACAGAGAGAGGGAGCAAGAAATAGTTAGATGGAGAGAGACAGAGAGAGGGAGTGAGAAATAGTTAGATGGAGAGAGACAGAGAGAGGAAATGAATATAGTTCGATGGAGAGACATAGAGAGGGAGTGAGAAATAGTTAGATGGAGAGAGACAGAGAGAGGGAGTGAAATATAGTTAGATGGAGAGAGACAGAGAGAGGGAGTGAGAAATATTTGATGGAGAGAGACAGAGAGAGGGAGCGAGAAATAGTTAGATGGAGAGAGACAGAGAGAGAGAGTGAAAAATAGTTAGATGGAGAGAGACAGAGAGAGGGAGTGAGAAATAGTTAGATGGAGAGAGACAGAGAGAGGGAGAGAAAAATAGTTAGATGGAGAGAGACAGAGAGAGGGAGTGGGAAATAGTTAGATGGAGAGAGACAGAGAGAGGGAGTAAAAAATAGTTCGATGGAGAGAGACAGAGAGAGGGAGTGGATAATAATTAGATGGAGAGAGACAGAGCAAGGGAGCGAGAAATAGTTAGATGGAGAGAGACAGAGAGAGAGAGTGAAAAATAGATGGAGACAGACAGAGAGAGGGAGTGAAAAATAGTTGGATGGAGAGAGACAGAGAGAGGGAGTGAGAAATAGTTGATGGAGAGAGACAGAGCAAGGGAGTGAAAAATAGTTAGATGGAGAGAGACAGAGAGATAGAGTGACAAAGGTTAGATGGAGAGAGACAGAGAGAGGGACTGAAAAATAGTTAGATGGAGAGAGACAGAGAGAGGGAGTGAGAAATAGTTGATGGAGAGAGACAGAGCGAGGGAGTGAAAAATAGTTAGATGGAGAGAGACAGAGAGAGGGAGTGAGAAATAGTTAGATGGAGAGAGACACAGAGAAGGTGTGAAAAATAGTTAGATGCAGAGAGACAGAGAGAGGGAGTGAGAAATAGTTAGATGCAGAGAGACAGAGAGAGGGAGTGAGAAATAGTTGATGGAGAGAGACAGAGCAAGGGAGTGAAAAATAGTTAGATGGAGAGAGACAGAGAGATAGAGTGACAAATGTTAGATGGAGAGAGACAGAGAGAGGGACTGAAAAACAGTTAGATGGAGAGAGACAGAGAGAGAGAGAGTGAAAAATAGATGGAGCAGACAGAGAGAGGGAGTGAAAAATAGTTAGATGAAGAGAGACAGAGAGAGGGAGTGAGAAATAGTTAGATGGAGAGAGACACAGAGAAGGTGTGAAAAATAGTTAGATGCAGAGAGACAGAGAGAGGGAGTGAAAAATATTTAGAAGGAGACAGACAGAGAGAGGGAGTGAAAAATAGTTAGATTGAGAGAGACAGAGAGAGGGAGTGAGAAATAGTTAGAAGGAGAGAGACAGAGAGAGAGAGTGAAAAATAGATGGAGACAGACAAAGAGAGGGAGTGAAAAATAGTTAGATGGAGAGAGACAGAGAGAGGGAGCGAGAAATAGTTAGATGGAGAGAGACACAGAGAAGGTGTGAAAAATCGTTAGATGCAGAGAGACCGAGAGAGGGAGTGGAAAATAATTAGATTGAAAGAGACAGAGCGAGGGAGCGAGAACTAGTTCGATGGAGAGAGACAGAGAGAGGGAGTGAGAAATAGTTAGATGGAGAGAGACAGAGAGAGGGATTGAATATAGTTCGATGGAGAGACAGAGACAGGTAGTGAGAAATAGTTAGATGGAGAGAGACAGAGAGAGAGAGTGAAAAATAGATGGAGATAGACAGAGAGAGGGAGTGAAAAATCGTTGATGGAGAGAGACAGAGAGAGGGAGTGAGAAATAGTGAGATGGAGAGAGACAGAGAGAGGGAGTGAAAAATAGTTAGATGGAGAGAGACAGAGAGAGGGAGTGAGAAATAGTTAGATGAAGAGAGACAGAGAGAGGGAGTGAGAAATAGTTAGATGGAGAGAGACAGAGAGAGAGAGTGAGAAATAGTTAGACGGTGAGAGACAGAGAGAGGGAGTGAAAAATAGTTAGATGGAGAGAGACAGAGAGAGGGAGTGAGAAATAGTTAGACGGAGAGAGACAGAGAAAGGGAGTGAAAAATAATCAGATGGAGAGGGACAGAGAGGGTGTGAAAATAGTGAGATGGAGAGAGACAGAGAGAGGGAGAGAAAAATAGTTAGATGGAGAGAGACAGAGAGAGGGAGTGAGAAATAGTTAGATGGAGAGAGGCAGAGAGAGGGAGTGAAAAATAGTTAGATGGAGAGAGAGAGAGAGGGAGTGGAAAATAATTAGATGGAGAGAGACAGAGAGAGGGAGTGAAAATAGTGAGATGGAGAGACAGAGAGAGGGAGTGAGAAATAGTTAGATGGAGAGAGACAGAGAGAGTGAAAAATAGTTAGATGGAGAGAGACAGAGAGAGGGAGTGAGAAATAATTAGATGCAGAGAGACCGAGAGGGAGTGAAAATATTTAGATGGAGAGAGACAGAGAGAGGGAGTGAGAAATAGTTAGATGGAGAGAGACAGAGAGAGGGAGTAAAATATAGTTGGATGCAGAGAGACAGAGAGAGGGAGTGGAAAATAATTAGATTGACAGAGACAGAGCGAGGGAGCGAGAACTAGTTAGATGGAGAGACACAGAGAGACAGAGTGACAAATAGTTAGGTGGAGAGAGACAGAGAGAGGGAGTGAAAAATAGTTGATGGAGAGAGACAGAGAGAGGGAGTGAGAAATAGTTAGATGGAGAGAGACAGAGAGAGGGAGTGAAAAATAGTTAGATGGAGAGAGAACAGATAGAGAGAGTGAAAAATAGATGGAGACAGACAGAGAGAGGGAGTGAAAAATAGTTAGATGGAGAGAGACAGAGAGAGGGAGTGAGAAATAGTTAGATGGAGAGAGACACAGAGAAGGTGTGAAAAATAGTTAGATGCAGAGAGACAGAGAGAGGGAGCGAGAAATAGTTAAATGGAGAGAGACACAGAGAGGGTGTGAAAAATAGTTAGATGGAGAGATACAGAGAGAGGGAGTGAGAAATAGTTAGATGGAGAGAGACAGAGAGAGGGAGTGAGAAATAATGAGATGGAGAGAGACAGAGAGAGGGAGTGAGAAATAGTTAGATGGAGAGAGACACAGAGAATGTGTGAAAAATAGTTAGATGCAGAGAGACAGAGAGAGGGAGTGAGAAATAGTTAGATGGAGACAGACAGAGAGAGGGAGTGAAAAATAGTTAGATGGAGAGAGACAGAGAGAGGGAGTGAGAATTAGTTAGAAAGAGAGAGACAGAGAGAGAGAGTGAAAAATAGATGGAGACAGACAGAGAGAGGGAGTGAAAAATAGTTAGATGGAGAGAGACACAGAGAGGGAGCGAGAAATAGTTAGATGGAGAGAGACAGAGAGAGGGAGTGAGAAATAGTTAGATGGAGAGAGAAAGAGAGAGGGAGTGAATATAGTTAGATGGAGAGACAGAGAGAGGGAGTGAGAAATAGTTAGATGGAGAGAGACAGAGAGAGGGAGTGAAATATAGTTAGATGAAGAGAGACAGAGAGAGGGAGTGGAAAATAATTAGATTGACAGAGACAGAGCTAGGGAGCGAGAACTAGTCAGATGGAGAGACACAGAGAGACAGAGTGACAAATAGTTTGATGCAGAGAGACAGAGAGAGGGAGTGAGAAATATTTGATGGAGAGAGACAGAGAAAGGGAGCGAGAAATAGTTAGATGGAGAGAGACAGAGAGAGAGAGTGAAAAATAGTTAGATGGAGAGAGACAGAGAGAGGGAGTGAAAAATAGTTAGATGGAGACAGACAGAGAGAGGGAGTGAAAAATAGTTAGATGGAGAGAGACAGTGAGAGGGAGTGAGAAATAGTTAGAAGGAGAGAGACAGAGAGAGAGAGTGAAAAATTGATGGAGACAGACAGAGAGAGGGAGTGAAAAATAGTTAGATGGAGAGAGACAGAGAGAGGGAGCAAGAAATAGTTAGATGGAGAGAGACAGAGAGAGGGAGTGAGAAATAGTTAGATGGAGAGAGACAGAGAGAGAGAGAGTGAAAAATAGATGGAGCAGACAGAGAGAGGGAGTGAAAAAAAGTTAGATGAAGGGAGACAGAGAGAGGGAGTGAGAAATAGTTAGATGGAGAGAGACAGAGAGAGGGAGTGAAATATAGTTAGATGAAGAGAGACAGAGCTAGGGAGCGAGAACTAGTTAGATGGAGAGACACAGAGAGACAGAGTGACAAAAAGTTTGATGCAGAGAGACAGAGAGAGGGAGTGAGAAATATTTGATGGAGAGAGACAGAGAAAGGGAGCGAGAAATAGTTAGATGGAGAGAGACAGAGAGAGAGTGAAAAATAGTTAGATGGAGAGAGACAGAGAGAGGGAGTGAAAAATAGTTAGATGGAGACAGACAGAGAGAGGGAGTGAAAAATAGTTAGATGTAGAGAGACAGTGAGAGGGAGTGAGAAATAGTTAGATGGAGAGAGACAGAGAGAGGAAATGAATATAGTTCGATGGAGAGACATAGAGAGGGAGTGAGAAATAGTTAGATGGAGAGAGACAGAGAGAGGGAGTGAAATATAGTTAGATGGAGAGAGACAGAGAGAGGGAGTGAGAAATAGTTAGAAGAAGAGAGACAGAGAGAGAGAGTGAAAAATAGATGGAGACAGACAGAGAGAGGGAGTGAAAAATAGTTAGATGGAGAGAGACAGAGAGAGGGAGCAAGAAATAGTTAGATGGAGAGAGACAGAGAGAGGGAGTGAGAAATAGTTAGATGGAGAGAGACAGAGAGAGGAAATGAATATAGTTCGATGGAGAGACATAGAGAGGGAGTGAGAAATAGTTAGATGGAGAGAGACAGAGAGAGGGAGTGAAATATAGTTAGATGGAGAGAGACAGAGAGAGGGAGTGAGAAATATTTGATGGAGAGAGACAGAGAGAGGGAGCGAGAAATAGTTAGATGGAGAAAGACAGAGAGAGAGAGTGAAAAATAGTTAGATGGAGAGAGACAGAGAGAGGGAGTGAGAAATAGTTAGATGGGGAGAGACAGAGAGAGGGAGAGAAAAATAGTTAGATGGAGAGAGACAGAGAAAGGGAGTGGGAAATAGTTAGATGGAGAGAGACAGAGAGATAGAGTAAAAAATAGTTCGATGGAGAGAGACAGAGAGAGGGAGTGGATAATAATTAGATGGAGAGAGACAGAGCAAGGGAGCGAGAAATAGTTAGATGGAGAGAGACAGAGAGAGAGAGTGAAAAATAGATGGAGACAGACAGAGAGAGGGAGTGAAAAATAGTTGGATGGAGAGAGACAGAGAGAGGGAGTGAGAAATAGTTGATGGAGAGAGACAGAGCAAGGGAGTGAAAAATAGTTAGATGGAGAGAGACAGAGAGATAGAGTGACAAATGTTAGATGGAGAGAGACAGAGAGAGGGACTGAAAAATAGTTAGATGGAGAGAGACAGAGAGAGGGAGTGAGAAATAGTTGATGGAGAGAGACAGAGCGAGGGAGTGAAAAATAGTTAGATGGAGAGAGACAGAGAGAGGGAGTGAGAAATAGTTAGATGGAGAGAGACACAGAGAAGATGTGAAAAATAGTTAGATGCAGAGAGACAGAGAGAGGGAGTGAAAAATATTTAGATGGAGACAGACAGAGAGAGGGAGTGAGAAATAGTTGATGGAGAGAGACAGAGCAAGGGAGTGAAAAATAGTTAGATGGAGAGAGACAGAGAGATAGAGTGACAAATGTTAGATGGAGAGAGACAGAGAGAGGGACTGAAAAATAGTTAGATGGAGAGAGACAGAGAGAGAGAGAGTGAAAAATAGATGGAGCAGACAGAGAGAGGGAGTGAAAAATAGTTAGATGAAGAGAGACAGAGAGAGGGAGTGAGAAATAGTTAGATGGAGAGAGACACAGAGAAGGTGTGAAAAATAGTTAGATGCAGAGAGACAGAGAGAGGGAGTGAAAAATATTTAGATGGAGACAGACAGAGAGAGGGAGTGAAAAATAGTTAGATGGAGAGAGACAGAGAGAGGGAGTGAGAAATAGTTAGAAGGAGAGAGACAGAGAGAGAGAGTGAAAAATAGATGGAGACAGACAAAGAGAGGGAGTGAAAAATAGTTGATGGAGAGAGACAGAGCAAGGGAGTGAAAAATAGTTAGATGGAGAGAGACAGAGAGATAGAGTGACAAATGTTAGATGGAGAGAGACAGAGAGAGGGACTGAAAAATAGTTAGATGGAGAGAGACAGAGAGAGAGAGAGTGAAAAATAGATGGAGCAGACAGAGAGAGGGAGTGAAAAATAGTTAGATGAAGAGAGACAGAGAGAGGGAGTGAGAAATAGTTAGATGGAGAGAGACACAGAGAAGGTGTGAAAAATAGTTAGATGCAGAGAGACAGAGAGAGGGAGTGAAAAATATTTAGATGGAGACAGACAGAGAGAGGGAGTGAAAAATAGTTAGATGGAGAGAGACAGAGAGAGGGAGTGAGAAATAGTTAGAAGGAGAGAGACAGAGAGAGAGAGTGAAAAATAGATGGAGACAGACAAAGAGAGGGAGTGAAAAATAGTTAGATGGAGAGAGACAGAGAGAGGGAGCGAGAAATAGTTAGATGGAGAGAGACACAGAGAAGGTGTGAAAAATCGTTAGATGCAGAGAGACCGAGAGAGGGAGTGGAAAATAATTAGATTGAAAGAGACAGAGCGAGGGAGCGAGAACTAGTTCGATGGAGAGAGACAGAGAGAGGGAGTGAGAAATAGTTAGATGGAGAGAGACAGAGAGAGGGAGTGAATATAGTTCGATGGAGAGACAGAGAGAGGTAGTGAGAAATAGTTAGATGGAGAGAGACAGAGAGAGAGAGTGAAAAATAGATGGAGATAGACAGAGAGAGGGAGTGAAAAATAGTTGATGGAGAGAGACAGAGAGAGGGAGTGAGAAATAGTGAGATGGAGAGAGACAGAGAGAGAGAGTGAAAAATAGTTAGATGGAGAGAGACAGAGAGAGGGAGTGAGAAATAGTTAGATGGAGAGAGACAGAGAGAGGGAGTGAGAAATAGTTAGATGGAGAGAGACAGAGAGAGAGAGTGAGAAATAGTTAGACGGTGAGAGACAGAGAGAGGGAGTGAAAAATAGTTAGATGGAGAGAGACAGAGAGAGGGAGTGAGAAATAGTTAGACGGAGAGAGACAGAGAAAGGGAGTGAAAAATAATCAGATGGAGAGAGACAGAGAGGGTGTGAAAATAGTGAGATGGAGAGAGACAGAGAGAGGGAGAGAAAAATAGTTAGATGGAGAGAGACAGAGAGAGAGAGTGAAAATAGTTAGATGGAGAGAGGCAGAGAGAGGGAGTGAAAAATAGTTAGATGGAGAGAGAGAGAGAGGGAGTGGAAAATAATTAGATGGAGAGAGACAGAGAGAGGGAGTGAAAATAGTGAGATGGAGAGACAGAGATAGGGAGTGAGAAATAGTTAGATGGAGAGAGACAGAGAGAGTGAAAAATAGTTAGATGGAGAGAGACAGAGAGAGGGAGTGAGAAATAATTAGATGCAGAGAGACAGAGAGGGAGTGAAAATATTTAGATGGAGAGAGACAGAGAGAGGGAGTGAGAAATAGTTAGATGGAGAGAGACAGAGAGAGGGAGTAAAATATAGTTGGATGCAGAGAGACAGAGAGAGGGAGTGGAAAATAATTAGATTGACAGAGACAGAGCGAGGGAGCGAGAACTAGTTAGATGGAGAGACACAGAGAGACAGAGTGACAAATAGTTAGGTGGAGAGAGACAGAGAGAGGGAGTGAAAAATAGTTGATGGAAAGAGACAGAGAGAGGGAGTGAGAAATAGTTAGATGGAGAGAGACAGAGAGAGGGAGTGAAAAATAGTTAGATGGAGAGAGAACAGATAGAGAGAGTGAAAAATAGATGGAGACAGACAGAGAGAGGGAGTGAAAAATAGTTAGATGGAGAGAGACAGAGAGAGGGAGTGAGAAATAGTTAGATGGAGAGAGACACAGAGAAGGTGTGAAAAATAGTTAGATGCAGAGAGACAGAGAGAGGGAGCGAGAAATAGTTAAATGGAGAGAGACACAGAGAGGGTGTGAAAAATAGTTAGATGGAGAGATACAGAGAGAGGGAGTGAGAAACAGTTAGATGGAGAGAGACAGAGAGAGGGAGTGAGAAATAATGAGATGGAGAGAGACAGAGAGAGGGAGTGAGAAATAGTTAGATGGAGAGAGACACAGAGAATGTGTGAAAAATAGTTAGATGCAGAGAGACAGAGAGAGGGAGTGAGAAATAGTTAGATGGAGACAGACAGAGAGAGGGAGTGAAAAATAGTTAGATGGAGAGAGACAGAGAGAGGGAGTGAGAATTAGTTAGAAAGAGAGAGACAGAGAGAGAGAGTGAAAAATAGATGGAGACAGACAGAGAGAGGGAGTGAAAAATAGTTAGATGGAGAGAGACACAGAGAGGGAGCGAGAAATAGTTGATGGAGAGAGACAGAGAGAGGGAGTGAGAAATAGTTAGATGGAGAGAGAAAGAGAGAGGGAGTGAATATAGTTAGATGGAGAGACAGAGAGAGGGAGTGAGAAATAGTTAGATGGAGAGAGACAGAGAGAGGGAGTGAAATATAGTTAGATGAAGAGAGACAGAGAGAGGGAGTGGAAAATAATTAGATTGACAGAGACAGAGCTAGGGAGCGAGAACTAGTTAGATGGAGAGACACAGAGAGACAGAGTGACAAATAGTTTGATGCAGAGAGACAGAGAGAGGGAGTGAGAAATATTTGATGGAGAGAGACAGAGAAAGGGAGCGAGAAATAGTTAGATGGAGAGAGACAGAGAGAGAGAGTGAAAAATAGTTAGATGGAGAGAGACAGAGAGAGGGAGTGAAAAATAGTTAGATGGAGACAGACAGAGAGAGGGAGTGAAAAATAGTTAGATGGAGAGAGACAGTGAGAGGGAGTGAGAAATAGTTAGAAGGAGAGAGACAGAGAGAGAGAGTGAAAAATAGATGGAGACAGACAGAGAGAGGGAGTGAAAAATAGTTAGATGGAGAGAGACAGAGAGAGGGAGCAAGAAATAGTTAGATGGAGAGAGACAGAGAGAGGGAGTGAGAAATAGTTAGATGGAGAGAGACAGAGAGAGGAAATGAATATAGTTCGATGGAGAGACATAGAGAGGGAGTGAGAAATAGTTAGATGGAGAGAGACAGAGAGAGGGAGTGAAATATAGTTAGATGGAGAGAGACAGAGAGAGGGAGTGAGAAATATTTGATGGAGAGAGACAGAGAGAGGGAGCGAGAAATAGTTAGATGGAGAGAGACAGAGAGAGAGAGTGAAAAATAGTTAGATGGAGAGACAGAGAGAGGTAGTGAGAAATAGTTAGATGGAGAGAGACAGAGAGAGAGAGTGAAAATTAGATGGAGAGAGACAGAGTGAGGGCGTGAATATAGTTAGATGGAGAGACAGAGAGAGGTAGTGAGAAATAGTTAGATGGAGAGAGACAGAGAGAGAGAGTGAAAAATAGATGGAGATAGACAGAGAGAGGGAGTGAAAAATAGTTGATGGAGAGAGACAGAGAGAGGGAGTGAAAAATAGTTAGATGGAGAGAGACAGAGAGAGGGAGTGAGAAATAGTTAGATGGAGAGAGACAGAGAGAGGGAGTGAGAAATAGTTAGATGGAGAGAGACAGAGAGAGTGAGTGAGAAATAGTTAGATGGAGAGAGACAGAGAGAGGGAGTGAAAATAGTTAGATGGAGAAAGACAGAGAGAGTGAGAAATTGTTAGACGGAGAGACAGAGAGAGGGAGTGAAAAATAGTTAGATGGAGAGAGACAGAGAGAGGGAGTGAGAAATAGTTAGACGGAGAGAGACAGAGAAAGGGAGTGAAAAATAATCAGATGGAGAGAGACAGAGAGGGTGTGAAAATAGTGAGATGGAGAGAGACAGAGAGAGGGAGAGAAAAATAGTTAGATGGAGAGAGACAGAGAGAGGGAGTGGGAAATAGTTAGATGGAGAGAGGCAGAGAGAGGAAGTGAAAAATAGTTAGATGGAGAGAGAGAGGGAGTGGAAAATAATTAGATGGAGAGAGACAGAGAGAGGGAGTGAGAAATAGTTAGATGGAGAGAGAAAGAGAGAGAGAGTGAAAAATAGTTAGAAGGAGAGAGACAGAGAGAGATCGTGAAAAATAATTAGATGGAGAGAGACAGAGAGGGAGTGAAAATATTTAGATGGAGAGAGACAGAGAGAGGGAGTGAGAAATAGTTCGATGGAGAGAGACAGAGAGAGGGATTGAATATAGTTAGATGGAGAGACAGAGAGAGGTAGTGAGAAATAATTAGATGGAGAGAGACAGAGAGAGAGAATCAAAAATAGTTGATGGAGAGAGACAGAGAGAGGGAATGAGAAATAGTGAGATGGAGAGAGACAGAGAGAGGGAGTGAAAAATAGTTAGATGGAGAGAGACAGAGAGAGGGAGTGAGAAATAGTTAGATGGAGAGAGACAGAGAGAGAGAGTGAGAAATAGTTAGATGGAGAGAGACAGAGAGAGAGAGTGAGAAATTGTTAGACGGTGAGAGAGAGGGAGTGGAAAATAATTAGATGGAGAGAGACAGAGAGAGGGAGTGAAAATAGTGATATGGAGAGACAGAGAGAGGGAGTGAGAAATAGTTAGATGGAGAGAGACAGAGAGAGGGGGTGTGGGAAATAGTTAGATGGAGAGAGGCAGAGAGAGGAAGTGAAAAATAGTTAGATGGAGAGAGAGAGGGAGTGGAAAATAATTAGATGGAGAGAGACAGAGAGAGGGAGTGAAAATAGTGATATGGAGAGACAGAGAGAGGGAGTGAGAAATAGTTAGATGGAGAGAGACAGAGAGAGAGAGTGAAAAATAGTTAGATGGAGAGAGACAGAGAGAGGGAGTGAGAAATAGTTAGATGGAGAGAGACAGAGGGAGGGAGTGAATATAGTTAGATGGAGAGACAGAGAGAGGTAGTGAGAAATAATTAGATGGAGAGAGACAGAGAGACAGAGTGACAAATAGTTGGATGGAGAGAGACAGAGAGAGGGAGTGAAAAATAGTTGATGGACAGAGACAGAGAGAGGGAGCGAGAAATAGTTAGATGGAGAGAGACAGAGACAGGGAGTGAAAAATCGTTAGATGGAGAGAGAAAGAGAGAGAGAGTGAAAAATAGTTAGAAGGAGAGAGACAGAGAGAGATCGTGAAAAATAATTAGATGGAGAGAGACAGAGAGGGAGTGAAAATATTTAGATGGAGAGAGACAGAGAGAGGGAGTGAGAAATAGTTCGATGGAGAGAGACACAGAGAAGGTGTGAAAAATAGTTAGATGCAGAGAGACAGAGAGAGGGAGTGAGAACTAGTTAGATGCAGAGAGACAGAGAGAGAGAGAGTGAAAAATAGTTGATGGAGAGAGACAGAGAGAGGGAGTGAAAAATAGTTAGATGGAGACAGACAGAGAGAGGGAGTGAAAAATAGTGAGATGGAGAGAGACAGAGAGAGGGAGTGAGAAATAGTTAGAAGGAGAGAGACAGAGAGAGAGAGTGAAAAATAGATGGAGACAGACAGAGAGAGGGAGTGAGAAATAGTTAGATGGAGAAAGACAGAGAGAGAGAGTGAGAAATTGTTAGACGGTGAGAGACAGAGAGAGGGAGTGAAAAATCGTTAGATGGAGAGAGACAGAGAGAGGGAGTGAGAAATAGTTAGATGGAGAGAGACAGAGAGAGATAGTGAAAAATAATTAGATGGAGAGAGACAGAGAGGGAGTGAAAATATTTAGATGGAGAGAGACAGAGAGAGTGAGTGAGAAATAGTTCGATGGAGAGAGACACAGAGAAGGTGTGAAAAATAGTTAGATGCAGAGAGACAGAGAGAGGGAGTGAGAAGTAGTTAGATGCAGAGAGACAGAGAGAGAGAGTGAAAAATATTTGATGGAGAGAGACAGAGAGAGGGAGTGAAAAATAGTTAGATGGAGACAGACAGAGAGAGGGAGTGAAAAATAGTGAGATGGAGAGAGACAGAGAGAGGGAGTGAAAATAGTGATATGGAGAGACAGAGAGAGGGAGTGAGAAATAGTTAGATGGAGAGAGACAGAGAGAGAGAGTGAAAAATAGTTAGATGGAGAGAGACAGAGAGAGGGAGTGAGAAATAGTTAGATGGAGAGAGACAGAGGGAGGGAGTGAATATAGTTAGATGGAGAGACAGAGAGAGGTAGTGAGAAATAATTAGATGGAGAGAGACAGAGAGACAGAGTGACAAATAGTTAGATGGAGAGAGACAGAGAGAGGGAGTGAAAAATAGTTGATGGACAGAGACAGAGAGAGGGAGCGAGAAATAGTTAGATGGAGAGAGAAAGAGAGAGAGAGTGAAAAATAGTTAGAAGGAGAGAGACAGAGAGAGATAGTGAAAAATAATTAGATGGAGAGAGACAGAGAGGGAGTGAAAATATTTAGATGGAGAGAGACAGAGAGAGGGAGTGAGAAATAGTTCGATGGAGAGAGACACAGAGAAGGTGTGAAAAATAGTTAGATGCAGAGAGACAGAGAGAGGGAGTGAGAACTAGTTAGATGCAGAGAGACAGAGAGAGAGAGAGTGAAAAATAGTTGATGGAGAGAGACAGAGAGAGGGAGTGAAAAATAGTTAGATGGAGACAGACAGAGAGTGGGAGTGAAAAATAGTGAGATGGAGAGAGACAGAGAGAGGGAGTGAGAAATAGTTAGAAGGAGAGAGACAGAGAGAGAGAGTGAAAAATAGATGGAGACAGACAGAGAGAGGGAGTGAGAAATAGTTAGATGGAGAAAGACAGAGAGAGAGAGTGAGAAATTGTTAGACGGTGAGAGACAGAGAGAGGGAGTGAAAAATCGTTAGATGGAGAGAGACAGAGAGAGGGAGTGAGAAATAGTTAGATGGAGAGAGAAAGAGAGAGAGAGTGAAAAATAGTTAGAAGGAGAGAGACAGAGAGAGATAGTGAAAAATAATTAGATGGAGAGAGACAGAGAGGGAGTGAAAATATTTAGATGGAGAGAGACAGAGAGAGGGAGTGAGAAATAGTTCGATGGAGAGAGACACAGAGAAGGTGTGAAAAATAGTTAGATGCAGAGAGACAGAGAGAGGGAGTGAGAACTAGTTAGATGCAGAGAGACAGAGAGAGAGAGAGTGAAAAATAGTTGATGGAGAGAGACAGAGAGAGGGAGTGAAAAATAGTTAGATGGAGACAGACAGAGAGTGGGAGTGAAAAATAGTGAGATGGAGAGAGACAGAGAGAGGGAGTGAGAAATAGTTAGAAGGAGAGAGACAGAGAGAGAGAGTGAAAAATAGATGGAGACAGACAGAGAGAGGGAGTGAGAAATAGTTAGATGGAGAAAGACAGAGAGAGAGAGTGAGAAATTGTTAGACGGTGAGAGACAGAGAGAGGGAGTGAAAAATCGTTAGATGGAGAGAGACAGAGAGAGGGAGTGAGAAATAGTTAGATGGAGAGAGACAGAGAGAGATAGTGAAAAATAATTAGATGGAGAGAGACAGAGAGGGAGTGAAAATATTTAGATGGAGAGAGACAGAGAGAGTGAGTGAGAAATAGTTCGATGGAGAGAGACACAGAGAAGGTGTGAAAAATAGTTAGATGCAGAGAGACAGAGAGAGGGAGTGAGAAGTAGTTAGATGCAGAGAGACAGAGAGAGAGAGTGAAAAATATTTGATGGAGAGAGACAGAGAGAGGGAGTGAAAAATAGTTAGATGGAGACAGACAGAGAGAGGGAGTGAAAAATAGTGAGATGGAGAGAGACAGAGAGAGGGAGTGAGAAATAGTTGGATGGAGAGAGACAGAGAGAGAGAGTGAGAAATAGTTAGATGGAGAGAGACAGAGAGAGGGAGTGAAAATAGTTAGATGGAGAAAGACAGAGAGAGAGAGTGAGAAATTGTTAGACGGTGAGAGACAGAGAGAGGGAGTGAAAAATAGTTAGATGGAGAGAGACAGAGAGAGGGAGTGAGAAATAGTTAGATGGAGAGAGAAAGAGAGAGAGAGTGAAAAATAGTTAGAAGGAGAGAGACAGAGAGAGATAGTGAAAAATAATTAGATGGAGAGAGACAGAGAGGGAGTGAAAATATTTAGATGGAGAGAGACAGAGAGAGGGAGTGAGAAATAGTTCGATGGAGAGAGACACAGAGAAGGTGTGAAAAATAGTTAGATGCAGAGAGACAGAGAGAGGGAGTGAGAAGTAGTTAGATGCAGAGAGACAGAGAGAGAGAGTGAAAAATAGTTGATGGAGAGAGACAGAGAGAGGGAGTGAAAAATAGTTCGATGGAGACAGACAGAGAGAGGGAGTGAAAAATAGTTAGATGGAGAGAGACAGAGAGAGGGAGTGAGAAATAGTTAGAAGGAGAGAGACAGAGAGAGAGAGTGAAAAATAGATGGAGACAGACAGAGAGAGGGAGTGAGAAATAGTTAGATGGAGAGAGACAGAGAGAGGGAGTGAGAAATAATTAGATGGAGAGAGACAGAGAGGGAGTGAAAATATTTAGATGGAGAGAGACAGAGAGAGGGAGTGAGAAATAGTTAGATGGAGAGAGACAGAGAGAGGGAGTGAAATATAGTTAGATACAGAGAGACAGAGAGAGGGAGTGGAAAATAATTAGATTGACAGAGACAGAGCGAGGGAGCGAGAACTAGTTAGATGGAGAGACACAGTGAGACAGAGTGACAAATAGTTAGATGGAGAGAGACAGCGAGAGGGAATGAGAAATATTTGATGGAGACAGACAGAGAGAGGGAGTGAAAAATAGTTAGATGGAGGGAGACAGAGGGGGGAGTGAGAAATAGTTGGAAGGAATGAGACTGAGAGAGAGAGTGAAAAATAGAAGGAGACAGACAGAGAGAGGGAGTGAAAAATAGTTAGAAGGAGAGAGACAGAGAGAGGGAGCGAGAAATAGTTAGATGGAGAGAGACAGAGAGAGGGAGTGAGAAATAGTTAGATGGAGAGAGACAGAGAGAGGGATTGAATATAGTTAGATGGAGAGACAGAGAGAGGTAGTGAGAAATAATTGGATGGAGAGAGACAGAGAGAGAGAATCAAAAATAGTTGATGGAGAGAGACAGAGAGAGGGAATGAGAAATAGTGAGATGGAGAGAGACAGAGAGAGAGAGTGAGAAATAGTTAGATGGAGAGAGACAGAGAGAGGGAGTGAAAATAGTTAGATGGAGAAAGACAGAGAGAGAGAGTGAGAAATTGTTAGACGGTGAGAGAGAGGGAGTGGAAAATAATTAGATGGAGAGAGACAGAGAGAGGGAGTGAAAATAGTGATATGGAGAGACAGAGAGAGGGAGTGAGAAATAGTTAGATGGAGAGAGACAGAGAGAGGGGGTGTGGGAAATAGTTAGATGGAGAGAGGCAGAGAGAGGGAGTGAAAAATAGTTAGATGGAGAGAGAGAGGGAGTGGAAAATAATTAGATGGAGAGAGACAGAGAGAGGGAGTGAAAATAGTGATATGGAGAGACAGAGAGAGGGAGTGAGAAATAGTTAGATGGAGAGAGACAGAGAGAGAGAGTGAAAAATAGTTAGATGGAGAGAGACAGAGAGAGGGAGTGAGAAATAGTTAGATGGAGAGAGACAGAGGGAGGGAGTGAATATAGTTAGATGGAGAGACAGAGAGAGGTAGTGAGAAATAATTAGATGGAGAGAGACAGAGAGACAGAGTGACAAATAGTTAGATGGAGAGAGACAGAGAGAGGGAGTGAAAAATAGTTGATGGACAGAGACAGAGAGAGGGAGCGAGAAATAGTTAGATGGAGAGAGACAGAGACAGGGAGTGAAAAATCGTTAGATGGAGAGAGACAGAGAGAGGCAGTGAAAAATCGTTAGATGAAGAGAGACAGAGAGAGGGAGTGAGAAATAGTTAGATGGAGAGAGAAAGAGAGAGAGAGAGTGAAAAATAGTTAGAAGGAGAGAGACAGAGAGAGATCGTGAAAAATAATTAGATGGAGAGAGACAGAGAGGGAGTGAAAATATTTAGATGGAGAGAGACAGAGAGAGGGAGTGAGAAATAGTTCGATGGAGAGAGACACAGAAAAGGTGTGAAAAATAGTTAGATGCAGAGAGACAGAGAGAGGGAGTGAGAACTAGTTAGATGCAGAGAGACAGAGAGAGAGAGAGTGAAAAATAGTTGATGGAGAGAGACAGAGAGAGGGAGTGAAAAATAGTTAGATGGAGACAGACAGAGAGAGGGAGTGAAAAATAGTGAGATGGAGAGAGACAGAGAGAGGGAGTGAGAAATAGTTAGAAGGAGAGAGACAGAGAGAGAGAGTGAAAAATAGATGGAGACAGACAGAGAGAGGGAGTGAGAAATAGTTAGATGGAGAAAGACAGAGAGAGAGAGTGAGAAATTGTTAGACGGTGAGAGACAGAGCGAGGGAGTGAAAAATCGTTAGATGGAGAGAGACAGAGAGAGGGAGTGAGAAATAGTTAGATGGAGAGAGACAGAGAGAGATAGTGAAAAATAATTAGATGGAGAGAGACAGAGAGGGAGTGAAAATATTTAGATGGAGAGAGACAGAGAGAGTGAGTGAGAAATAGTTCGATGGAGAGAGACACAGAGAAGGTGTGAAAAATAGTTAGATGCAGAGAGACAGAGAGAGGAAGTGAGAAGTAGTTAGATGCAGAGAGACAGAGAGAGAGAGTGAAAAATATTTGATGGAGAGAGACAGAGAGAGGGAGTGAAAAATAGTTAGATGGAGACAGACAGAGAGAGGGAGTGAAAAATAGTGAGATGGAGAGAGACAGAGAGAGGGAGTGAAAATAGTGATATGGAGAGACAGAGAGAGGGAGTGAGAAATAGTTAGATGGAGAGAGACAGAGAGAGTGAAAAATAGTTAGATGGAGAGAGACAGAGAGAGGGAGTGAGAAATAGTTAGATGGAGAGAGACAGAGGGAGGGAGTGAATATAGTTAGATGGAGAGACAGAGAGAGGTAGTGAGAAATAATTAGATGGAGAGAGACAGAGAGACAGAGTGACAAATAGTTAGATGGAGAGAGACAGAGAGAGGGAGTGAAAAATAGTTGATGGACAGAGACAGAGAGAGGGAGCGAGAAATAGTTAGATGGAGAGAGACGGAGACAGGGAGTGAAAAATCGTTAGATGGAGAGAGACAGAGAGAGGCAGTGAAAAATCGTTAGATGAAGAGAGACAGAGAGAGGGAGTGAGAAATAGTTAGATGGAGAGAGAAAGAGAGAGAGAGTGAAAAATAGTTAGAAGGAGAGAGACAGAGAGAGATAGTGAAAAATAATTAGATGGAGAGAGACAGAGAGGGAGTGAAAATATTTAGATGGAGAGAGACAGAGAGAGGGAGTGAGAAATAGTTCGATGGAGAGAGACACAGAGAAGGTGTGAAAAATAGT
Organism: Pristiophorus japonicus; assembly: GCF_044704955.1. NCBI lineage: Eukaryota > Metazoa > Chordata > Chondrichthyes > Pristiophoridae > Pristiophorus > Pristiophorus japonicus. The sequence goes on along the minus strand of NC_091986.1, from coordinate 219,745,759 downwards.
TAGATGCAGAGAGACAGAGAGAGGGAGTGAGAACTAGTTAGATGCAGAGAGACAGAGAGAGAGAGAGTGAAAAATAGTTGATGGAGAGAGACAGAGAGAGGGAGTGAAAAATAGTTAGATGGAGACAGACAGAGAGAGGGAGTGAAAAATAGTGAGATGGAGAGAGACAGAGAGAGGGAGTGAGAAATAGTTAGAAGGAGAGAGACAGAGAGAGAGAGTGAAAAATAGATGGAGACAGACAGAGAGAGGGAGTGAGAAATAGTTAGATGGAGAAAGACAGAGAGAGAGAGTGAGAAATTGTTAGACGGTGAGAGACAGAGAGAGGGAGTGAAAAATCGTTAGATGGAGAGAGACAGAGAGAGGGAGTGAGAAATAGTTAGATGGAGAGAGACAGAGAGAGATAGTGAAAAATAATTAGATGGAGAGAGACAGAGAGGGAGTGAAAATATTTAGATGGAGAGAGAGACAGAGAGAGTGAGTGAGAAATAGTTCGATGGAGAGAGACACAGAGAAGGTGTTAAAAATAGTTAGATGCAGAGAGACAGAGAGAGGGAGTGAGAAGTAGTTAGATGCAGAGAGACAGAGAGAGAGAGTGAAAAATATTTGATGGAGAGAGACAGAGAGAGGGAGTGAAAAATAGTTAGATGGAGACAGACAGAGAGAGGGAGTGAAAAATAGTGAGATGGAGAGAGACAGAGAGAGGGAGTGAGAAATAGTTGGATGGAGAGAGACAGAGAGAGAGAGTGAGAAATAGTTAGATGGAGAGAGACAGAGAGAGGGAGTGAAAATAGTTAGATGGAGAAAGACAGAGAGAGAGAGTGAGAAATTGTTAGATGGTGAGAGACAGAGAGAGGGAGTGAAAAATAGTTAGATGGAGAGAGACAGAGAGAGGGAGTGAGAAATAGTTAGATGGAGAGAGAAAGAGAGAGAGAGTGAAAAATAGTTAGAAGGAGAGAGACAGAGAGAGATAGTGAAAAATAATTAGATGGAGAGAGACAGAGAGGGAGTGAAAATATTTAGATGGAGAGAGACAGAGAGAGGGAGTGAGAAATAGTTCGATGGAGAGAGACACAGAGAAGGTGTGAAAAATAGTTAGATGCAGAGAGACAGAGAGAGGGAGTGAGAAGTAGTTAGATGCAGAGAGACAGAGAGAGAGAGTGAAAAATAGTTGATGGAGAGAGACAGAGAGAGGGAGTGAAAAATAGTTAGATGGAGACAGACAGAGAGGGAGTGAAAAATAGTTAGATGGAGAGAGACAGAGAGAGGGAGTGAGAAATAGTTAGAAGGAGAGAGACAGAGAGAGAGAGTGAAAAATAGATGGAGACAGACAGAGAGAGGGAGTGAGAAATAGTTAGATGGAGAGAGACAGAGAGAGGGAGTGAGAAATAATGAGATGGAGAGAGAGAGAGAGGGAGTGAAAATATTTAGATGGAGAGAGACAGAGAGAGGGAGTGAGAAATAGTTAGATGGAGAGAGACAGAGAGAGGGAGTGAAATACAGTTAGATGCAGAGAGACAGAGAGAGGGAGTGGAAAATAATTAGATTGACAGAGACAGAGCGAGGGAGCGAGAACTAGTTAGATGGAGAGACACAGAGAGACAGAGTGACAAATAGTTAGATGGAGAGAGACAGAGAGAGGGAATGAGAAATATTTGATGGAGAGAGACAGAGAGAGGGAGCGAGAAATAGTTAGATGGAGAGAGACACAGAGAAGGTGTGAAAAATAGTTAGATGCAGAGAGACAGAGAGAGGGAGTGAGAAATAGTTAGATGGAGACAGACAGAGAGAGGGAGTGAAAAATAGTTAGATGGAGGGAGACAGAGAGAGGGAGTGAGAAATAGTTAGAAGGAGAGAGACCGAGAGAGAGAGTGAAAAATAGATGGAGACAGACAGAGAGAGGGAGTGAAAAATAGTTAGATGGAGAGAGACAGAGAGAGGGAGTGAGAAATAGTTAGATGGAGAGAGACACAGAGAAGGTGTGAAAAATAGTTAGATGCAGAGAGACAGAGAGAGGGAGTGAGAAATAGTTAGATGGAGACAGACAGAGAGATGGAGTCAAAAATAGTTATATGGAGAGAGACAGAGAGAGGTAGTGAGAAATAGTTAGAAGGAGAGAGACAGAGAGAGAGAGTGAAAAATAGATGGAGACAGACAGAGAGAGGGAGTGAAAAATAGTTAGATGGAGAGAGAGAGGGAGTGGAAAATAATTAGATGGAGAGAGACAGAGAGAGGGAGTGAAAATAGTGAGATGGAGAGACAGAGTGAGGGAGTGAGAAATAGTTAGATGGAGAGAGACAGAGAGAGAGAGTGAAAAATAGTTAGATGGAGAGAGACAGAGAGAGGGAGTGAGAAATAATTAGATGGAGAAAGACAGAGAGGGAGTGAAAATATTTAGATGGAGAGAGACAGAGAGAGGGAGTGAGAAATAGTTAGTTGGAGAGAGACAGAGAGAGGGAGTGAAATATAGTTAGATGCAGAGAGACAGAGAGAGATAGTGAAAAATAGATGGTGACAGACAGAGAGAGGGAGTGAAAAATATTTAGATGGAGAGAGACAGAGAGAGGGAGTGAAAAATAGTTCGATGGAGACAGACAGAGAGAGGGAGTGAAAAATAGTTAGATGGAGAGAGACAGAGAGAGGTAGTGAGAAATAGTTAGAAGGAGAAAGACAGAGAGAGAGAGTGAAAAATAGATGGAGACAGACAGAGAGAGGGAGTGAGAAATAGTTAGATGGAGAGAGACAGAGAGAGGGAGTGAGAAATAATGAGATGGAGAGAGACAGAGAGAGGGAGTGAAAATAGTTAGATGGAAAGAGACAGAGAGAGGGAGTGAAAATATTTAGATGGAGAGAGACAGAGAGAGGGAGTGAGAAATAGTTAGATGGAGAGAGACAGAGAGAGGGAGTGAAATATAGTTAGATACAGAGAGACAGAGAGAGGGAGTGGAAAATAATTAGATTGACAGAGACAGAGCAAGGGAGCGAGAACTAGTTAGATGGAGAGACACAGTGAGACAGAGTGACAAATAGTTAGATGGAGAGAGACAGAGAGAGGGAATGAGAAATATTTGATGGAGACAGACAGAGAGAGGGAGTGAAAAATAGTTAGATGGAGGGAGACAGAGGGGGGAGTGAGAAATAGTTAGAAGGAATGAGACTGAGAGAGAGAGTGAAAAATAGAAGGAGACAGACAGAGAGAGGGAGTGAAAAATAGTTAGAAGGAGAGAGACAGAGAGAGGGAGCGACAAATAGTTAGATGGAGAGAGACAGAGAGAGGCAGTGAGAAATAGTTAGATGGAGAGAGACAGAGAGAGGGATTGAATATAGTTAGATGGAGAGACAGAGAGAGGTAGTGAGAAATAATTAGATGGAGAGAGACAGAGAGAGAGAATCAAAAATAGTTGATGGAGAGAGACAGAGAGAGGGAATGAGAAATAGTGAGATGGAGAGAGACAGAGAGAAGGAGTGAAAAATAGTTAGATGGAGAGAGACAGAGAGAGGGAGTGAGAAATAGTTAGATGGAGAGAGACAGAGAGAGAGAGTGAGAAATAGTTAGATGGAGAGAGACAGAGAGAGGGAGTGAAAATAGTTAGATGGAGAAAGACAGAGAGAGAGTGAGAAATTGTTAGACGGTGAGAGAGAGGGAGTGGAAAATAATTAGATGGAGAGAGACAGAGAGAGGGAGTGAAAATAGTGATATGGAGAGACAGAGAGAGGGAGTGAGAAATAGTTAGATGGAGAGAGACAGAGAGAGGGGGTGTGGGAAATAGTTAGATGGAGAGAGGCAGAGAGAGGGAGTGAAAAATAGTTAGATGGAGAGAGAGAGGGAGTGGAAAATAATTAGATGGAGAGAGACAGAGAGAGGGAGTGAAAATAGTGATATGGAGAGACAGAGAGAGGGAGTGAGAAATAGTTAGATGGAGAGAGACAGAGAGAGAGAGTGAAAAATAGTTAGATGGAGAGAGACAGAGAGAGGGAGTGAGAAATAGTTAGATGGAGAGAGACAGAGGGAGGGAGTGAATATAGTTAGATGGAGAGACAGAGAGAGGTAGTGAGAAATAATTAGATGGAGAGAGACAGAGAGACAGAGTGACAAATAGTTAGATGGAGAGAGACAGAGAGAGGGAGTGAAAAATAGTTGATGGACAGAGACAGAGTGAGGGAGCGAGAAATAGTTAGATGGAGAGAGACAGAGACAGGGAGTGAAAAATCGTTAGATGGAGAGAGACAGAGAGAGGCAGTGAAAAATCGTTAGATGAAGAGAGACAGAGAGAGGGAGTGAGAAATAGTTAGATGGACAGAGAAAGAGAGAGAGAGTGAAAAATAGTTAGAAGGAGAGAGACAGAGAGAGATAGTGAAAAATAATTAGATGGAGAGAGACAGAGAGGGAGTGAAAATATTTAGATGGAGAGAGACAGAGAGAGAGAGTGAGAAATAGTTCGATGGAGAAAGACACAGAGAAGGTGTGAAAAATAGTTAGATGCAGAGAGACAGAGAGAGGGAGTGAGAAGTAGTTAGATGCAGAGAGACAGAGAGAGAGAGAGTGAAAAATAGTTGATGGAGAGAGACAGAGAGAGGGAGTGAAAAATAGTTAGATGGAGACAGACAGAGAGAGGGAGTGAAAAATAGTGAGATGGAGAGAGACAGAGAGAGGGAGTGAGAAATAGTTAGAAGGAGAGAGACAGAGAGAGAGAGTGAAAAATAGTTAGATGGAGAGAGACAGAGAGAGGGAGTGAGAAACAATTAGATGGAGAGAGACAGAGAGAGGGAGTGAGAAATAGTAAGATGGAGAGAGACAGAGAGAGGCAGTGAAAAATAGTTAGATGGAGAGAGACACAGAGAGGGAGTGAGAAATAGTAAAATGGAGAGAGACAGAGGGAGGGAGTGAGAAATAGTCAGATAGAGAGAGAGAGAGAGAGGGAGTGAGAAATAGTTCGATGGAGAGAGACAGAGAGAGGTAGTGAAAAATAGTTAGATGGAGAGAGACAGAAAGAGGGAGTGAGAAATAGTTAGATGGAGAGAGACAGAGAGAGGGAGTGAAAATAGTTAGATGGAGAGAGACAGAGAGAGGAAGTGAGTAATTTTTAGACGGTGATAGACAGAGAGCGGGTGTGAGAAATAGTTAGATGGTGAGAGACAGAGAGAGGGAGTGAGAAATAATTAGATGGAGAGAGACAGAAAGAGGGAGCGAGAAATAGTTAGACGGAGAGAGACAGAGAGATTGAGTGAAAAATAGTCAGATGGAGAGAGACAGAGAGAGGGAGTGAAAATAGTGAGATGGAGAGAGACTGAGTGACAGTGAAAAATAATTCGATGGAGAGAGAAAGAGAGAGGGAGTGAAAAATAGTGAGATGGAGAGAGACAGAGAGAGTGGGGGAAAAATAGTTCGATGGAGAGAGACAGAGAGAGAGAGTGAAAAATAGTGAGATGGAGAGAGACAGAGAGACGGAGTTAAAAACAGTTAGATGGAGAGAGACAGAGAGAGGGAGTGAGAAATAGTTAGATGGAGAGAGACAGAGAGAAAGCAAAAAATAGTAAGATGGAGAGAGACAGAGAGAGGGAGTGAGAAATAGTTAGATGGAGAGAGACAGAGAGAGGGAGTGAAAAATAGTTAGATGGAGAGAGATAGAGGGAGGGAGTGAAAATAGTTAGATGGAGAGAGACAGAGAGAGGGAGTGAGAAATTGTAAGACGGAGAGAGACAGAGAGAGGGAGTGAAAAATAGTTAGATGGAGAGAGACAGAGAGCGGGAGTGAGAAATAGTTAGATGGAGAGAGACAGAGAGAGGGAGTGAGAAATAGTTAGATGGAGAGAGACAGAGACAGGGTGTGAAAAATCGTGAGATGGAGAGAGACAGAGAGAGGGAGTGAGAAATAGTTAGATGGAGAGAGACAGAGAGAGGGAGTGCGAAATAGTAGGATGGAGAGAGACCGAGAGCGGGAGTGAGAAATAGTTAGATGGAGAGAGACGGGGAGAGGGAGTGAAAATAGTTAGATGGAGAGAGACAAAGAGAGGGAGTGAGAAATAGTGAGATGGAGAGAGACGGGGAGAGGGAGTGAAAATAGTTAGATGGAGAGAGACGGGGAGAGGGAGTGAAAATAGTTAGATGGTGAGAGACAAAGAGAGGGAGTGAAAAATAGTTAGATGGAGAGAGGCAGAGAGAGGGAGTGAGAAATAGTGAGATGGAGAGAGACAGAGAAAGAGAGTGAAAAATAAATGGAGACAGACAGAGAGAGGGAGTGAAATATAGTTAGATGGAGAGAGACAGAGAGAGGGAGTGAGAAATAGTTAGATGGAGAGAGACAGAGACAGGGAGTGAAAAATAGTTAGATGGAGAGAGACAGAGAGAGGGAGCGAGAAATAGTTAGACGGAGAGAGACAGAGAGAGGGAGTGAAAAATAGTTAGATGGAGAGAGACAGAGAGGGAGTGAAAATAGTTAGATGGAGAGAGACAGAGTGAGGGAGAGAAAAATAGTTAGATGGAGAGAGACAGAGAGAGGGAGTGGGAAATAGTAAGATGGAGAGAGACAGAGAGAGGGAGTGAAAAATAGTTAGATGGAGAGAGACAGAGAGAGGGAGTGGAAAATAATTAGATGGAGAGAGACAGAGCAAGGGAGCGAGAAATATTTAGATGCAGAGAGACAGAGAGCGAGTGTGAAAAATCGTTAGATGTAGAGAGACAGAGAGAGGGATTGAGAAATAGTTAGATGGAGAGAGACAGAGAGAGAGAGTGAAAAATAGATGGAAACAGACAGAGAGAGGGAGTGAAAAATAGTTAGATGTAGAGAGACAGAGAGAGGGAGTGAAAAATAGTTAGATGGAGAGAGACAGAGAGAAAGAGTGAAAAATAGTTGATGGAGAGAGACAGAGAGAGGGAGTGAAAAATAGTTGATGGAGAGAGACAGAGAGAGGGAGTGAAAAATAGTTAGATAGAGAGAGACAGAGAGAGGGAGTGAGAAAATGTGAGATGGAGAGAGACACAGAGAGGGAGTGAAAAATAGTTAGATGGAGAGAGATAGAGAGAGAGAGTGAGAAATAGTTAGATGGAGAGAGACAGAGAGAGGGAGTGAAAAATAGTTAGATGGAGAGAGACAGAGAGAGGGAGTGGAAAATAATTAGATGGAGAGAGACAGAGCATGGGAGCGAGAAATATTTAGATGCAGAGAGACAGAGAGCGAGTGTGAAAAATCGTTAGATGTAGAGAGACAGAGAGAGGGATTGAGAAATAGTTAGATGGAGAGAGACAGAGAGAGGCAGTGAGAAAAAGTTAGATAGAGAGAGACTGAGAGAGGGAGTGAGAAATAGTTAGATGGAGAGAGACAAAAAGAGGGAGTGGGAAATAGTTAGATAGAGAGAGACAGAGAGAAAGAGTGAAAAATAATTGATGGAGAGAGACAGAGAGAGGGAGTGAAACATAGTTAGATGGAGAGAGACAGAGCGAGGGAGTGAGAAATATTTAGATGGAGACAGACAGAGAGAGGGAGTGAGAAATAGTTAGATGGAGAGAGACAGAGAGAGGGAGTTAGAAATAGTTAGATGGAGAGAGATAGAGAGAGAGAGTGAGAAATAGTTAGATGGAGAGCGACAGAGAGAGGGAGTGAAAATAGTTAGATGGAGAGAGACAAAGAGAGGGAGTGAAACATAGTTAGATGGAGAGAGACAGAGAGAGCGATTGAGAAATAGTTCGATGGAGAGAGACAGAGAGAGAGAGTGAAAAATATATGGAATCAGACAGAGAGAGGGAGTGAAAAATAGTTAGATGGAGAGAGAACAGAGAGAGGGAGTGAGAAATAGTTAGATGGAGAGAGATAGAGAGAGAGAGTGAGAAATAGTTACATGGAGAGGGACAGAGAGAGGGTGTGAAAATAGTTAGATGGAGAGAGACAGAGAGAGGGAGTGAAAAATAGTAAGATGGAGAGAGACAGAGAGAGCGATTGAGAAATAGTTTGATGGAGAGAGACAGAGAGAGAGAGTGAAAAATATATGGAGACAGACAGAGAGAGGGAGTGAAGAATAGTTTGATGGGGAGAGACAGAGAGAGGGAATGAGAAAAATTTAGATGGAGAGAGACAGAGAGAGAGAGAGTGAAAAATAGTTGATGGAGAGAGACAGAGAGAGGAATTGAAAAATAGTTAGATGGAGAGAGATAGAGTGAGGGAGTCATAAATAGTTAGATGGAGAGTGACAGAGAGAGAGAGTGAAAAAAAGTTGAACGAAAGAGACAGAGAGTGGGAGTGTAAAATAGTTAGATGGAGAGAGACAGAGGGCGGGAGTAAGAAACAATTCGATGGAGAGAGACAGAGAGAGGGAGTGAGAAATAGTTAGATGGAGAGAGACAGAGAGAGGGAGTGAAAAATAGTTAGATGGAGAGAGACACAGAGAGGGAGTGAGAAATAGTTTAATGGAGAGAGACAGAGAGAGGGATTGAGAAATAGTTGGATGGAGAGAGACAGAGAGAGGGAGTGAAAAATAGTTAGATGGAGAGAGACAGAAAGAGGGAGCGAGAAATAGTTAGACGGAGAGAGACAGAGAGATTGAGTGAAAAATAGTCAGATGGAGAGAGACAGAGAGAGGGAGTGAAAATAGTGAGATGGAGAGAGACAGAGTGACAGTGAAAAATAATTCGATGGAGAGAGAAAGAGAGAGGGAGTGAAAAATAGTGAGATGGAGAGAGACAGAGAGAGTGGGGGAAAAATAGTTCGATGGAGAGAGACAGAGAGAGAGAGTGAAAAATAGTGAGATGGAGAGAGACAGAGAGACGGAGTTAAAACAGTTAGATGGAGAGAGACAGAGAGAGGGAGTGAGAAATAGTTAGATGGAGAGAGACAGAGAGAAAGCAAAAAATAGTAAGATGGAGAGAGACAGAGAGAGGGAGTGAGAAATAGTTAGATGGAGAGAGACAGAGAGAGGGAGTGAAAAATAGTTAGATGGAGAGAGATAGAGGGAGGGAGTGAAAATAGTTAGATGGAGAGAGACAGAGAGAGGGAGTGAGAAATTGTAAGACGGAGAGAGACAGAGAGAGGGAGTGAAAAATAGTTAGATGGAGAGAGACAGAGAGCGGGAGTGAGAAATAGTTAGATGGAGAGAGACAGAGAGAGGGAGTGAGAAATAGTTAGATGGAGAGAGACAGAGACAGGGTGTGAAAAATCGTGAGATGGAGAGAGACAGAGAGAGGGAGTGAGAAATAGTTAGATGGAGAGAGACAGAGAGAGGGAGTGCGAAATAGTAGGATGGAGAGAGACAGAGATAGAGAGTGAGAAATCGTTAGATGGAGAGAGACCGAGAGCGGGAGTGAGAAATCGTGAGATGGAGAGAGACAGAGAGAGGGAGTGAAAATAGTGAGATGGAGAGAGACAAAGAGAGGGAGTGAAAAATAGTTAGATGGAGAGAGACAGAGAGAGGGAGTGAGAAATAGTGAGATGGAGAGAGACGGGGAGAGGGAGTGAAAATATTTAGATGGAGAGAGACGGGGAGAGGGAGTGAAAATAGTTAGATGGTGAGAGACAAAGAGAGGGAGTGAAAAATAGTTAGATGGAGAGAGGCAGAGAGAGGGAGTGAGAAATAGTGAGATGGAGAGAGACAGAGAAAGAGAGTGAAAAATAAATGGAGACAGACAGAGAGAGGGAGTGAAATATAGTTAGATGGAGAGAGACAGAGAGAGGGAGTGAGAAATAGTTAGATGGAGAGAGACAGAGACAGGGAGTGAAAAATAGTTAGATGGAGAGAGACAGAGAGAGGGAGCGAGAAATAGTTAGACGGAGAGAGACAGAGAGAGGGAGTGAAAAATAGTTAGATGGAGAGAGACAGAGAGGGAGTGAAAATAGTTAGATGGAGAGAGACAGAGAGAGGGAGAGAAAAATAGTTAGATGGAGAGAGACAGAGAGAGGGAGTGGGAAATAGTAAGATGGAGAGAGACAGAGAGAGGGAGTGAAAAATAGTTAGATGGAGAGAGACAGAGAGAGGGAATGGAAAATAATTAGATGGAGAGAGACAGAGCAAGGGAGCGAGAAATATTTAGATGCAGAGAGACAGAGAGCGAGTGTGAAAAATCGTTAGATGTAGAGAGACAGAGAGAGGGATTGAGAAATAGTTAGATGGAGAGAGACAGAGAGAGAGAGTGAAAAATAGATGGAAACAGACAGAGAGAGGGAGTGAAAAATATTTAGATGGAGAGAGACAGAGAGAGGGAGTGAGAAATAGTTAGATGGAGAGAGACAGAGAGAAAGAGTGAAAAATAGTTGATGGAGAGAGACAGAGAGAGGGAGTGAAAAATAGTTGATGGAGAGAGACAGAGAGAGGGAGTGAAAAATAGTTAGATAGAGAGAGACAGAGAGAGGGAGTGAGAAAATGTGAGATGGAGAGAGACACAGAGAGGGAGTGAAAAATAGTTAGATGCAGAGAGACAGAGAGAGGCAGTGAGAAAAAGTTAGATAGAGAGAGACTGAGAGAGGGAGTGACAAATAGTTAGATGGAGAGAGACAAAAAGAGGGAGTGGGAAATAGTTAGATAGAGAGAGACAGAGAGAAAGAGTGAAAAATAATTGATGGAGAGAGACAGAGAGAGGGAGTGAAACATAGTTAGATGGAGAGAGACAGAGCGAGGGAGTGAGAAATATTTAGATGGAGACAGACAGAGAGAGGGAGTGAGAAATAGTTAGATGGAGAGAGACAGAGAGAGGGAGTTAGAAATAGTTAGATGGAGAGAGATAGAGAGAGAGAGTGAGAAATAGTTAGATGGAGAGCGACAGAGAGAGGGAGTGAAAATAGTTAGATGGAGAGAGACAAAGAGAGGGAGTGAAACATAGTTAGATGGAGAGAGACAGAGAGAGCGATTGAGAAATAGTTCAATGGAGAGAGACAGAGAGAGAGAGTGAAAAATATATGGAATCAGACAGAGAGAGGGAGTGAAAAATAGTTAGATGGAGAGAGACAGAGAGAGGGAGTGAGAAATAGTTAGATGGAGAGAGATAGAGAGAGAGAGTGAGAAATAGTTACATGGAGAGAGGCAGAGAGAGGGTGTGAAAATAGTTAGATGGAGAGAGACAGAGAGAGGGAGTGAAAAATAGTAAGATGGAGAGAGACAGAGAGAGCGATTGAGAAATAGTTTGATGGAGAGAGACAGAGAGAGAGAGTGAAAAATATATGGAGACAGACAGAGAGAGGGAGTGAAGAATAGTTAGATGGGGAGAGACAGAGAGAGGGAATGAGAAAAATTTAGATGGAGAGTGACAGAGAGAGAGAGTGAAAAATAGGTGATGGAGAGAGACAGAGAGAGTAAGTGAAAAATAATTGATGGAGAGAGACAGAGAGATGGAGTGAAAAATAGTTAGATGGAGAGAGACAGAGAGGGGGAGTGAGAAAAAGTGAGATGAAGAGAGACACAGAGAAGGAGTGAAAAATAGTTAAATGCAGAGAGAAAGAGAGAGGGAGTGGAAAATAATTAGATTGACAGAGACAGAGCGAGGGAGCGAGAACTAGTTAGATGGAGAGACACAGAGAGATAGAGTGACAAATAGTTAGATGGAGAGAGACAGAGAGAGGGAGTGAAAATAGTTTGATGGAGAGACAGAGAGAGGGAGTGAAAAATAGTTAGATGGAGAGAGACAGAGAGAGAGAGTGAGAAATTGTAAGACGGAGAGAGACAGAGAGAGGGAGTGAAAAATAGTTAGATGGAGAGAGACAGAGAGCGGGAGTGAGAAATAGTTATATGGAGAGAGACAGAGAGAGGGAGTGAGAAATAGTTAGATGGAGAGAGACAGAGAGAGGGATTGAGAAATAATTAGATGGAGAGAGACAGAGAGAGAGTGTGAGAAATAGTTTGATGGAGAGAGACAGAGAGAGGAAGTGAAAATAGTTAGATGGAGAGAGACAGAGAGAGGGAGTGAGAAATAGTTAGATGGAGAGAGACAGAGAGCGGGAGTGAGAAATAGTTATATGGAGAGAGACAGAGAGAGGGAGTGAGAAATAGTTAGATGGAGAGAGACAGAGACAGGGAGTGAAAAATCGTTAGATGGAGAGAGACAGAGAGAGGGAGTGAGAAATAGTTAGATGGAGAGAGACAGAGAGAGGGAGTGCGAAATAGTTAGATGGAGAGAGACAGAGATAGAGAGTGAGAAATAGTTAGATGGAGAGAGACCGAGAGCGGGAATGAGAAATAGTTAGATGGAGAGAGATAGAGAGAGAGAGTGAGAAATAGTAAGATGGAGAGAGACGGGGAGAGGGAGTGAAAATAGTTAGATGGAGAGAGACAAAGAGAGGGAGTGAAAAATACTTAGATGGAGAGAGACAGAGAGAGGGAGTGAGAAATAGTGAGATGGAGAGAGACAGAGAAAGAGAGTGAAAAATAGATGGAGACAGACAGAGAGAGGGAGCGAGAAATAGTTAGACGGAGAGAGACAGAGAGAGGGAGTGAAAAATAGTTAGATGGATAGAGACAGAGAGGGAGTGAAAATAGTTAGATGGAGAGAGACAGAGAGAGGGAGAGAAAAATAGTTAGATGGAGAGAGACAGAGAGAGGGAGTGGGAAATAGTAAGATGGAGAGAGACAGAGATGGAGTGAAAATAGTTAGATGGAGAGAGACAGAGAGACAGTGAAAAATAGTTAGACGGAGAGAGACAGAGAGGGAGTGAAAAATAATTAGATGGAGAGATATAGCGATGTATCGACAAATAGTTAGATGGAGAGAGACAGAGAGTGAATGAAAAATAGATGGAGACGGATAGAGAGAGGGAGTGAAAAATAGTTAGATGGAGAGAGACAGAGATAGAGAGTGAGAAATAGTTAGATGGAGAGAGACCGAGAGCGGGAATGAGAAATAGTTAGATGGAGAGAGATAGAGAGAGAGAGTGAGAAATAGTAAGATGGAGAGAGACGGGGAGAGGGAGTGAAAATAGTTAGATGGAGAGAGACAAAGAGAGGGAGTGAAAAATACTTAGATGGAGAGAGACAGAGAGAGGGAGTGAGAAATAGTGAGATGGAGAGAGACAGAGAAAGAGAGTGAAAAATAGATGGAGACAGACAGAGAGAGGGAGCGAGAAATAGTTAGACGGAGAGAGACAGAGAGAGGGAGTGAAAAATAGTTAGATGGAGAGAGACAGAGAGGGAGTGAAAATAGTTAGATGGAGAGAGACAGAGAGAGGGAGAGAAAAATAGTTAGATGGAGAGAGACAGAGAGAGGGAGTGGGAAATAGTAAGATGGAGAGAGACAGAGAGAGGGAGTGAGAAATTGTTAGATGTAGAGAGACATAGAAAGGGAGTGAGAAATAGGTAGATGGAGAGAGACAGAGAGAGGGAGTGAGAAATAGTTAGATGGAGAGAGATAGAGGGAGAGAGTGAAAAATAGTTAAATGGAGAGAGACAGAGGGAGGGAGTGAGAAATAGTCAGATAGAGAGAGACAGAGAGAGGGAGTGAGAAATAGTTAGATGGAGAGAGACAGAGAGAGGGAGTGAGAAACAATTAGATGGAGAGAGACAGAGAGAGGGAGTGAGAAATAGTAAGATGGAGAGAGACAGAGAGATGCAGTGAAAAATAATTAGATGGAGAGAGACAGAGAGAGGGTGTGAGAAATGGTAAGATGGAGAGAGACAGAGAGAGGTAGTGAAAAATAGTTAGATGGAGAGAGACAGAAAGAGGGAGTGAGAAATAGTTAGATGGAGAGAGACAGAGAGAGGGAGTGAAAATAGTTAGATGGAGAGAGACAGAGAGAGGGAGTGAGTAATTTTTAGACGGAGAGAGACAGAGAGCGGGTGTGAGAAATAGTTAGATGGTGAGAGACAGAGAGAGGGAGTGAGAAATAATTAGATGGAGAGAGAACGAAAGAGGGAGTGAAAATAGTTAGATGGAGAGAGACAGAGATAGGGAGTGAAAATAGTTAGATGGAGAGAGGCAGAGAGAGGGAGTGAAAATAGTTAGATGGAGAGAAACAGAGAGAGGGAGAGAAAAATCGTTAGATGAAGAGAGACAGAGAGAGGGAGTGAAAAATGGTTAGATGGAGAGAGACAGAGAGAGAGAGTGAAAAATAGTTGATCTAGAGAGACAGAGAGATTGAGTGAAAAATAGTGAGATGGAGAGAGACAGAGTGAGGGAGTGAGAAATAGTTAGATGGAGAGAGACAGAGAGAGGGAGTGAGAGATAGTGAGATGGAGAAAGACAGAGAGAGGGAGTGAGAAACATTTTGATGGAGAGAGACAGAGAGAGGGAGTGAGAAGTAGGTAGATGGAGAGAGTCAGAGGGAGGCAGTGAAAAATAGTTAGATGGAGAGAGACAGAGAGAGGGAGTGAGAAATAGTTTGATGGAGAGAGACAGAGAGAGGGAGTGAGAAATAGTTAGATAAGCGAGACAGAGAGAGGGAGTGAGTAATAGTTAGATGGAGAGAGACAGAGAGAGGGAGTGAGATATAGTTAGATGGAGAGAGACAGAGAGAGGGAGTGAAATATAGTGAGATGGAGAGAGACAGACAGAGGCAGTGTAAATAGTTAGATGGAGAGAAACAGAGAGAGGGAGAGAAAAATCGTTAGATGAAGAGAGACAGAGAGAGGGAGTGAAAAATGGTTAGATGGAGAGAGACAGAGAGAGGGAGTGAAAAATAGTTAAAAGGAGAGAGACAGAGAGAGGGAGTGGAACATAATTAGATGGAAAGAGACCGAGCGAGGGAGCGAGAAATAGTTAGATGGAGAAAGACAGAAAGATGGAGTGAAAAATAGTTAGATGGAGAGAGACAGAGAGAGGAAGTGAAAAATAGTTGATGGAGAGAGACCGAGAAAGGGAGTGAAAAATAGTTAGATGGAGCGAGACAGAGAGAGGGAGTGAGAAATAGTTAGATGTAGAGAGACAGAGAGAGGGAGTGAGAAATAGTTAGACAGAGAGAGACAGAGAGAGGGAGTGAAAAATAGTTGATGGAGAGAGACAGAGAGAGGGAGTGCAAAATAGTTAGATGGAGAGAGACAGAGAGAGGGAGTGAGAAACATTTCGATGGAGAGAGACAGAGATAGGAAGTGAAAAATAATTAGATGGAGAGTGACAGAGCGAGGGAGCGAGAAATAGTTAGATGGAGAGAGACAGAGAGAGAGTGAAAAATAGATGTAGACAGACAGAGAGAGGGTATGAAAAATATTAAGATGGAGAGAGACAGAGGGAGGGAGTGAGAAATAGTTAAACGGAGAGAGACAGAGAGCAGGGAGTGAAAAATAGTCAGATGGAGAGCGACAGAGAGAAGGAGTGAAAATAGTTAGATGGAGAGAGACGGAGAGAGGGAGAGAAAAATAGTTAGATGGAGAGACACAGTGAGAGGGAGTGAGAAATAGTTAGATGGAGAGAGACAGAGAGAGGGAGAGAAAAATAATTAGATGGAGAGAGACAGAGCAAGGGAGCGAGAAATAGTAAGATGGAGAGAGACAGAGAGTGAAAAATACATGGAGACAGACAGAGAGAGGGAGTGAAAAATGGTTAGATGGAGAGAGACAGAGAGAGGGAGAGAGAAATTGTTAGATGGAGAGAGACAGAGAGAGAGTGAAAAATAGATGGAGACAGACAGAGAGAAGGAGTGAAAAATAGTTAGATGGAGAGAGACAGAGAGAGGGAGTGAGAAATAGTTCGACGGAGAGAGACAGAGAGAGGGAGTGAAAAATAGTTAGATGGAGAGCGACAGAGAGAGGGAGTGAAAATAGTTAGATGGAGAGAGACGGAGAGAGGGAGAGAAAAATAGTTAGATGGAGAGACACAGTGAGAGGGAGTGAGAAATAGTTAGATGGAGAGAGACAGAGAGAGGGAGAGAAAAATAATTAGATGGAGAGAGACAGAGAGAGGGAGTGAAAAATAGTTGATGGAGAGAGACAGAGAGAGGGAGTGAGAAATAGTTAGATGGAGAGAGACAGAGAGAGGGAGTGAAAATAGTTAGATGGAGTGAGACAGACAGAGGCAGTGAGAAATAGTTAGATGGAGAGAGACAGAGAGAGGGAGTGAAAAATAATTAGATGGAGAGTGACAGAGCGAGGAAGCGAGAAATAGTAAGATGGAGAGAGACAGAGAGAGGGAGTGAGAAATAGTTAGATGGAGAGAGACAAAGAGAGAGAGTGAAAATAGTTAGATGGTGAGAGACAGACAGAGGGAGTGAGAAATAGTTAGATGGAATGAGACAGAGAGTGAAAAATACATGGAGACAGACAGAGAGAGGGAGTGAAAAATAGTTAGATGGAGAGAGACAGAGAGAGGGAGTAAAAATAGTTAGATGGAGAGAGACAGAGAGAGGGAGTGAAAAATAATTAGATGGAGAGAGACAGAGCGAGGGAGCGAGAAATAGTTAGATGGAGAGAGACAGAGAAAGAGTGAAAAATAAATGGAGACAGACAGAGAGAGGGAGTGATAAATAGTTAGATGGATAGAGACAGAGAGTGGGAGTGAAAATAGTTGGAGAGAGATAGAGAGATGGAGTGAAAATAGTTAGATGGAGAGAGACAGAGAGACAGTGAAAAATAGTTAGACGGAGAGAGACAGAGAGGGAGTGAAAAATAATTAGATGGAGAGATATAGCGATGTATCGACAAATAGTTAGATGGAGAGAGACAGAGAGTGAATGAAAAATAGATGGAGACGGATAGAGAGAGGGAGTGAAAAATAGTTAGATGGAGAGAGACAGAGATAGAGAGTGAGAAATAGTTAGATGGAGAGAGACCGAGAGCGGGAATGAGAAATAGTTAGATGGAGAGAGATAGAGAGCGAGAGTGAGAAATAGTAAGATGGAGAGAGACGGGGAGAGGGAGTGAAAATAGTTAGATGGAGAGAGACAAAGAGAGGGAGTGAAAAATACTTAGATGGAGAGAGACAGAGAGAGGGAGTGAGAAATAGTGAGATGGAGAGAGACAGAGAAAGAGAGTGAAAAATAGATGGAGACAGACAGAGAGAGGGAGCGAGAAATAGTTAGACGGAGAGAGACAGAGAGAGGGAGTGAAAAATAGTTAGATGGAGAGAGACAGAGAGGGAGTGAAAATAGTTAGATGGAGAGAGACAGAGAGAGGGAGAGAAAAATAGTTAGATGGAGAGAGACAGAGAGAGGGAGTGGGAAATAGTAAGATGGAGAGAGACAGAGAGAGGGAGTGAGAAATTGTTAGATGTAGAGAGACATAGAAAGGGAGTGAGAAATAGGTAGATGGAGAGAGACAGAGAGAGGGAGTGAGAAATAGTTAGATGGAGAGAGATAGAGGGAGAGAGTGAAAAATAGTTAAATGGAGAGAGACAGAGGGAGGGAGTGAGAAATAGTCAGATAGAGAGAGACAGAGAGAGGGAGTGAGAAATAGTTAGATGGAGAGAGACAGAGAGAGGGAGTGAGAAACAATTAGATGGAGAGAGACAGAGAGAGGGAGTGAGAAATAGTAAGATGGAGAGAGACAGAGAGATGCAGTGAAAAATAATTAGATGGAGAGAGACAGAGAGAGGGTGTGAGAAATGGTAAGATGGAGAGAGACAGAGAGAGGTAGTGAAAAATAGTTAGATGGAGAGAGACAGAAAGAGGGAGTGAGAAATAGTTAGATGGAGAGAGACAGAGAGAGGGAGTGAAAATAGTTAGATGGAGAGAGACAGAGAGAGGGAGTGAGTAATTTTTAGACGGAGAGAGACAGAGAGCGGGTGTGAGAAATAGTTAGATGGTGAGAGACAGAGAGAGGGAGTGAGAAATAATTAGATGGAGAGAGAACGAAAGAGGGAGTGAAAATAGTTAGATGGAGAGAGACAGAGATAGGGAGTGAAAATAGTTAGATGGAGAGAGGCAGAGAGAGGGAGTGAAAATAGTTAGATGGAGAGAAACAGAGAGAGGGAGAGAAAAATCGTTAGATGAAGAGAGACAGAGAGAGGGAGTGAAAAATGGTTAGATGGAGAGAGACAGAGAGAGAGAGTGAAAAATAGTTGATCTAGAGAGACAGAGAGATTGAGTGAAAAATAGTGAGATGGAGAGAGACAGAGTGAGGGAGTGAGAAATAGTTAGATGGAGAGAGACAGAGAGAGGGAGTGAGAGATAGTGAGATGGAGAAAGACAGAGAGAGGGAGTGAGAAACATTTTGATGGAGAGAGACAGAGAGAGGGAGTGAGAAGTAGGTAGATGGAGAGAGTCAGAGGGAGGCAGTGAAAAATAGTTAGATGGAGAGAGACAGAGAGAGGGAGTGAGAAATAGTTTGATGGAGAGAGACAGAGAGAGGGAGTGAGAAATAGTTAGATAAGCGAGACAGAGAGAGGGAGTGAGTAATAGTTAGATGGAGAGAGACAGAGAGAGGGAGTGAGATATAGTTAGATGGAGAGAGACAGAGAGAGGGAGTGAAATATAGTGAGATGGAGAGAGACAGACAGAGGCAGTGTAAATAGTTAGATGGAGAGAAACAGAGAGAGGGAGAGAAAAATCGTTAGATGAAGAGAGACAGAGAGAGGGAGTGAAAAATGGTTAGATGGAGAGAGACAGAGAGAGGGAGTGAAAAATAGTTAAAAGGAGAGAGACAGAGAGAGGGAGTGGAACATAATTAGATGGAAAGAGACCGAGCGAGGGAGCGAGAAATAGTTAGATGGAGAAAGACAGAAAGATGGAGTGAAAAATAGTTAGATGGAGAGAGACAGAGAGAGGAAGTGAAAAATAGTTGATGGAGAGAGACCGAGAAAGGGAGTGAAAAATAGTTAGATGGAGCGAGACAGAGAGAGGGAGTGAGAAATAGTTAGATGTAGAGAGACAGAGAGAGGGAGTGAGAAATAGTTAGACAGAGAGAGACAGAGAGAGGGAGTGAAAAATAGTTGATGGAGAGAGACAGAGAGAGGGAGTGCAAAATAGTTAGATGGAGAGAGACAGAGAGAGGGAGTGAGAAACATTTCGATGGAGAGAGACAGAGATAGGAAGTGAAAAATAATTAGATGGAGAGTGACAGAGCGAGGGAGCGAGAAATAGTTAGATGGAGAGAGACAGAGAGAGAGTGAAAAATAGATGTAGACAGACAGAGAGAGGGTATGAAAAATATTAAGATGGAGAGAGACAGAGGGAGGGAGTGAGAAATAGTTAAACGGAGAGAGACAGAGAGCAGGGAGTGAAAAATAGTCAGATGGAGAGCGACAGAGAGAAGGAGTGAAAATAGTTAGATGGAGAGAGACGGAGAGAGGGAGAGAAAAATAGTTAGATGGAGAGACACAGTGAGAGGGAGTGAGAAATAGTTAGATGGAGAGAGACAGAGAGAGGGAGAGAAAAATAATTAGATGGAGAGAGACAGAGCAAGGGAGCGAGAAATAGTAAGATGGAGAGAGACAGAGAGTGAAAAATACATGGAGACAGACAGAGAGACGGAGTGAAAAATGGTTAGATGGAGAGAGACAGAGAGAGGGAGAGAGAAATTGTTAGATGGAGAGAGACAGAGAGAGAGTGAAAAATAGATGGAGACAGACAGAGAGAAGGAGTGAAAAATAGTTAGATGGAGAGAGACAGAGAGAGGGAGTGAGAAATAGTTCGACGGAGAGAGACAGAGAGAGGGAGTGAAAAATAGTTAGATGGAGAGCGACAGAGAGAGGGAGTGAAAATAGTTAGATGGAGAGAGACGGAGAGAGGGAGAGAAAAATAGTTAGATGGAGAGACACAGTGAGAGGGAGTGAGAAATAGTTAGATGGAGAGAGACAGAGAGAGGGAGAGAAAAATAATTAGATGGAGAGAGACAGAGAGAGGGAGTGAAAAATAGTTGATGGAGAGAGACAGAGAGAGGGAGTGAGAAATAGTTAGATGGAGAGAGACAGAGAGAGGGAGTGAAAATAGTTAGATGGAGTGAGACAGACAGAGGCAGTGAGAAATAGTTAGATGGAGAGAGACAGAGAGAGGGAGTGAAAAATAATTAGATGGAGAGTGACAGAGCGAGGAAGCGAGAAATAGTAAGATGGAGAGAGACAGAGAGAGGGAGTGAGAAATAGTTAGATGGAGAGAGACAAAGAGAGAGAGTGAAAATAGTTAGATGGTGAGAGACAGACAGAGGGAGTGAGAAATAGTTAGATGGAATGAGACAGAGAGTGAAAAATACATGGAGACAGACAGAGAGAGGGAGTGAAAAATAGTTAGATGGAGAGAGACAGAGAGAGGGAGTAAAAATAGTTAGATGGAGAGAGACAGAGAGAGGGAGTGAAAAATAATTAGATGGAGAGAGACAGAGCGAGGGAGCGAGAAATAGTTAGATGGAGAGAGACAGAGAAAGAGTGAAAAATAAATGGAGACAGACAGAGAGAGGGAGTGATAAATAGTTAGATGGATAGAGACAGAGAGTGGGTGTGAAAATAGTTGGAGAGAGATAGAGAGATGGAGTGAAAATAGTTAGATGGAGAGAGACAGAGAGACAGTGAAAAATAGTTAGACGGAGAGAGACAGAGAGGGAGTGAAAAATAATTAGATGGAGAGATATAGCGATGTATCGACAAATAGTTAGATGGAGAGAGACAGAGAGTGAATGAAAAATAGATGGAGACGGATAGAGAGAGGGAGTGAAAAATAGTTAGATGGAGAGAGACAGAGAGAGGGAGTGAGAAATAGTTAGATGGAGAGAGACAGAGAGAGGGAGTGAAAAATAGTTAGATGGAGCGAGACAGAGAGAGGGAGTGATAAATAATTAGATGGAGGGAGCCAAAGAGAGAGAGTGAAAAAAAGTTGATCGAGAGAGACAGAGAGTGGGAGTGAAAATAGTTAGATGGAGAGAGATAGAGCGGGGGAGTGAAAATAGTTTGATGGAGAGAGACAGAGAGAGGGAGTGAAAAATAGTTAGATGGAGAGAAACAGAGAGAGGGCGTGAGAAATAGTTAGACGGAGAGAGAAAGAAAGAGGGAGTGAGAAATAGTTAGATAGAGAGAGACAGAGAGAGGGAGTGGAAATAGTTAGATGGAGAGAGACAGAGAGAGGGAGTGAGAAATAGTTAGATGGAGAGAGACAGAGAAAGGGAGTGAGAAATAGTTAGATGGAGAGAGACAGAGAGAGGGAGTGAAAATCGTTAGATGGAAAGAGACAGAGAGAGGGAGTGAAAATAGTTAGCTGGAGAGAGACAGAGAGAGGGAGTGAGAAATAGTTAGATGGAGAGAGACAGAGAGAGAGAGTGAAAAATAGTTGATGGAGAGAGACAGAGAGAGGGATTGAAAAATAGTTAGATGGAGAGAGATAGAGTGAGGGAGTCATAAATAGTTAGATGGAGAGAGACAGAGAGAGGGAGTAAGAAACAGTTCGATGGAGAGAGACAGAGAGAGGGAGTGAGAAATAGTTAGATGGAGAGAGACAGAGAGAGGGAGTGAAAAATAGTTAGATGGAGAGAGACAGAGAGAGGGAGTGAGAAATAGTTTAATGGAGAGAGACAGAGAGAGGGAGTGAGAAATAGTCAGATAGAGAGAGACAGAGAGAGGGAGTGAGAAATAGTTGGATGGAGAGAGACAGAGAGAGGGAGTGAAAAATAGTTAGATGGAGAGAGACAGAAAGAGGGAGTGAGAAATAGTTAGACGGAGAGAGACAGAGAGATTGAGTGAAAAATAGTCAGATGGAGAGAGACAGAGAGAGGGAGTGAAAATAGTGAGATGGAGAGAGACAGAGTGACAGTGAAAAATAATTCGATGGAGAGAGAAAGAGAGAGGGAGTGAAAAATAGTGAGATGGAGAGAGACAGAGAGAGTGGGGGAAAAATAGTTCGATGGAGAGAGACAGAGAGAGAGAGTGAAAAATAGTGAGATGGAGAGAGACAGAGAGACGGAGTTAAAAACAGTTAGATGGAGAGAGACAGAGCGAGGGAGTGAGAAATAGTTAGATGGAGAGAGACAGAGAGAAAGCGAAAAATAGTAAGATGGAGAGAGACAGAGAGAGGGAGTGAGAAATAGTTAGATGGAGAGAGACAGAGAGAGGGAGTGAAAAATAGTTAGATGGAGAGAGATAGAGGGAGGGAGTGAAAATAGTTAGATGGAGAGAGACAGAGAGAGGGAGTGAGAAATATTTAGCTGGAGAGAGACAGAGAGAGGGAGTGAAAATAGTTAGATGGAGAGAGACAGAGAGAGGGAGTGAGAAATAGTTAGATGGAGAGAGACAGAGAGCGGGAGTGTGAAATAGTTAGATGGAGAGAGACAGAGAGAGGGAGTGAGAAATAGTTAGATGGAGAGAGACAGAGAGAGGGAGTGAAAATAGTTAGATGGAGAGAGACAGAGAGACGGAGTGAAAATAGTTAGATGGCGAGAGACAGAGAGAGGGAGTGAAAATAGTTAGATGGAGCGAGACAGAGAGAGGGAGTGATAATAGTTAGATGGAGAGAGACAGAGAGAGGGAGTGAAAAATAATTAGATGGAGAGAGACAGAGAGAGGGAGTGAAAAATAGTTAGATGGAGAGAGACAGAAAGAGGGAGTGAGAAATATTTAGATGGAGAGAGATAGAGGGAGTGAGTGAGAAATTGTTGATGAAGAGAGACAGAAAGAGGGTGTGAGAAATAGCTCGATGGAGAGCAACAGAGACAGGGAGTGAAAATAGTTAGATGGAGAGAGATAGAGCGAGGGAGTGAAAATAGTTAGATGGAGAGAGACAGAGAGAGGGAGTGAAAAATAGTTAGATGGAGAGATACAGAGAGAGGGCGTGAGAAATAGTTAGACGGAGAGAGAAAGAGAGAGGGAGTGAAAAATAGTGAGATGGAGAGAGACAGAGAGAGTGGGGGAAAAATAGTTCGATGGAGATAGACAGAGAGAGAGAGTGAAAAATAGTGAGATGGAGAGAGACAGAGAGACGGAGTTAAAAACAGTTAGATGCAGAGAGACAGAGAGAGGGGGTGAGAAATAGTTAGATGGAGAGAGCCAGAGAGAAAGCGAAAAATAGTTAGATGGAGAGAGTCAGAGAGAGGGAGTGAGAAATAGGTAGATGGAGAGAGACAGATGAAGGGAGTGAAAAATAGTTAGATGGAGAGAGATAGAGGGAGGGAGTGAAAATAGTTAGATGGAGAGAGACAGAGAGAGGGAGTGAGAAATATTTAGCTGGAGAGAGACAGAGAGAGGGAGTGAAAATAGTTAGATGGAGAGAGACAGAGAGAGGGAGTGAGAAATAGTTAGATGGAGAGAGACAGAGAGCGGGAGTGTGAAATAGTTAGATGGAGAGAGACAGAGAGAGGGAGCGAGAAATAGTTAGATGGAGAGAGACAGAGAGAGGGAGTGAAAATAGTTAGATGGAGAGAGACAGAGAGACGGAGTGAAAATAGTTAGATGGCGAGAGACAGAGAGAGGGAGTGAAAATAGTTAGATGGAGAGAAACAGAGAGAGGGAGTGAAAATAGTTAGATGGAGAGAGACAGAGAGAGGGTGTGAAAAATAGTTAGATGGAGAGAGACAGAAAGAGGGAGTGAGAAATAGTTAGACGGAGAGAGACAGAGAGATTGAGTGAAAAATAGTCAGATGGAGAGAGACAGAGAGAGGGAGTGAAAATAGTTAGATGGAGAGAGACAGAGAGAGGGAGTGAAAAATAGTTGATGGAGAGAGACAGAGAGACGGAGTGAGAAATAGTTAGATGGAGAGAGACAGAGAGAGGGAGTGAGAAACATTTCGATGGAGAGAGACAGAGAGAGGGATTGAGAAATAGGTAGATGGAGAGAGACAGAGAGAGGGAGTGAAAATAGTGAGATGGAGAGAGACAGAGTGACAGTGAAAAATAATTAGATGGAGAGATATAGCGATGTAGCGACAAATAGTTAGATGGAGAGAGACAGAGAGAGGGAGTGAGAAACATTTCGATGGAGAGAGACAGAGAGAGGGATTGAGAAATAGGTAGATGGAGAGAGACAGAGAGAGGGAGTGAAAATAGTTAGACGGAGAGAGACAGAGAGGGAGTGAAAAATAATTAGATGGAGAGATATAGCGATGTAGCGACAAATAGTTAGATGGAGAGAGACAGAGAGAGGGAGTGAAAAGTGTGAGATGGAGAGAGACAGAGAGAGGGAGTGAGAAATAGTTAGATGGAGAGAGACAGAGGGAGTGAGTGAGAAATAGTTGATGAAGAGAGACAGAAAGAGGGTGTGAGAAATAGCTAGATGGAGAGAGACAGAGAGAGGGAGTGAAAATAGTTAGATGGAGAGAGATAGAGCGAGGGAGTGAAAATAGTTAGATGGAGAGAGACAGAGAGAGGGAGTGAGAAATATTTAGCTGGAGAGAGACAGAGAGAGGGAGTGAAAATAGTTAGATGGAGAGAGACAGAGAGAGGGAGTGAGAAATAGTTAGATGGAGAGAGACAGAGAGCGGGAGTGTGAAATAGTTAGATGGAGAGAGACAGAGAGAGGGAGTGAGAAATAGTTAGATGGAGAGAGACAGAGAGAGGGATTAAAAATAGTTAGATGGAGAGAGACAGAGAGACGGAGTGAAAATAGTTAGATGGCGAGAGACAGAGAGAGGGAGTGAAAATAGTTAGATGGAGCGAGACAGAGAGATGGAGTGAAAATAGTTAGATGGAGAGAGACAGAGAGAGGGAGTGAAAAATAATTAGATGGAGAGAGACAGAGAGAGGGAGTGAAAAATAGTTAGATGGAGAGAGACAGAAAGAGGGAGTGAGAAATAGTTAGATGGAGAGAGATAGAGGGAGTGAGTGAGAAATAGTTGATGAAGCGAGACAGAAAGAGGGTGTGAGAAATAGCTAGATGGAGAGCGACAGAGAGAGGGAGTGAAAATAGTTTGATGGAGAGAGATAGAGCGAGGGAGTGAAAATAGTTAGATGGAGAGAGGCAGAGAGAGGGAGTGAAAAATAGTTAGATGGAGAGAAACAGAGAGAGGGCGTGAGAAATAGTTAGACGGAGAGAGAAAGAGAGAGGGAGTGAAAAATTGTGAGATGGAGAGAGACAGAGAGAGTGGGGGAAAAATAGTTCGATGGAGAGAGACAGAGAGAGAGAGTGAAAAATAGTGAGATGGAGAGAGACAGAGAGACGGAGTTAAAAACAGTTAGATGGAGAGAGACAGAGAGAGAGAGTGAGAAATAGTTAGATGGAGAGAGCCAGAGAGAAAGCGAAAAATAGTTAGAGGGAGAGAGACAGAGACAGGGAGTGAGGAATAGTTAGATGGAGAGAGACAGATGAAGGGAGTGAAAAATAGTTAGATGGAGAGAGATAGAGGGAGGGAGTGAAAATAGTTAGATGGAGAGAGACAGAGAGAGGGAGTGAGAAATATTTACCTGGAGAGAGACAGAGAGAGGGAGTGAAAATAGTTAGATGGAGAGAGACAGAGAGAGGGAGTGAGAAATAGTTAGATGGAGAGAGACAGAGAGCGGGAGTGTGAAATAGTTAGATGGAGAGAGACAGAGAGAGGGAGTGAGAAATAGTTAGATGGAGAGAGACAGAGAGAGGGAGTGAAAATAGTTAGATGGAGAGAGACAGAGAGACGGAGTGAAAATAGTTAGATGGCGAGAGACAGAGAGAGGGAGTGAAAATAGTTAGATGGAGAGAGACAGAGAGAGGGAGTGAAAATAGTTAGATGGAGAGAGACAGAGAGAGGGAGTGAAAAATAATTAGATGGAGAGAGACAGAGAGATGGTGTGAAAAATAGTTAGATGGAGAGAGACAGAAAGAGGGAGTGAGAAATAGTTAGACGTAGAGAGACAGAGAGATTGAGTGAAAAATAGTCAGATGGAGAGAGACAGAGAGAGGGAGTGAAAATAGTTAGATGGAGAGAGACAGAGAGAGGGAGTGAAAAATAGTTGATGGAGAGAGACAGAGAGACGGAGTGAGAAATAGTTAGACGGAGAGAGACAGAGAGGGAGTGAAAAATAATTAGATGGAGAGATATAGCGATGTAGCGACAAATAGTTAGATGGAGAGAGACAGAGAGAGGGAGAGAAAAATAGTGAGATGGAGAGAGACAGAGAGAGGGAGTGAGAAATAGTTAGATGGAGAGAGACAGAGGGAGTGAGTGAGAAATAGTTGATGAAGAGAGACAGAAAGAGGGTGTGAGAAATAGCTAGATGGAGAGAGACAGAGAGAGGGAGTGAAAATAGTTAGATGGAGAGAGATAGAGCGAGGGAGTGAAAATAGTTAGATGGAGAGAGACAGAGAGAGGGAGTGAGAAATATTTAGCTGGAGAGAGACAGAGAGAGGGAGTGAAAATAGTTAGATGGAGAGAGACAGAGAGAGGGAGTGAGAAATAGTTAGATGGAGAGAGACAGAGAGCGGGAGTGTGAAATAGTTAGATGGAGAGAGACAGAGAGAGGGAGTGAGAAATAGTTAGATGGAGAGAGACAGAGAGAGGGAGTGAAAATAGTTCGATGGAGAGAGACAGAGAGACGGAGTGAAAATAGTTAGATGGCGAGAGACAGAGAGAGGGAGTGAAAATAGTTAGATGGCGAGAGACAGAGAGAGGGAGTGAAAATAGTTAGATGGAGAGAGACAGAGAGAGGGAGTGAAAAATAATTAGATGGAGAGAGACAGAGAGAGGGAGTGAAAAATAGTTAGATGGAGAGAGACAGAAAGAGGGAGTGAGAAATAGTTAGATGGAGAGAGATAGAGGGAGTGAGTGAGAAATAGTTGATGAAGAGAGACAGAAAGAGGGTGTGAGAAATAGCTAGATGGAGAGCGACAGAGAGAGGGAGTGAAAATAGTTTGATGGAGAGAGATAGAGCGAGGGAGTGAAAATAGTTAGATGGAGAGAGGCAGAGAGAGGGAGTGAAAAATAGTTAGATGGAGAGAAACAGAGAGAGGGCGTGAGAAATAGTTAGACGGAGAGAGAAAGAGAGAGGGAGTGAAAAATAGTGAGATGGAGAGAGACAGAGAGAGTGGGGGAAAAATAGTTCGATGGAGAGAGACAGAGAGAGAGAGTGAAAAATAGTGAGATGGAGAGAGACAGAGAGACGGAGTTAAAAACAGTTAAATGGAGAGAGACAGAGAGAGGGAGTGAGAAATAGTTAGATGGAGAGAGCCAGAGAGAAAGCGAAAAATAGTTTTAGGGAGAGAGACAGAGACAGGGAGTGAGAAATAGTTAGATGGAGAGAGCCAGAGAGAAAGCGAAAAATAGTTTTAGGGAGAGAGACAGAGACAGGGAATGAGAAATAGTTAGATGGAGAGAGATAGAGGGAGGGAGTGAAAATAGTTAGATGGAGAGAGACAGAGAGAGGGAGTGAGAAATATTTACCTGGAGAGAGACAGAGAGAGGGAGTGAAAATAGTTAGATGGAGAGAGACAGAGAGAGTGAGTGAGAAATAGTTAGATGGAGAGAGACAGAGAGCGGTAGTGTGAAATAGTTAGATGGAGAGAGACAGAGAGAGGGAGTGAGAAATAGTTAGATGGAGAGAGACAGAGAGAGGGAGTGAAAATAGTTAGATGGAGAGAGACAGAGAGACGGAGTGAAAATAGTTAGATGGAGAGAGACAGAGAGAGGGAGTGAGAAATATTTAGCTGGAGAGAGACAGAGAGAGGGAGTGAAAATAGTTAGATGGAGAGAGACAGAGAGAGGGAGTGAGAAATAGTTAGATGGAGAGAGACAGAGAGCGGGAGTGTGAAATAGTTAGATGGAGAGAGACAGAGAGAGGGAGTGAGAAATAGTTAGATGGAGAGAGACAGAGAGAGGGATTAAAAATAGTTAGATGGAGAGAGACAGAGAGACGGAGTGAAAATAGTTAGATGGCGAGAGACAGAGAGAGGGAGTGAAAATAGTTAGATGGAGCGAGACAGAGAGATGGAGTGAAAATAGTTAGATGGAGAGAGACAGAGAGAGGGAGTGAAAAATAATTAGATGGAGAGAGACAGAGAGAGGGAGTGAAAAATAGTTAGATGGAGAGAGACAGAAAGAGGGAGTGAGAAATAGTTAGATGGAGAGAGATAGAGGGAGTGAGTGAGAAATAGTTGATGAAGCGAGACAGAAAGAGGGTGTGAGAAATAGCTAGATGGAGAGCGACAGAGAGAGGGAGTGAAAATAGTTTGATGGAGAGAGATAGAGCGAGGGAGTGAAAATAGTTAGATGGAGAGAGGCAGAGAGAGGGAGTGAAAAATAGTTAGATGGAGAGAAACAGAGAGAGGGCGTGAGAAATAGTTAGACGGAGAGAGAAAGAGAGAGGGAGTGAAAAATAGTGAGATGGAGAGAGACAGAGAGAGTGGGGGAAAAATAGTTCGATGGAGAGAGACAGAGAGAGAGAGTGAAAAATAGTGAGATGGAGAGAGACAGAGAGACGGAGTTAAAAACAGTTAGATGGAGAGAGACAGAGAGAGAGAGTGAGAAATAGTTAGATGGAGAGAGCCAGAGAGAAAGCGAAAAATAGTTAGAGGGAGAGAGACAGAGACAGGGAGTGAGGAATAGTTAGATGGAGAGAGACAGATGAAGGGAGTGAAAAATAGTTAGATGGAGAGAGATAGAGGGAGGGAGTGAAAATAGTTAGATGGAGAGAGACAGAGAGAGGGAGTGAGAAATATTTACCTGGAGAGAGACAGAGAGAGGGAGTGAAAATAGTTAGATGGAGAGAGACAGAGAGAGGGAGTGAGAAATAGTTAGATGGAGAGAGACAGAGAGCGGGAGTGTGAAATAGTTAGATGGAGAGAGACAGAGAGAGGGAGTGAGAAATAGTTAGATGGAGAGAGACAGAGAGAGGGAGTGAAAATAGTTAGATGGAGAGAGACAGAGAGACGGAGTGAAAATAGTTAGATGGCGAGAGACAGAGAGAGGGAGTGAAAATAGTTAGATGGAGAGAGACAGAGAGAGGGAGTGAAAATAGTTAGATGGAGAGAGACAGAGAGAGGGAGTGAAAAATAATTAGATGGAGAGAGACAGAGAGATGGTGTGAAAAATAGTTAGATGGAGAGAGACAGAAAGAGGGAGTGAGAAATAGTTAGACGTAGAGAGACAGAGAGATTGAGTGAAAAATAGTCAGATGGAGAGAGACAGAGAGAGGGAGTGAAAATAGTTAGATGGAGAGAGACAGAGAGAGGGAGTGAAAAATAGTTGATGGAGAGAGACAGAGAGACGGAGTGAGAAATAGTTAGACGGAGAGAGACAGAGAGGGAGTGAAAAATAATTAGATGGAGAGATATAGCGATGTAGCGACAAATAGTTAGATGGAGAGAGACAGAGAGAGGGAGAGAAAAATAGTGAGATGGAGAGAGACAGAGAGAGGGAGTGAGAAATAGTTAGATGGAGAGAGACAGAGGGAGTGAGTGAGAAATAGTTGATGAAGAGAGACAGAAAGAGGGTGTGAGAAATAGCTAGATGGAGAGAGACAGAGAGAGGGAGTGAAAATAGTTAGATGGAGAGAGATAGAGCGAGGGAGTGAAAATAGTTAGATGGAGAGAGACAGAGAGAGGGAGTGAGAAATATTTAGCTGGAGAGAGACAGAGAGAGGGAGTGAAAATAGTTAGATGGAGAGAGACAGAGAGAGGGAGTGAGAAATAGTTAGATGGAGAGAGACAGAGAGCGGGAGTGTGAAATAGTTAGATGGAGAGAGACAGAGAGAGGGAGTGAGAAATAGTTAGATGGAGAGAGACAGAGAGAGGGAGTGAAAATAGTTCGATGGAGAGAGACAGAGAGACGGAGTGAAAATAGTTAGATGGCGAGAGACA
Source organism: Pristiophorus japonicus (assembly GCF_044704955.1). Classification (NCBI taxonomy): domain Eukaryota; kingdom Metazoa; phylum Chordata; class Chondrichthyes; family Pristiophoridae; genus Pristiophorus; species Pristiophorus japonicus. Next base: position 219,716,250 of record NC_091986.1, on the reverse strand, counting down.
GAGAGAGGGAGTGAAAATAGTTAGATGGCGAGAGACAGAGAGAGGGAGTGAAAATAGTTAGATGGAGAGAGACAGAGAGAGGGAGTGAAAAATAATTAGATGGAGAGAGACAGAGAGAGGGAGTGAAAAATAGTTAGATGGAGAGAGACAGAAAGAGGGAGTGAGAAATAGTTAGATGGAGAGAGATAGAGGGAGTGAGTGAGAAATAGTTGATGAAGAGAGACAGAAAGAGGGTGTGAGAAATAGCTAGATGGAGAGCGACAGAGAGAGGGAGTGAAAATAGTTTGATGGAGAGAGATAGAGCGAGGGAGTGAAAATAGTTAGATGGAGAGAGGCAGAGAGAGGGAGTGAAAAATAGTTAGATGGAGAGAAACAGAGAGAGGGCGTGAGAAATAGTTAGACGGAGAGAGAAAGAGAGAGGGAGTGAAAAATAGTGAGATGGAGAGAGACAGAGAGAGTGGGGGAAAAATAGTTCGATGGAGAGAGACAGAGAGAGAGAGTGAAAAATAGTGAGATGGAGAGAGACAGAGAGACGGAGTTAAAAACAGTTAAATGGAGAGAGACAGAGAGAGGGAGTGAGAAATAGTTAGATGGAGAGAGCCAGAGAGAAAGCGAAAAATAGTTTTAGGGAGAGAGACAGAGACAGGGAGTGAGAAATAGTTAGATGGAGAGAGCCAGAGAGAAAGCGAAAAATAGTTTTAGGGAGAGAGACAGAGACAGGGAATGAGAAATAGTTAGATGGAGAGAGATAGAGGGAGGGAGTGAAAATAGTTAGATGGAGAGAGACAGAGAGAGGGAGTGAGAAATATTTACCTGGAGAGAGACAGAGAGAGGGAGTGAAAATAGTTAGATGGAGAGAGACAGAGAGAGTGAGTGAGAAATAGTTAGATGGAGAGAGACAGAGAGCGGTAGTGTGAAATAGTTAGATGGAGAGAGACAGAGAGAGGGAGTGAGAAATAGTTAGATGGAGAGAGACAGAGAGAGGGAGTGAAAATAGTTAGATGGAGAGAGACAGAGAGACGGAGTGAAAATAGTTAGATGGAGAGAGACAGAGAGAGGGAGTGAGAAATATTTAGCTGGAGAGAGACAGAGAGAGGGAGTGAAAATAATTAGATGGAGAGAGACAGAGAGAGGGAGTGAGAAATAGTTAGATGGAGAGAGACAGAGAGCGGGAGTGTGAAATAGTTAGATGGAGAGAGACAGAGAGAGGGAGTGAGAAATAGTTAGATGGAGAGAGACAGAGAGAGGGAGTGAAAATAGTTAGATAGAGAGAGACAGAGAGACGGAGTGAAAATAGTTAGATGGCGAGAGACAGAGAGAGGGAGTGAAAATAGTTAGATGGAGCGAGACAGAGAGATGGAGTGAAAATAGTTAGATGGAGAGAGACAGAGAGAGGGAGTGAAAAATAATTAGATGGAGAGAGACAGAGAGAGGGAGTGAAAAATAGTTAGATGGAGAGAGACAGAAAGAGGGAGTGAGAAATAGTTAGATGGAGAGAGATAGAGGGAGTGAGTGAGAAATAGTTGATGAAGAGAGACAGAAAGAGGGTGTGAGAAATAGCTAGATGGAGAGCGACAGAGAGAGGGAGTGAAAATAGTTTGATGGAGAGAGATAGAGCGAGGGAGTGAAAATAGTTAGATGGAGAGAGGCAGAGAGAGGGAGTGAAAAATAGTTAGATGGAGAGAAACAGAGAGAGGGCGTGAGAAATAGTTAGATGGAGAGAGACAGATGAAGGGAGTGAAAAATAGTTAGATGGAGAGAGATAGAGGGAGGGAGTGAAAATAGTTAGATGGAGAGAGACAGAGAGAGGGAGTGAGAAATATTTACCTGGAGAGAGACAGAGAGAGGGAGTGAAAATAGTTAGATGGAGAGAGACAGAGAGAGGGAGTGAGAAATAGTTAGATGGAGAGAGACAGAGAGCGGGAGTGTGAAATAGTTAGATGGAGAGAGACAGAGAGAGGGAGTGAGAAATAGTTAGATGGAGAGAGACAGAGAGAGGGAGTGAAAAATAGTTAAAAGGAGAGAGACAGAGAGAGGGAGTGGAACATAATTAGATGGAAAGAGACCGAGCGAGGGAGCGAGAAATAGTTAGATGGAGAAAGACAGAAAGATGGAGTGAAAAATAGTTAGATGGAGAGAGACAGAGAGAGGAAGTGAAAAATAGTTGATGGAGAGAGACCGAGAAAGGGAGTGAAAAATAGTTAGATGGAGCGAGACAGAGAGAGGGAGTGAGAAATAGTTAGATGTAGAGAGACAGAGAGAGGGAGTGAGAAATAGTTAGACAGAGAGAGACAGAGAGAGGGAGTGAAAAATAGTTGATGGAGAGAGACAGAGAGAGGGAGTGCAAAATAGTTAGATGGAGAGAGACAGAGAGAGGGAGTGAGAAACATTTCGATGGAGAGAGACAGAGATAGGAAGTGAAAAATAATTAGATGGAGAGTGACAGAGCGAGGGAGCGAGAAATAGTTAGATGGAGAGAGACAGAGAGAGAGTGAAAAATAGATGTAGACAGACAGAGAGAGGGTATGAAAAATATTAAGATGGAGAGAGACAGAGGGAGGGACTGAGAAATAGTTAAACGGAGAGAGACAGAGAGCAGGGAGTGAAAAATAGTCAGATGGAGAGCGACAGAGAGAAGGAGTGAAAATAGTTAGATGGAGAGAGACGGAGAGAGGGAGAGAAAAATAGTTAGATGGAGAGACACAGTGAGAGGGAGTGAGAAATAGTTAGATGGAGAGAGACAGAGAGAGGGAGAGAAAAATAATTAGATGGAGAGAGACAGAGCAAGGGAGCGAGAAATAGTAAGATGGAGAGAGACAAAGAGTGAAAAATACATGGAGACAGACAGAGAGAGGGAGTGAAAAATGGTTAGATGGAGAGAGACAGAGAGAGGGAGAGAGAAATTGTTAGATGGAGAGAGACAGAGAGAGAGTGAAAAATAGATGGAGACAGACAGAGAGAAGGAGTGAAAAATAGTTAGATGGAGAGAGACAGAGAGAGGGAGTGAGAAATAGTTCGACGGAGAGAGACAGAGAGAGGGAGTGAAAAATAGTTAGATGGAGAGCGACAGAGAGAGGGAGTGAAAATAGTTAGATGGAGAGAGACGGTGAGAGGGAGAGAAAAATAGTTAGATGGAGAGACACAGTGAGAGGGAGTGAGAAATAGTTAGATGGAGAGAGACAGAGAGAGGGAGAGAAAAATAATTAGATGGAGAGAGACAGAGAGAGGGAGTGAAAAATAGTTGATGGAGAGAGACAGAGAGAGGGAGTGAGAAATAGTTAGATGGAGAGAGACAGAGAGAGGGAGTGAAAATAGTTAGATGGAGTGAGACAGACAGAGGCAGTGAGAAATAGTTAGATGGAGAGAGACAGAGAGAGGGAGTGAAAAATAATTAGATGGAGAGTGACAGAGCGAGGAAGCGAGAAATAGTAAGATGGAGAGAGACAGAGAGAGGGAGTGAGAAATAGTTAGATGGAGAGAGACAAAGAGAGAGAGTGAAAATAGTTAGATGGTGAGAATCAGACAGAGGGAGTGAGAAATAGTTAGATGGAATGAGACAGAGAGTGAAAAATACATGGAGACAGACAGAGAGAGGGAGTGAAAAATAGTTAGATGGAGAGAGACAGAGAGAGGGAGTAAAAATAGTTAGATGGAGAGAGACAGAGAGAGGGAGTGAAAAATAATTAGATGGAGAGAGACAGAGCGAGGGAGCGAGAAATAGTTAGATGGAGAGAGACAGAGAAAGAGTGAAAAATAAATGGAGACAGACAGAGAGAGGGAGTGATAAATAGTTAGATGGATAGAGACAGAGAGTGGGAGTGAAAATAGTTGGAGAGAGATAGAGAGATGGAGTGAAAATAGTTAGATGGAGAGAGACAGAGAGACAGTGAAAAATAGTTAGACGGAGAGAGACAGAGAGGGAGTGAAAAATAATTAGATGGAGCGATATAGCGATGTATCGACAAATAGTTAGATGGAGAGAGACAGAGAGTGAATGAAAAATAGATGGAGACGGATAGAGAGAGGGAGTGAAAAATAGTTAGATGGAGAGAGACAGAGAGAGGGAGTGAGAAATAGTTAGATGGAGAGAGACAGAGAGAGGGAGTGAAAAATAGTTAGATGGAGCGAGACAGAGAGAGGGAGTGATAAATAATTAGATGGAGGGAGCCAAAGAGGGAGAGTGAAAAAAAGTTGATCGAGAGAGACAGAGAGTGGGAGTGAAAATAGTTAGATGGAGAGAGATAGAGCGGGGGAGTGAAAATAGTTTGATGGAGAGAGACAGAGAGAGGGAGTGAAAAATAGTTAGATGGAGAGAAACAGAGAGAGGGCGTGAGAAATAGTTAGACGGAGAGAGAAAGAAAGAGGGAGTGAGAAATAGTTAGATAGAGAGAGACAGAGAGAGGGAGTGGAAATAGTTAGATGGAGAGAGACAGAGAGAGGGAGTGAGAAATAGTTAGATGGAGAGAGACAGAGAAAGGGAGTGAGAAATAGTTAGATGGAGAGAGACAGAGAGAGGGAGTGAAAATCGTTAGATGGAAAGAGACAGAGAGAGGGAGTGAAAATAGTTAGCTGGAGAGAGACAGAGAGAGGGAGTGAGAAATAGTTAGATGGAGAGAGACAGAGAGAGAGAGTGAAAAATAGTTGATGGAGAGAGACAGAGAGAGGGATTGAAAAATAGTTAGATGGAGAGAGATAGAGTGAGGGAGTCATAAATAGTTAGATGGAGAGAGACAGAGAGAGGGAGTAAGAAACAGTTCGATGGAGAGAGACAGAGAGAGGGAGTGAGAAATAGTTAGATGGAGAGAGACAGAGAGAGGGAGTGAGAAATAGTTAGATGGAGAGAGACAGAGAGAGGGAGTGAGAAACATTTCGATGGAGAGAGACAGAGAGAGGGATTGAGAAATAGGTAGATGGAGAGAGACAGAGAGAGGGAGTGAAAATAGTGAGATGGAGAGAGACAGAGTGACAGTGAAAAATAATTAGATGGAGAGATATAGCGATGTAGCGACAAATAGTTAGATGGAGAGAGACAGAGAGAGGGAGTGAGAAACATTTCGATGGAGAGAGACAGAGAGAGGGATTGAGAAATAGGTAGATGGAGAGAGACAGAGAGAGGGAGTGAAAATAGTTAGACGGAGAGAGACAGAGAGGGAGTGAAAAATAATTAGATGGAGAGATATAGCGATGTAGCGACAAATAGTTAGATGGAGAGAGACAGAGAGAGGGAGTGAAAAGTGTGAGATGGAGAGAGACAGAGAGAGGGAGTGAGAAATAGTTAGATGGAGAGAGACAGAGGGAGTGAGTGAGAAATAGTTGATGAAGAGAGACAGAAAGAGGGTGTGAGAAATAGCTAGATGGAGAGAGACAGAGAGAGGGAGTGAAAATAGTTAGATGGAGAGAGATAGAGCGAGGGAGTGAAAATAGTTAGATGGAGAGAGACAGAGAGAGGGAGTGAGAAATATTTAGCTGGAGAGAGACAGAGAGAGGGAGTGAAAATAGTTAGATGGAGAGAGACAGAGAGAGGGAGTGAGAAATAGTTAGATGGAGAGAGACAGAGAGCGGGAGTGTGAAATAGTTAGATGGAGAGAGACAGAGAGAGGGAGTGAGAAATAGTTAGATGGAGAGAGACAGAGAGAGGGATTAAAAATAGTTAGATGGAGAGAGACAGAGAGACGGAGTGAAAATAGTTAGATGGCGAGAGACAGAGAGAGGGAGTGAAAATAGTTAGATGGAGCGAGACAGAGAGATGGAGTGAAAATAGTTAGATGGAGAGAGACAGAGAGAGGGAGTGAAAAATAATTAGATGGAGAGAGACAGAGAGAGGGAGTGAAAAATAGTTAGATGGAGAGAGACAGAAAGAGGGAGTGAGAAATAGTTAGATGGAGAGAGATAGAGGGAGTGAGTGAGAAATAGTTGATGAAGAGAGACAGAAAGAGGGTGTGAGAAATAGCTAGATGGAGAGCGACAGAGAGAGGGAGTGAAAATAGTTTGATGGAGAGAGATAGAGCGAGGGAGTGAAAATAGTTAGATGGAGAGAGGCAGAGAGAGGGAGTGAAAAATAGTTAGATGGAGAGAAACAGAGAGAGGGCGTGAGAAATAGTTAGACGGAGAGAGAAAGAGAGAGGGAGTGAAAAATAGTGAGATGGAGAGAGACAGAGAGAGTGGGGGAAAAATAGTTCGATGGAGAGAGACAGAGAGAGAGAGTGAAAAATAGTGAGATGGAGAGAGACAGAGAGACGGAGTTAAAAACAGTTAGATGGAGAGAGACAGAGAGAGAGAGTGAGAAATAGTTAGATGGAGAGAGCCAGAGAGAAAGCGAAAAATAGTTAGAGGGAGAGAGACAGAGACAGGGAGTGAGGAATAGTTAGATGGAGAGAGACAGATGAAGGGAGTGAAAAATAGTTAGATGGAGAGAGATAGAGGGAGGGAGTGAAAATAGTTAGATGGAGAGAGACAGAGAGAGGGAGTGAGAAATATTTACCTGGAGAGAGACAGAGAGAGGGAGTGAAAATAGTTAGATGGGGAGAGACAGAGAGAGGGAGTGAGAAATAGTTAGATGGAGAGAGACAGAGAGCGGGAGTGTGAAATAGTTAGATGGAGAGAGACAGAGAGAGGGAGTGAGAAATAGTTAGATGGAGAGAGACAGAGAGAGGGAGTGAAAATAGTTAGATGGAGAGAGACAGAGAGACGGAGTGAAAATAGTTAGATGGCGAGAGACAGAGAGAGGGAGTGAAAATAGTTAGATGGAGAGAGACAGAGAGAGGGAGTGAAAATAGTTAGATGGAGAGAGACAGAGAGAGGGAGTGAAAAATAATTAGATGGAGAGAGACAGAGAGAGGGTGTGAAAAATAGTTAGATGGAGAGAGACAGAAAGAGGGAGTGAGAAATAGTTAGACGTAGAGAGACAGAGAGATTGAGTGAAAAATAGTCAGATGGAGAGAGACAGAGAGAGGGAGTGAAAATAGTTAGATGGAGAGAGACAGAGAGAGGGAGTGAAAAATAGTTGATGGAGAGAGACAGAGAGACGGAGTGAGAAATAGTTAGACGGAGAGAGACAGAGAGGGAGTGAAAAATAATTAGATGGAGAGATATAGCGATGTAGCGACAAATAGTTAGATGGAGAGAGACAGAGAGAGGGAGAGAAAAATAGTGAGATGGAGAGAGACAGAGAGAGGGAGTGAGAAATAGTTAGATGGAGAGAGACAGAGGGAGTGAGTGAGAAATAGTTGATGAAGAGAGACAGAAAGAGGGTGTGAGAAATAGCTAGATGGAGAGAGACAGAGAGAGGGAGTGAAAATAGTTAGATGGAGAGAGATAGAGCGAGGGAGTGAAAATAGTTAGATGGAGAGAGACAGAGAGAGGGAGTGAGAAATATTTAGCTGGAGAGAGACAGAGAGAGGGAGTGAAAATAGTTAGATGGAGAGAGACAGAGAGAGGGAGTGAGAAATAGTTAGATGGAGAGAGACAGAGAGCGGGAGTGTGAAATAGTTAGATGGAGAGAGACAGAGAGAGGGAGTGAGAAATAGTTAGATGGAGAGAGACAGAGAGAGGGAGTGAAAATAGTTCGATGGAGAGAGACAGAGAGACGGAGTGAAAATAGTTAGATGGCGAGAGACAGAGAGAGGGAGTGAAAATAGTTAGATGGAGCGAGACAGAGAGAGGGAGTGAAAATAGTTAGATGGAGAGAGACAGAGAGAGGGAGTGAAAAATAATTAGATGGAGAGAGACAGAGAGAGGGAGTGAAAAATAGTTAGATGGAGAGAGACAGAAAGAGGGAGTGAGAAATAGTTAGATGGAGAGAGATAGAGGGAGTGAGTGAGAAATAGTTGATGAAGAGAGACAGAAAGAGGGTGTGAGAAATAGCTAGATGGAGAGCGACAGAGAGAGGGAGTGAAAATAGTTTGATGGAGAGAGATAGAGCGAGGGAGTGAAAATAGTTAGATGGAGAGAGGCAGAGAGAGGGAGTGAAAAATAGTTAGATGGAGAGAAACAGAGAGAGGGCGTGAGAAATAGTTGGACGGAGAGAGAAAGAGAGAGGGAGTGAAAAATAGTGAGATGGAGAGAGACAGAGAGAGTGGGGGAAAAATAGTTCGATGGAGAGAGACAGAGAGAGAGAGTGAAAAATAGTGAGATGGAGAGAGACAGAGAGACGGAGTTAAAAACAGTTAGATGGAGAGAGACAGAGAGAGGGAGTGAGAAATAGTTAGACGGAGAGAGACAGAGAGAGGGAGTGAGAAATATTTAGCTGGAGAGAGACAGAGAGAGGGAGTGAAAATAGTTAGATGGAGAGAGACAGAGAGAGGGAGTGAGAAATAGTTAGATGGAGAGAGACAGAGAGCGGGAGTGTGAAATAGTTAGATGGAGAGAGACAGAGAGAGGGAGTGAGAAATAGTTAGATGGAGAGAGACAGAGAGAGGGAGTGAAAATAGTTAGATGGAGAGAGACAGAGAGACGGAGTGAAAATAGTTAGATGGCGAGAGACAGAGAGAGGGAGTGAAAATAGTTAGATGGAGAGAGACAGAGAGACGGAGTGAAAATAGTTAGATTTCGAGAGACAGAGAGAGGGAGTGAAAATAGTTAGATGGAGAGAGACAGAGAGAGGGAGTGAAAATAGTTAGATGGAGAGAGACAGAGAGAGGGAGTGAAAAATAATTAGATGGAGAGAGACTGAGCGAGGGAGCGAGAAATAGTTAGATGGAGAGAGACAGAGAAAGAGTGAAAAATAAATGGAGACAGACAGAGAGAGGGAGTGATAAATAGTTAGATGGAGAGAGATTGAGAGATGGAGTGAAAATAGTTCGATGGAGAGAGACAGAGAGCGGGAGTGTGAAATAGTTAGATGGAGAGAGACAGAGAGAGGCAGTGAGAAATAGTTAGATGGAGAGAGACAGAGAGAGGGAGTGAAAATAGTTAGATGGAGAGAGACAGAGAGACGGAGTGAAAATAGTTAGATGGCGAGAGACAGAGAGAGGGAGTGAAAATAGTTGGATGGAGAGAGACAGAGAGAGGGAGTGAAAATATTTAGATGGAGAGAGATAGAGAGAGGGAGTGAAAAATAATTAGATGGAGAGAGACAGAGAGAGGGAGTGAAAAATAGTTAGATGGAGAGAGACAGAAAGAGTGAGTTAGAAATAGTTAGATGGAGAGAGACAGAGGGAGAGTGAGAAATATTGATGAAGAGAGACAGAAAGAGGGTGTGAGAAATAGCTAGATGGAGAGCGACAGAGAGAGGGAGTGAAAATATTTAGATGGAGAGAGATAGAGCGAGGGAGTGAAAATAGTTAGATGGAGAGAGACAGAGAGACGGAGTTAAAAACAGTTAGATGGAGAGAGACAGAGAGAGGGAGTGAGAAATAGTTAGATGGAGAGAGACAGAGAGAAAGCGAAAAATAGTTAGATGGAGAGAGACAGAGAGAGGGAGTGAGAAATAGTTAGATGGAGAGAGACAGAGAGAGGGAGTGAAAAATAGTTAGATGGAGAGAGATAGAGGGAGGGAGTGAAAATAGTTAGATGGAGAGAGACACAGAGAGGGAGTGAGAAATATTTAGCTGGAGAGAGACAGAGAGAGGGAGTGAAAATAGTTAGATGGAGAGAGACAGAGAGAGGGAATGAGAAATAGTTAGATGGAGAGAGACAGAGAGCGGGAGTGTGAAATAGTTAGATGGAGAGAGACAGAGAGAGGGAGTGAGAAATAGTTAGATGGAGAGAGACAGAGAGAGGGAGTGAAAATAGTTAGATGGAGAGAGACAGAGAGACGGAGTGAAAATAGTTAGATGGCGAGAGACAGAGAGAGGGAGTGAAAATAGTTAGATGGAGAGAGACAGAGAGAGGGAGTGAGAAATAGTTAGATGGAGAGAGACAGAGAGAGGGAGTGAAAAATAGTTAGATGGAGAGAGATAGAGGGAGGGAGTGAAAATAGTTAGATGGAGAGAGACACAGAGAGGGAGTGAGAAATATTTAGCTGGAGAGAGACAGAGAGAGGGAGTGAAAATAGTTAGATGGAGAGAGACAGAGAGAGGGAGTGAGAAATAGTTAGATGGAGAGAGACAGAGAGCGGGAGTGTGAAATAGTTAGATGGAGAGAGACAGAGAGAGGGAGTGAGAAATAGTTAGATGGAGAGAGACAGAGAGAGGGAGTGAAAATAGTTAGATGGAGAGAGACAGAGCGAGGGAGCGAGAAATAGTTAGATGGAGAGAGACAGAGAAAGAGTGAAAAATAAATGGAGACAGACAGAGAGAGGGAGTGATAAATAGTTAGATGGAGAGAGACAGAGAGTGGGAGTGAAAATAGTTAGTTGGAGAGAGATAGAGAGATGGAGTGAAAATAGTTCGATGGAGAGAGACAGAGAGACAGTGAAAAATAGTTAGACTGAGAGAGACAGAGAGTGAGTGAAAAATAATTAGATGGAGAGATATAGCGATGTAGCGACAAATAGTTAGATGGGGAGAGACAGAGAGTGAATGAAAAATAGATGGAGACGGATAGAGAGAGGGAGTGAGAAACATTTCGATGGAGAGAGAGAGAGAGGGATTGAGAAATAGGTAGATGGAGAGAGACAGAGAGAGGGAGTGAAAATAGTTAGACGGAGAGAGACAGAGAGGGAGTGAAAAATAATTAGATGGAGAGATATAGCGATGTAGCGACAAATAGTTAGATGGAGAGAGACAGAGAGAGGGAGTGAAAAATAGTGAGATGGAGAGAGACAGAGAGAGGGAGTGAGAAATAGTTAGATGGAGAGAGACAGAGGGAGTGAGTGAGAAATAGTTGATGAAGAGAGACAGAAAGAGGGTGTGAGAAATAGCTAGATGGAGAGAGACAGAGAGAGGGAATGAAAATAGTTAGATGGAGAGAGATTAAGCGAGGGAGTGAAAATAGTTCGATGGAGAGAGACAGAGAGAGGGCGTGAGAAATAGTTAGACGGAGAGAGAAAGAGAGAGGGAGTGAAAAATAGTGAGATGGAGAGAGACAGAGAGAGTGGGGGAAAAATAGTTCGATGGAGAGAGACAGAGAGAGAGAGTGAAAAATAGTGAGATGGAGAGAGACAGAGAGACGGAGTTAAAAACAGTTAGATGGAGAGAGACAGAGAGAGGGAGTGAGAAATAGTTAGATGGAGAGAGCCAGAGAGAAAGCGAAATATAGTTAGATGGAGAGAGACAGAGAGAGGGAGTGAGAAATAGTGAGATGGAGAGAGACAGATGAAGGGAGTGAAAAATAGTTAGATGGAGAGAGATAGAGGGAGGGAGTGAAAATAGTTCGATGGAGAGAGACAGAGAGAGTGAGTGAGAAATATTTAGCTGGAGAGAGACAGAGAGAGGGAGTGAAAATAGTTAGATGGAGAGAGACAGAGAGAGGGAGTAAGAAATAGTTAGATGGAGAGAGACAGAGAGCGGGAGTGTGAAATAGTTAGATGGAGAGAGACAGAGAGAGGGAGTGAGAAATAGTTAGATGGAGAGAGACAGAGAGAGGGAGTGAAAATAGTTAGATGGAGAGAGACAGAGAGACGGAGTGAAAATAGTTAGATGGAGAGAGACAGAGAGAGGGAGTGAGAAATAGTTAGATGGAAAGAGACAGAGAGAGGGAGTGAAAAATAGTTAGATGGAGAGAAACAGAGAGAGGGCGTGAGAAATAGTTAGACGGAGAGAGAAAGAGAGAGGGAGTGAAAAATAATGAGATGGAGAGAGACAGAGAGAGTGGGGGAAAAATAGTTCGATGGAGAGAGACAGAGAGAGAGAGTGAAAAATAGTTGATGGAGAGAGACAGAGAGAGGGATTGAAAAATAGTTTGCTGGAGAGAGACAGAGAGAGGGAGTCATAAATAGTTCGATGGAGAGAGACAGAGAGAGAGAGTGAAAACAAGTTGATGGAAAGAGACAGAGAGTGGGAGTTTAAAATAGTTTGATGGAGAGAGACAGAGAGAGGGAGTGAGAAACAGTTAGATGGAGAGAGACAGAGAGAGGGAGTGAGAAATAGTTAGATGGAGAGAGACAAAGAGAGGGAGTGAAAAATAGTTAGATGGAGACAGACACAGAGAGGGAGTGAGAAATAGTTAAATGCAGAGAGAAAGAGAGAGGAAGTGAGAAATAGTCAGATAGAGAGAGACAGAGAGAGGGAGTGAGAAATAGTTAGATGGAGAGAGACAGAGAGAGGGAGTGAAAAATAGTTAGATGGAGAGAGACAGAAAGAGGGAGTGAGAAATAGTTAGATGGAGAGAGACAGAGAGAGGGAGTGAAAATAGTTAGATGGAAAGAGACAGAGAGAGGGAGTGAGAAATTTTAAGACGGAGAGAGACAGAGAGCGGGTGTGAGAAATAGTTAGATGGTGAGAGACAGAGAGAGGGAGTGAGAAATAATTAGATGGAGAGAGAACGAGAGAGGGAGTGAAAATAGTTCGATGGAGAGAGACAGAGATAGGGAGTGAAAATAGTTAGATGGAGAGAGGCAGAGAGAGGCAGTGAAAATAGTTAGATGGAGAGAGACAGAGAGAGGGAGTGAGAAATACTTAGATGGAGAGAGACAGAGAGAGAGAGTGAAAAATAGTTGATCTAGAGAGACAGAGAAATTGAGTGAAAAATAGTGAGATGGAGAGAGACAGAGTGAGGGAGTGATAAATAGTTAGATGGAGAGAGACAGAGAGAGAGAGTGAAAAAAAGTTGATCGAGAGAGACAGAGAGTGGGAGTGAAAATAGTTAGATGGAGAGAGATAGAGCGAGGGAGTGAAAATAGTTTGATGGAGAGAGACAGAGAGAGGGAGTGAAAAATAGTTAGATGGAGAGAAACAGAGAGAGGGCGTGAGAAATAGTTAGACGGAGAGAGAAAGAGAGAGGGAGTGAGAAATAGTTAGATAGAGAGAGACAGAGAGAGGGAGTGAAAATAGTTAGATGGAGAGAGACAGAGCGAGGGAGTGAAAATAGTTATATGGAAAGAGACAGAGAGAGGGAGTGAAAATAGTTAGATGGAGAGAGACAGAGAGAGGGAGTGAGAAATAGTTAGATGGAGAGAGACAGAGAGACAGAGTTAAAAATAGTTGATGGAGAGAGACAGAGAGAGGGATTGAAAAATAGTTAGATGGAGAGAGACAGACAGATGGAGTGAAAAATAGTTAGATGGAGAGAGACAGAGAGAGTGAGTGCGAATTAGTTAGATGGAGACAGACAGAGAGAGATAGAGTGGATAAAAGCTGATGGAGAGAGACAGAGATTGGGATTGAGAAATAGGTAGATGGAGAGAGACAGAGAGAGGGAGTGAAAATAGTGAGATGGAGAGAGACAGAGTGACAGTGAAAAATAGTTAGACGGAGAGAGACAGAGAGAGGGAGTGAGAAACATTTCGATGGAGAGAGACAGAGGGAGTGAGTGAGAAATAGTTGATGAAGAGAGACAGAAAGAGGGTGTGAGAAATAGCTAGATGGAGAGAGACAGAGAGAGGGAGTGAAAATAGTTAGATAGAGAGAGATAGAGCGAGGGAGTGAAAATAGTTAGATGGAGAGAGACAGAGAGAGGGAGTGAAAAATAGTTAGATGGAGAGAAACAGAGCGAGGGCGTGAGAAATAGTTAGACGGAGAGAGAAAGAGAGAGGGAGTGAAAAATAGTGAGATGGAGAGAGACAGAGAGAGTGGGTGAAAAATAGTTCGATGGAGAGAGATAGAGGGAGGGAGTGAAAATAGTTAGAAGGAGAGAGACAGAGAGAGGGATTGAAAAATAGTCAGATGGAGAGAGACAGACTGAGGGAGTGATAAATATTTAGATGGAGAGAGACAGAGAGAGAGAGAGATAGTGAAAAATAGTTGATGGAGAGAGACAGAGAGAGGGATTGAAAAATAGTTAGATGGAGAGAGACAGACTGAGGGAGTGATAAATAGTTAGATGGAGAGAGACAGAGAGAGGGAGTGAGAAATAGTTAGATGGAGAGAGACAGTGAGAGGGAGTGAAAAATAGTTAGACGGAGAGAGACAGAGAGAGGGAGTGAAAAATAATGAGATGGAGAGAGACAGAGAGAGTGGGGGAAAAATAGTTCGATGGAGAGAGACAGAGAGAGAGAGTGAAAAATAGTTGATGGAGAGAGACAGAGAGAGGGATTGAAAAATAGTTTGCTGGAGAGAGACAGAGAGAGGGAGTCATAAATAGTTCGATGGAGAGAGACAGAGAGAGAGAGTGAAAACAAGTTGATGGAAAGAGACAGAGAGTGGGAGTTTAAAATAGTTTGATGGAGAGAGACAGAGAGAGGGAGTGAGAAACTGTTAGATGGAGAGAGACAGAGAGAGGGAGTGAGAAATAGTTAGATGGAGAGAGACAAAGAGAGGGAGTGAAAAATAGTTAGATGGAGAGAGACACAGAGAGGGAGTGAGAAATAGTTAAATGCAGAGAGAAAGAGAGAGGGAGTGAGAAATAGTCAGATAGAGAGAGACAGAGAGAGGGAGTGAGAAATAGTTAGATGGAGAGAGACAGAGAGAGGGAGTGAAAAATAGTTAGATGGAGAGAGACAGAAAGAGGGAGTGAGAAATAGTTAGATGGAGAGAGACAGAGAGAGGGAGTGAAAATAGTTAGATGGAAAGAGACAGAGAGAGGGAGTGAGAAATTTTAAGACGGAGAGAGACAGAGAGCGGGTGTGAGAAATAGTTAGATGGTGAGAGACAGAGAGAGGGAGTGAGAAATAATTAGATGGAGAGAGAACGAGAGAGGGAGTGAAAATAGTTCGATGGAGAGAGACAGAGATAGGGAGTGAAAATAGTTAGATGGAGAGAGGCAGAGAGAGGCAGTGAAAATAGTTAGATGGAGAGAGACAGAGAGAGGGAGTGAGAAATACTTAGATGGAGAGAGACAGAGAGAGAGAGTGAAAAATAGTTGATCTAGAGAGACAGAGAAATTGAGTGAAAAATAGTGAGATGGAGAGAGACAGAGTGAGGGACTGATAAATAGTTAGATGGAGAGAGACAGAGAGAGAGAGTGAAAAAAAGTTGATCGAGAGAGACAGAGAGTGGGAGTGAAAATAGTTAGATGGAGAGAGATAGAGCGAGGGAGTGAAAATAGTTTGATGGAGAGAGACAGAGAGAGGGAGTGAAAAATAGTTAGATGGAGAGAAACAGAGAGAGGGCGTGAGAAATAGTTAGACGGAGAGAGAAAGAGAGAGGGAGTGAGAAATAGTTAGATAGAGAGAGACAGAGAGAGGGAGTGAAAATAGTTAGATGGAGAGAGACAGAGCGAGGGAGTGAGAAATAGTTAGATGGAGAGAGACAGAGAGAGGGAGTGAGAAATAGTTAGATGGAGAGAGACAGAGAGAGGGAGTGAAAATAGTTATATGGAAAGAGACAGAGAGAGGGAGTGAAAATAGTTAGATGGAGAGAGACAGAGAGAGGGAGTGAGAAATAGTTAGATGGAGAGAGACAGAGACAGAGTTAAAAATAGTTGATGGAGAGAGACAGAGAGAGGGATTGAAAAATAGTTAGATGGAGAGAGACAGACAGATGGAGTGAAAAATAGTTAGATGGAGAGAGACAGAGAGAGTGAGTGCGAATTAGTTAGATGGAGACAGACAGAGAGAGAGAGAGTGGATAAAAGCTGATGGAGAGAGACAGAGATTGGGATTGAGAAATAGGTAGATGGAGAGAGACAGAGAGAGGGAGTGAAAATAGTGAGATGGAGAGAGACAGAGTGACAGTGAAAAATAGTTAGACGGAGAGAGACAGAGAGAGGGAGTGAGAAACATTTCGATGGAGAGAGACAGAGGGAGTGAGTGAGAAATAGTTGATGAAGAGAGACAGAAAGAGGGTGTGAGAAATAGCTAGATGGAGAGAGACAGAGAGAGGGAGTGATAAATAGTTAGATGGAGAGAGACAGAGAGAGAGAGAGTGAAAAAAAGTTGCTGGAGAGAGACAGAGAGTGGGAGTGTAAAATAGTTAGATGGAGAGAGACAGAGAGAGGGAGTGAGAAACAGTTAGATGGAGAGAGACAGAGAGAGGGAGTGAGAAATAGTTAGATGGAGAGAGATGGAGAGATGGAGTGAAAAATAGTTAGATGCAGAGAGACACAGAGAGGGAGTGAAAATAGTTAGATGCAGAGAGACAGAGAGAGGGAGTGATAAATAGTTAGATGGAGAGAGACAGAGAGAGAGAGAGTGAAAAATAGTTGATGGAGAGAGTCAGAGTAAGGGATTGAAAAATAGTTAGATGTAGAGAGACAGACTGAGGGAGTGATAAATAGTTAGATGGAGAGAGATAGAGAGAGGGACTGAAAATAGTTAGATGGAGAGAGACAGAGAGAGGGAGTGGACCATAAGTGGATGGAAAGAGACCGAGCGAGGGAGCGAGAAATAGTTAGATGGAGAGAGACAGAGAGAGAATGAAAAATAGTTAGATGGAGAGAGACAGAGAGAGGAAGTGAAAAATAGTTAGATGGAGAAAGACAGAGAGAGGGAATGAGAAATAGTTAGATGGATAGAGACAGAGAGAGAGAGTTAGAAACATTTTGATGGAGAGAAACAGAGATAGGGAGTGAGAAATAGGTAGATGGAGAGTGACAGAGAGAGGACATGAAAAATAGTTAGATGGAGAGAGACAGAGAGAGCGAGTGAGAAATAGTTCGACGGAGAGAGACAGAAAGAGGGAGTGAAAAATAGTTCGATGGAGAGACACAGAGAGAGGGAGTGTAAATAGTTAGATGGAGAGAAACAGAGAGAGGGAGAGAAAAATAGTTAGATGGAGAGAGACAGAGAGAGGGAGTGAGAAATAGTTAGATGGAGAGAGACAGAGAGAGGGAGGGAAAAATAGTTAGATGGAGAGAGACAGAGAGAGGGAGTGGAACATAATTAGATGGAAAGAGACCGAGCGAGGGAGCGAGAAATAGTTAGATGGAGAGAGACAGAGAGAGAGAGTGAAAAATAGTTAGATGGAGGGAGACTGAGAGAGGAAGTGAAAAATAGTTAGATGGAGAAAGACAGAGAGAGGGATTGAGAAATAGTTAGATGGAGAGAGACAGAGAGAGAGAGTGAAAAATAGTTGATGGAGAGTGACCGAGAAAGGGAGTGAAAAATAGTTAGATGGAGCGAGACAGAGAGAGGGAGTGAGAAATAGTTAGATGGAGAGAGACAGAGAGAGGGAGTGAAAAATAGTTAGATGGAGAGAGACAGAGAGAGGGAGTGAGAAATAGTTTGATGGAGAGAGACAGAGAGAGGGAGTGAAAACTAGTTAGATGGAAAGAGACATAGAGAGAGAGTGTAAATAGTTAGATGGAGAGAAACAGAGAGAGGGAGTGATAAATAGTTAGATGGAGAGAGAAAGAGAGAGAGAGAGTGAAAAAAAAGTTGCTGGAGAGAGACAGAGAGTGGGAGTGTAAAATAGTTAGATGAAGAGAGACAGAGAGAGGGATTGAGAAATAGTTAGATAGAGAGAGACAGAGAGAAGGAGTGAGAAATAGTGAGATGGAGAGAGACAGAGAGAGGGGGGAAAAATAGTTCGATGGAGAGAGAAAGAAAGACAGAGTGAGAAATAGTTGGATGGAATGAGACAGAGAGAGGGAGTGAAAATAGTTAGATGGAGATGGACAGAGAGAGGGAGTGAGAAATTTTTAGACGGAGAGAGACAGAGTGCGGGTGTGAGAAATAGTTAGATGGTGAGAGACAGAGAGAGGGAGTGAGAAATAATTAGATGGAGAGAGACAGAGAGAGGGAGAGAAAAATAGTTCGATGGAGAGAGACAGAGAGA
Organism: Pristiophorus japonicus; assembly: GCF_044704955.1. Classification (NCBI taxonomy): domain Eukaryota; kingdom Metazoa; phylum Chordata; class Chondrichthyes; family Pristiophoridae; genus Pristiophorus; species Pristiophorus japonicus. Next base: position 219,698,557 of record NC_091986.1, on the reverse strand, counting down.
GGGAGTGGAACATAATTAGATGGAAAGAGACCGAGCGAGGGAGCGAGAAATAGTTAGATGGAGATAGAGAGAGAGAGGGAGTCAGAAATAATTCGATGGAGAGAGACAGAGGGAGGGAGTGAGAAATAGTTAGATGGAGAGAGACAGAGAGAGGGAGTGAAAAATATTTAGATGGAGAGAGACAGAGAGAGCGAGTGAGAAATAGTTAGACGGAGAGAGACAGAGAGTAGGAGTGAAAATAGTTAGATGGAGAGAGACAGAGAGAGGGAGAGTAAATCGTTCGATGGAGAGAAACAGAGAGAGGGAGTTAGAAATAGTTAGATGGCGAGTGACAGAGAGAGGGAGTGAGAAATAGTTCGATGGAGAGAGACAGAGAGAGGGAGTGAAAAATAGTTAGATGGAGAGTGACAGAGAGAGGACGTGAAAAATAGTTAGATGGAGAGAGACAGAGAGAGCGAGTGAGAAATAGTTCGACGGAGAGAGACAGAAAGAGGGAGTGAAAAATAGTTCGATGGAGAGAGACAGAGAGAGGGAGTGTAAATAGTTAGATGGAGAGAAACAGAGAGAGGGAGAGAAAAATAGTTAGATGGAGAGAGACAGAGAGAGGGAGTGAGAAATAGTTAGATGGAGAGAGACAGAGAGAGGGAGGGAAAAATAGTTAGATGGAGAGAGACAGAGAGAGGGAGTGAGAAATAGTTAGATGGAGAGAGACAGAGTGAGGGAGGGAAAAATAGTTAGATGGAGAGAGACAGAGAGAGGGAGTGGAACATAATTAGATGGAAAGACACCGAGCGAGGGAGCGACAAATAGTTAGATGGAGAGAGACAGAGAGAGAGAGTGAAAAATAGTTAGATGGAGGGAGACTGAGAGAGGAAGTGAAAAATAGTTAGATGGAGAAAGACAGAGAGAGGGATTGAGAAATAGTTAGATGGAGAGAGACAGAGAGAGAGAGTGAAAAATAGTTGATGGAGAGTGACCGAGAAAGGGAGTGAAAAATAGTTAGATGAAGCGAGACAGAGAGAGGGAGTGAGAAATAGTTAGATGGAGAGAGACAGAGAGAGGGAGTGAAAAATAGTTAGATGGAGAGAGACAGAGAGAGGGAGTGAGAAATAGTTTGATGGAGAGAGACAGAGAGAGGGAGTGAAAACTAGTTAGATGGAAAGAGACAGAGAGAGAGAGTGTAAATAGTTAGATGGAGAGAAACAGAGAGAGGGAGTGATAAATAGTTAGATGGAGAGAGACAGAGAGAGAGAGAGTGAAAAAAAGTTGCTGGAGAGAGACAGAGAGTGGGAGTGTAAAATAGTTAGATGGAGAGAGACAGAGAGAGGGAGTGAGAAACAGTTAGATGGAGAGAGACAGAGAGAGGGAGTGAGAAATAGTTAGATGGAGAGAGATGGAGAGATGGAGTGAAAAATAGTTAGATGCAGAGAGACACAGAGAGGGAGTGAAAATAGTTAGATGGAGAGAGACAGAGAGAGAGAGAGTGAAAAATAGTTGATGGAGAGAGTCAGAGAGAGGGATTGAAAAATAGTTAGATGCAGAGAGACAGACTGAGGGAGTGATAAATAGTTAGATGGAGAGAGATAGAGAAAGGGACTGAAAATAGTTAGATGGAGAGAGACAGAGAGAGGGAGTGGACCATAAGTGAATGGAAAGAGACCGAGCGAGGGAGCGAGAAATAGTTAGATGGAGAGAGACAGAGAGAGAGAGTGAAAAATAGTTAGATGGAGAGAGACAGAGAGAGGAAGTGAAAAATAGTTAGATGGAGAAAGACAGAGAGTGGGAATGAGAAATAGTTAGATGGATAGAGACAGAGAGAGAGAGTTAGAAACATTTTGATGGAGAGAAACAGAGATAGGGAGTGAGAAATAGGTAGATGGAGAGTGACAGAGAGAGGACGTGAAAAATAGTTAGATGGAGAGAGACAGAGAGAGCGAGTGAGAAATAGTTCGACGGAGAGAGACAGAAAGAGGGAGTGAAAAATAGTTCGATGGAGAGAGACAGAGAGAGGGAGTGTAAATAGTTAGATGGAGAGAAACAGAGAGAGGGAGAGAAAAATAGTTAGATGGAGAGAGACAGAGAGAGTGAGTTAGAAATAGTTAGATGGAGAGAGACAGAGAGAGGGAGGGAAAAATAGTTAGATGGAGAGAGACAGAGAGAGGGAGTGGAACATAATTAGATGGAAAGAGACCGAGCGAGGGAGCGAGAAATAGTTAGATGGAGAGAGACAGAGAGAGAGAGTGAAAAATAGTTAGATGGAGGGAGACTGAGAGAGGAAGTGAAAAATAGTTAGATGGAGAAAGACAGAGAGAGGGATTGAGAAATAGTTAGATGGAGAGAGACAGAGAGAGAGAGTGAAAAATAGTTGATGGAGAGTGACCGAGAAAGGGAGTGAAAAATAGTTAGATGGAGCGAGACAGAGAGAGGGAGTGAGAAATATTTAGATGGAGAGAGACAGAGAGAGGGAGTGAAAAATAGTTAGATGAAGAGAGACAGAGAGAGGGAATGAGAAATAGTTTGATGGAGAGAGACAGAGAGAGGGAGTGAAAACTAGTTAGATGGAAAGAGACAGAGAGAGAGAGAGTAAATAGTTAGATGGAGAGAAACAGAGAGAGGGAGTGATAAATAGTTAGATGGAGAGAGACAGAGAGAGAGAGAGTGAAAAATAGTTGATGGAGAGAGTCAGAGAGAGGGATTGAAAAATAGTTAGATGTAGAGAGACAGACTGAGGGAGTGATAAATAGTTAGATGGAGAGAGACAGAGGGAGGGAGTGAAAAATAGTTGATGGAGAGAGACAGAGAGAGGGAGTGAGCAATAGTTAGATGGAGAGAGACTGAGAGAGGGAGTGAAAAATAGTTAGATGGAGAGAGACAGAGAGAGGGAGTGAGAAATAGTTAGATGGAGAGAGACGGAGAGAGGGAGAGAAAAATAGTTAGATGGAGAGACACAGAGAGAGGGAGTGAGAAATAGTTAGATGGAGAGAGACAGAGAGAGGGAGTGAAAAATAGTTGATGGAGAGAGACAGAGAGAGGGAGTGAGAAATAGTTAGATGGAGAGAGACGGAGAGAGGGAGAGAAAAATAGTGAGATGGAGAGACACAGAGAGAGGGAGTGAGAAATAGTTAGATGGAGAGAGACAGAGAGAGGGAGTGAAAAATAGTTAGATGTAGAGAGACAGGGAGTGGGAGTTAAAATAGTTAGATGGAGAGAGACAGAGAGAGGGAGTGAAAAATAGTTAGATGGAGAGAGACAGAGAGAGGGAGTGAGAAATAGTTAGATGGAGAGAGACAGAGAGAGGGAGTGAAAAATATTTAGATGGAGAGAGATAGAGAGAGGGAGTGAAAAATAGTTGATGGAGAGAGACAGAGAGAGGGAGTGAGAAATAGTTAGATGGAGAGAGACGGAGAGAGGGAGAGAAAAAGTTAGATGGAGAGACACAGAGAGAGGGAGTGAGAAATAGTTAGATGGAGAGAGACAGAGAGAGGGAGTGAAAAATAGTTAGATGGAGAGAGACAGAGAGAGGAAGTGAAAAATAGTTGATGGAGAGAGACAGAGAGAGGGAGTGAGAAATAGTTAGATGGAGAGAGATAGAGAAAGGGACTGAAAATAGTTAGATGGAGAGAGACAGAGAGAGGGAGTGGACCATAAGTGAATGGAAAGAGACCGAGCGAGGGAGCGAGAAATAGTTAGATGGAGAGAGACAGAGAGAGAGAGTGAAAAATAGTTAGATGGAGAGAGACAGAGAGAGGAAGTGAAAAATAGTTAGATGGAGAAAGACAGAGAGTGGGAATGAGAAATAGTTAGATGGATAGAGACAGAGAGAGAGAGTTAGAAACATTTTGATGGAGAGAAACAGAGATAGGGAGTGAGAAATAGGTAGATGGAGAGTGACAGAGAGAGGACGTGAAAAATAGTTAGATGGAGAGAGACAGAGAGAGCGAGTGAGAAATAGTTCGACGGAGAGAGACAGAAAGAGGGAGTGAAAAATAGTTCGATGGAGAGAGACAGAGAGAGGGAGTGTAAATAGTTAGATGGAGAGAAACAGAGAGAGGGAGAGAAAAATAGTTAGATGGAGAGAGACAGAGAGAGTGAGTTAGAAATAGTTAGATGGAGAGAGACAGAGAGAGGGAGGGAAAAATAGTTAGATGGAGAGAGACAGAGAGAGGGAGTGGAACATAATTAGATGGAAAGAGACCGAGCGAGGGAGCGAGAAATAGTTAGATGGAGAGAGACAGAGAGAGAGAGTGAAAAATAGTTAGATGGAGGGAGACTGAGAGAGGAAGTGAAAAATAGTTAGATGGAGAAAGACAGAGAGAGGGATTGAGAAATAGTTAGATGGAGAGAGACAGAGAGAGAGAGTGAAAAATAGTTGATGGAGAGTGACCGAGAAAGGGAGTGAAAAATAGTTAGATGGAGCGAGACAGAGAGAGGGAGTGAGAAATATTTAGATGGAGAGAGACAGAGAGAGGGAGTGAAAAATAGTTAGATGAAGAGAGACAGAGAGAGGGAATGAGAAATAGTTTGATGGAGAGAGACAGAGAGAGGGAGTGAAAACTAGTTAGATGGAAAGAGACAGAGAGAGAGAGTGTAAATAGTTAGATGGAGAGAAACAGAGAGAGGGAGTGATAAATAGTTAGATGGAGAGAGACAGAGAGAGAGAGAGTGAAAAATAGTTGATGGAGAGAGTCAGAGAGAGGGATTGAAAAATAGTTAGATGTAGAGAGACAGACTGAGGGAGTGATAAATAGTTAGATGGAGAGAGACAGAGGGAGGGAGTGAAAAATAGTTGATGGAGAGAGACAGAGAGAGGGAGTGAGCAATAGTTAGATGGAGAGAGACTGAGAGAGGGAGTGAAAAATAGTTAGATGGAGAGAGACAGAGAGAGGGAGTGAGAAATAGTTAGATGGAGAGAGACGGAGAGAGGGAGAGAAAAATAGTTAGATGGAGAGACACAGAGAGAGGGAGTGAGAAATAGTTAGATGGAGAGAGACAGAGAGAGGGAGTGAAAAATAGTTGATGGAGAGAGACAGAGAGAGGGAGTGAGAAATAGTTAGATGGAGAGAGACGGAGAGAGGGAGAGAAAAATAGTGAGATGGAGAGACACAGAGAGAGGGAGTGAGAAATAGTTAGATGGAGAGAGACAGAGAGAGGGAGTGAAAAATAGTTAGATGTAGAGAGACAGGGAGTGGGAGTTAAAATAGTTAGATGGAGAGAGACAGAGAGAGGGAGTGAAAAATAGTTAGATGGAGAGAGACAGAGAGAGGGAGTGAGAAATAGTTAGATGGAGAGAGACAGAGAGAGGGAGTGAAAAATATTTAGATGGAGAGAGATAGAGAGAGGGAGTGAAAAATAGTTGATGGAGAGAGACAGAGAGAGGGAGTGAGAAATAGTTAGATGGAGAGAGACGGAGAGAGGGAGAGAAAAAGTTAGATGGAGAGACACAGAGAGAGGGAGTGAGAAATAGTTAGATGGAGAGAGACAGAGAGAGGGAGTGAAAAATAGTTAGATGGAGAGAGACAGAGAGAGGAAGTGAAAAATAGTTGATGGAGAGAGACAGAGAGAGGGAGTGAGAAATAGTTAGATGGAGAGAGACAGAGAGAGGGAGTGAAAATAGTTAGATGGAGAGAGACAGAGAGAGGGAGTGAGAAATAGTTAGATGGAGAGAGTCAGAGAGAGAGAGTGAAAAATAGTTGATGGAGAGAGACAGAGACAGTGATTGAAAAATAGTTAGATGGAGAGAGACAGAGAGAGGGAGTGAGAATAGTTAGATGGAGAGAGATAGAGAGATGGAGTGAAAAATAGTTAGATGCAGAGAGACACAGAGAGGGAGTGAAAATAGTTAGATGGAGAGAGACAGAGAGAGGGAGTGATAAATAGTTAGATGGAGAGAGACAGAGAGAGAGAGAGTGAAAAATAGTTGATGGAGAGAGTCAGAGAGAGGGATTGAAAAATAGTTAGATGGAGAGAGACAGACTGAGGGAGTGATAAATAGTTAGATGGAGAGAGATAGAGAGAGGGACTGAAAATAGTTAGATGGAGAGAGACAGAGAGAGGGAGTGAGAAATTTTCAGACGGAGAGAGACAGAGAGCGGGTGTGAGAAATAGTTAGATGGTGAGAGACAGAGAGAGGGAGTGAGAAATAATTAGATGGAGAGAGAACGAGAGAGGGAGTGAAAATAGTTCGATGGAGAGAGACAGAGAGAGGGAGTGAAAAATAGTTAGATGGAGAGAGACAGAGAGAGGGAGTGAGAAATAGTTAGACCGACAGAGACAGAGAGAGGGAATGAAAAATAGTTAGATGGAGAGAGACAGAGATAGGGAGTGAAAATAGTTAGATGGAGAGAGACAGAGAGAGGGAGAGAAAAATAGTTTGATGGAGAGAGACAGAGAGAGGGAGTGAGAAATAGTTAGATGGAGAGAGACAGAGAGAGGGAGTGACAATTAGTGAGATGGAGAGAGACAGAGAGAGGGAGTGAAAAATAGTTAGATGGAGAGAGACAGAGAGAGGAAGTGAAAAATTGTTAGATGGAGAAAGACAGAGAGAGGGAATGAGAAATAGTTAGATGGATAGAGACAGAGAGAGAGAGTTAGAAACATTTTGATGGAGAGAAACAGAGATAGGGAGTGAGAAATAGGTAGATGGAGAGTGACAGAGAGAGGAAGTGAAAAATAGTTAGATGGAGAGAGTGAGAGAGAGGGAGTGAGAAATAGTTAGATGGAGAGAAACAGAGAGAGGGAGTGAAAAATAGTTAGATGGAGAGAGACAGAGAGAGCGAGTGAGAAATAGTTAGACGGAGAGAGACAGAAAGAGGGAGTGAAAAATAGTTAGATGGAGAGAGACAGAGAGAGGGAGTGTAAATAGTTAGATGGAGAGAAACAGAGAGAGGGAGAGAAAAATAGTTAGATGGAGAGAGACAGAGAGAGGGAGTGAGAAATAGTTCGATGGAGAGAGACAGAGAGAGGGAGGGAAAAATAGTTAGATGGAGAGAGACAGAGAGCGGGAGTGAAAAATAGTTAGATGGAGCGAGACAGAGAGAGGGAGTGAAAAATAGTTCGATGGAGAGAGACAGAGAGAGGGAGTGATAAATAGTTAGATGGAGAGAGATAGAGAGAGGGAGTGAAAATAGTTAGATGGAGAGAGACAGAGAGAGGGAGTGAGAAATTTTCAGACGGAGAGAGACAGAGAGCGGGTGTGAGAAATTGTTAGATGGTGAGAGACAGAGAGAGGGAGTGAGAAATAGTTGATGGAGAGAGACAGAGAGAGGGAGTGAGAAATAGTTAGATGGAGAGAGACAGAGAGAGGGAGTGAAAAATAGTTAGATGGAGAGAGACAGAGAGAGGGAGTGAAAAATAGTTGATGGAGAGAGACAGAGAGAGGGAGTGAGAAATAGTTAGATGGAGAGAGACGGAGAGAGGGAGAGAAAAATAGTTAGATGGAGAGACACAGAGAGAGGGAGTGAGAAATAGTTAGATGGAGAGAGACAGAGAGAGGGAGTGAAAAATAGTTAGATGGAGAGAGACAGGGAGTGGGAGTTAAAATAGTTAGATGGAGAGAGACAGAGAGAGGGAGTGAAAAATAGTTAGATGGAGAGAGACAGAGAGAGGGAGTGAGAAATAGTTAGATGGAGAGAGACAGAGCGAGGGAGTGAAAAATAGTTAGATGGAGAGAGACAGAGAGAGGGAGTGAAAAATAGTTGATGGAGAGAGACAGAGAGAGGGAGTGAGAAATAGTTAGATGGAGAGAGACGGAGAGAGGGAGAGAAAAATAGTTAGATGGAGAGACACAGAGAGAGGGAGTGAGAAATAGTTAGATGGAGAGAGACAGAGAGAGGGAGTGAGAAATAGTTAGATGGAGAGAGACAGAGAGAGGGAGTGAAAAATAGTTGATGGAGAGAGACAGAGAGAGGGAGTGAGAAATAGTTAGATGGAGAGAGACGGAGAGAGGGAGAGAAAAATAGTGAGATGGAGAGACACAGAGAGAGGGAGTGAGAAATAGTTAGATGGAGAGAGACAGAGAGAGGGAGTGAAAAATAGTTAGATGTAGAGAGACAGGGAGTGGGAGTTAAAATAGTTAGATGGAGAGAGACAGAGAGAGGGAGTGAAAAATAGTTAGATGGAGAGAGACAGAGAGAGGGAGTGAGAAATAGTTAGATGGAGAGAGACAGAGAGAGGGAGTGAAAAATATTTAGATGGAGAGAGATAGAGAGAGGGAGTGAAAAATAGTTGATGGAGAGAGACAGAGAGAGGGAGTGAGAAATAGTTAGATGGAGAGAGACGGAGAGAGGGAGAGAAAAAGTTAGATGGAGAGACACAGAGAGAGGGAGTGAGAAATAGTTAGATGGAGAGAGACAGAGAGAGGGAGTGAAAAATAGTTAGATGGAGAGAGACAGAGAGAGGGAGTGAAAAATAGTTGATGGAGAGAGACAGAGAGAGGGAGTGAGAAATAGTTAGATGGAGAGAGACAGAGAGAGGGAGTGAAAATAGTTAGATGGAGAGAGACAGAGAGAGGGAGTGAGAAATAGTTAGATGGAGAGAGTCAGAGAGAGAGAGTGAAAAATAGTTGATGGAGAGAGACAGAGACAGTGATTGAAAAATAGTTAGATGGAGAGAGACAGAGAGAGGGAGTGAGAATAGTTAGATGGAGAGAGATAGAGAGATGGAGTGAAAAATAGTTAGATGCAGAGAGACACAGAGAGGGAGTGAAAATAGTTAGATGGAGAGAGACAGAGAGAGGGAGTGATAAATAGTTAGATGGAGAGAGACAGAGAGAGAGAGAGTGAAAAATAGTTGATGGAGAGAGTCAGAGAGAGGGATTGAAAAATAGTTAGATGGAGAGAGACAGACTGAGGGAGTGATAAATAGTTAGATGGAGAGAGATAGAGAGAGGGACTGAAAATAGTTAGATGGAGAGAGACAGAGAGAGGGAGTGAGAAATTTTCAGACGGAGAGAGACAGAGAGCGGGTGTGAGAAATAGTTAGATGGTGAGAGACAGAGAGAGGGAATGAAAAATAGTTAGATGGAGAGAGACAGAAAGAGAGAGAGTGAAAAATAGTTAGATGGAGAGAGACAGAGAGAGGGAGTGAGAAATAGTTAGACCGACAGAGACAGAGAGAGGGAATGAAAAATAGTTAGATGGAGAGAGACAGAGATAGGGAGTGAAAATAGTTAGATGGAGAGAGACAGAGAGAGGGAGAGAAAAATAGTTTGATGGAGAGAGACAGAGAGAGGGAGTGAGAAATAGTTAGATGGAGAGAGACAGAGAGAGGGAGTGACAATTAGTGAGATGGAGAGAGACAGAGAGAGGGAGTGAAAAATAGTTAGATGGAGAGAGACAGAGAGAGGAAGTGAAAAATTGTTAGATGGAGAAAGACAGAGAGAGGGAATGAGAAATAGTTAGATGGATAGAGACAGAGAGAGAGAGAGTTAGAAACATTTTGATGGAGAGAAACAGAGATAGGGAGTGAGAAATAGGTAGATGGAGAGTGACAGAGAGAGGAAGTGAAAAATAGTTAGATGGAGAGAGTGAGAGAGAGGGAGTGAGAAATAGTTAGATGGAGAGAAACAGAGAGAGGGAGTGAAAAATAGTTAGATGGAGAGAGACAGAGAGAGCGAGTGAGAAATAGTTAGACGGAGAGAGACAGAAAGAGGGAGTGAAAAATAGTTAGATGGAGAGAGACAGAGAGAGGGAGTGTAAATAGTTAGATGGAGAGAAACAGAGAGAGGGAGAGAAAAATAGTTAGATGGAGAGAGACAGAGAGAGGGAGTGAGAAATAGTTCGATGGAGAGAGACAGAGAGAGGGAGGGAAAAATAGTTAGATGGAGAGAGACAGAGAGCGGGAGTGAAAAATAGTTAGATGGAGCGAGACAGAGAGAGGGAGTGAAAAATAGTTCGATGGAGAGAGACAGAGAGAGGGAGTGATAAATAGTTAGATGGAGAGAGATAGAGAGAGGGAGTGAAAATAGTTAGATGGAGAGAGACAGAGAGAGGGAGTGAAAAATAGTTAGATGGAGAGAGACAGAGAGAGGGAGTGAAAAATAGTTGATGGAGAGAGACAGAGAGAGGGAGTGAGAAATAGTTAGATGGAGAGAAACAGAGAGAGGGAGAGAAAAATAGTTAGATGGAGAGAGACAGAGAGAGGGAGTGAGAAATAGTTCGATGGAGAGAGACAGAGAGAGGGAGGGAAAAATAGTTAGATGGAGAGAGACAGAGAGCGGGAGTGAAAAATAGTTAGATGGAGCGAGACAGAGAGAGGGAGTGAAAAATAGTTCGATGGAGAGAGACAGAGAGAGGGAGTGATAAATAGTTAGATGGAGAGAGATAGAGAGAGGGAGTGAAAATAGTTAGATGGAGAGAGACAGAGAGAGGGAGTGAAAAATAGTTAGATGGAGAGAGACAGAGAGAGGGAGTGAAAAATAGTTGATGGAGAGAGACAGAGAGAGGGAGTGAGAAATAGTTAGATGGAGAGAGACGGAGAGAGGGAGAGAAAAATAGTTGGATGGAGAGACACAGAGAGAGGGAGTGAGAAATAGTTAGATGGAGAGAGACAGAGAGAGGGAGTGAAAAATAGTTAGATGGAGAGAGACAGGGAGTGGGAGTTAAAATAGTTAGATGGAGAGAGACAGAGAGAGGGAGTGAAAAATAGTTAGATGGAGAGAGACAGAGAGAGGGAGTGAGAAATAGTTAGATGGAGAGAGACAGAGCGAGGGAGTGAAAAATAGTTAGATGGAGAGAGACAGAGAGAGGGAGTGAAAAATAGTTGATGGAGAGAGACAGAGAGAGGGAGTGAGAAATAGTTAGATGGAGAGAGACGGAGAGAGGGAGAGAAAAATAGTTAGATGGAGAGACACAGAGAGAGGGAGTGAGAAATAGTTAGATGGAGAGAGACAGAGTGAGGGAGTGAGAAATTGTTAGATGGAGAGAGACAGAGAGAGGGAGTGAAAAATAGTTGATGGAGAGAGACAGAGAGAGGGAGTGAGAAATAGTTAGATTGAGAGAGACAGAGAGCGGGAGTGAGAAATAGTTAGATGGAGAGAGACAGAGAGAGGGAGTGAGAAATAGTTAGATGGAGAGAGACAGAGAGAGGGAGTGAAAATAGTTCGATGGAGAGAGACAGAGAGAGGGAGTGAAAATAGTTAGATGGAGAGAGACAGAGAGAGGGAGTGAGAAATAGTTAGATGGAGAGAGACAGAGAGAGAGAGTGAAAAATAGTTGATGGAGAGAGACAGAGACAGTGATTGAAAAATAGTTAGATAGAGAGAGACAGAGTGAGGGAGTGATAAATAGTTAGATGGAGAGAGACAGAGAGAGAGAGAGTGAAAAAAAGTTGCTGGAGAGAGACAGAGAGTGGGAGTGTAAAATAGTTAGATGGAGAGAGACAGAGAGAGGGAGTGAGAAACAGTTAGATGGAGAGAGACAGAGAGAGGGAGTGAGAGTAGTTAGATGGAGAGAGATAGAGAGATGGAGTGAAAAATAGTTAGATGCAGAGAGACACAGAGAGGGAGTGAAAATAGTTAGATGGAGAGAGACAGAGAGAGGGAGTGATAAATAGTTAGATGGAGAGAGACAGAGAGAGAGAGAGTGAAAAATAGTTGATGGAGAGAGTCAGAGAGAGGGATTGAAAAATAGTTAGATGGAGAGAGACAGACTGAGGGAGTGATAAATAGTTAGATGGAGAGAGATAGAGAGAGGGACTGAAAATAGTTAGATGGAGAGAGACAGAGAGAGGGAGTGAGAAATTTTCAGACGGAGAGAGACAGAGAGCGGGTGTGAGAAATAGTTAGATGGTGAGAGACAGAGAGAGGGAGTGAGAAATAATTAGATGGAGAGAGAACGAGAGAGGGAGTGAAAAATAGTTAGATGGAGAGAGACAGAGAGAGGGAGTGAGAAATAGTTAGACGGAGAGAGACAGAGAGAGGGAATGAAAAATAGTTAGATGGAGAGAGACAGAGATAGGGAGTGAAAATAGTTAGATGGAGAGAGACAGAGAGAGGGAGAGAAAAATAGTTTGATGGAGAGAGACAGAGAGAGGGAGTGAGAAATAGTTAGATGGAGAGAGACAGAGAGAGGGAGTGAAAATTAGTGAGATGGAGAGAGACAGAGAGAGGGAGTGGACCATAAGTGGATGGAAAGAGACAGAGAGAGAGAGTTAGAAACATTTTGATGGAGAGAAACAGAGATAGGGAGTGAGAAATAGGTAGATGGAGAGTGACAGAGAGAGGAAGTGAAAAATAGTTAGATGGAGAGAGTGAGAGAGAGGGAGTGAGAAATAGTTAGATGGAAAGAGACAGAGAGAGCGAGTGAGAAATAGTTAGACGGAGAGAGACAGAAAGAGGGAGTGAAAAATAGTTAGATGGAGAGAGACAGAGGGAGGGAGTGTAAATAGTTAGATGGAGAGAAACAGAGAGAGGGAGAGAAAAATAGTTAGATGGAGAGAGACAGAGAGAGGGAGTGAGAAATAGTAAGATGGAGAGAGACAGAGAGAGGGAGGGAAAAATAGTTAGGTGGAGAGAGACAGAGAGAGGGAGTGAAAAATAGTTAGATGGAGCGAGACAGAGAGAGGGAGTGAGAAATAGTTAGATGGATAGAGACAGAGAGAGGGAGTGAAAAATAGTTAGATGGAGCGAGACAGAGAGAGGGAGTGAGAAATAGTTAGATGGATAGAGACAGAGAGAGGGAGTGAAAAATAGTTAGATGGAGAGAGACAGAGAGAGGGAGTGAAAAATAGTTAGATGGAGAGAGACAGAGAGAGGAAGTGATAAATAGTTAGATGGAGAGAGATAGAGAGAGGGAGTGAAAATAGTTAGATGGAGAGAGACAGAGAGAGGGAGTGAGAAATTTTCAGACGGAGAGAGACAGAGAGCGGGTGTGAGAAATTGTTAGATGGTGAGAGACAGAGAGAGGGAGTGAGAAATAATTAGATGGAGAGAGAACGAGAGAGGGAGTGAAAATCGTTAGATGGAGAGAGACAGAGAGAGGTAGTGAGAAACATTTCGATGGAGAGAGACAGAGAGAGGGATTGAGAAATAGGTAGATCGAGAGAGACAGAGAGAGGGAGTGAAAATAGTTAGATGGAGAGAGACAGAGAGAGGGAGTGAAAAATAATTAGATGGAGAGTGACAGAGCGAGGGAGCGAGAAATTGTTCGATGGAGAGAGACAGAGAGAGAGTGAAAAATAGATGGAGACAGACAGAGAGCGGGAGTGAAAAATAGTTAGATGGAGAGAGACAGAGAGACGGAGTGAGAAATTGTTAGACGGAGAGAGACAGAGAGTGGGAGTGAAAATAGTTAGATCGAGAGAGACAGAGAGAGGGAGTTAAAAATAGTTAAATGGAGGGAGACAGAGAGAGGGAGTGAGAAATAGTTAGATGGAGAGAGACAGAGAGAGGGAGTGAAAAATAGTTCAATGGAAAGAGACAGAGAGAGGGAGTGAGAAATAGTTCGATGGAGAGAGACAGAGAGAGGGAGTGAGAAAAAGTTAGATGGAGAGAGAAAGAGAGCGGGAGTGAGAAATAGTTAGATGGAGAGAGACAGAGAGAGGGAATGAAAAATAGTTAGATGGAGAGAGACAGAGATAGGGAGTGAAAATACTTAGATGGAGAGAGACAGAGAGAGGGAGAGAAAAATAGTTAGATGGAGAGAGACAGAGAGAGGGAGTGAGAAATAGTTAGATGGAGAGAGACAGAGAGAGGATGTGAAAATTAGTTAGATGGAGAGAGACAGAGAGAGGGAGTGGAACATAATTAGATGGAAAGAGACCGAGCGAGGGAGCGAGAAATAGTTGGATGGAGAGAGACAGAGAGAGAGAGTGAAAAATATTTAGATGGAGAGAGACAGAGAGAGGAAGTGAAAAATAGTTAGATGGAGAGAGACAGAGAGAGGGAATGAGAAATAGTTAGATGGATAGAGACAGAGAGAGGGAGTGAGAAACATTTTGATGGAGAGAAACAGAGATAGGGAGTGAGAAATAGATAGATGGAGAGAGACAGAGAGAGGAATTGAAAAATAGTTTGATGGAGAGAGTCAGAGAGAGGGAGTGAAAATAGTTAGATGGAGAGAGACAGAGAGAGGGAGTGAAAAATAGTTAGATGGAGAGAGACAGAGAGAGGGAGTGAGAAATAGTTAGATGGAGTGAGACAGAGAGAGGGAGTGAGAAATAGTTAGATTGAGAGAGACAGAGAGCGGGAGTCAGAAATAGTTAGATGGAGAGAGACAGAGAGAGGGAGTGAGAAATAGTTAGATGGAGAGAGACAGAGAGAGGGAGTGAAAATAGTTCGATGGAGAGAGACAGAGAGAGGGAGTGAAAATAGTTAGATGGAGAGAGACAGAGAGAGGGAGTGAGAAATAGTTAGATGGAGAGAGACAGAGAGAGAGAGTGAAAAATAGTTGATGGAGAGAGACAGAGACAGTGATTGAAAAATAGTTAGATAGAGAGAGACAGAGTGAGGGAGTGATAAATAGTTAGATGGAGAGAGACAGAGAGAGAGAGAGTGAAAAAAAGTTGCTGGAGAGAGACAGAGAGTGGGAGTGTAAAATAGTTAGATGGAGAGAGACAGAGAGAGGGAGTGAGAAACAGTTAGATGGAGAGAGACAGAGAGAGGGAGTGAGAATAGTTAGATGGAGAGAGATAGAGAGATGGAGTGAAAAATAGTTAGATGCAGAGAGACACAGAGAGGGAGTGAAAATAGTTAGATGGAGAGAGACAGAGAGAGGGAGTGATAAATAGTTAGATGGAGAGAGACAGAGAGAGAGAGAGTGAAAAATAGTTGATGGAGAGAGTCAGAGAGAGGGATTGAAAAATAGTTAGATGGAGAGAGACAGACTGAGGGAGTGATAAATAGTTAGATGGAGAGAGATAGAGAGAGGGACTGAAAATAGTTAGATGGAGAGAGACAGAGAGAGGGAGTGCGAAATTTTCAGACGGAGAGAGACAGAGAGCGGGTGTGAGAAATAGTTAGATGGAGAGAGAACGAGAGAGGGAGTGAAAATAGTTCGATGGAGAGAGACAGAGAGAGGGAGTGAAAAATAGTTAGATGGAGAGAGACAGAGAGAGGGAGTGAGAAATAGTTAGATGGAGAGAGACAGAGAGAGGAAGTGAAAAATAGTTAGATGGAGAGAGACAGAGAGAGGGAGTGAAAAATAGTTAGATGGATAGAGACAGAGAGAGAGAGTTAGAAACATTTTGATGGAGAGAAACAGAGATAGGGAGTGAGAAATAGGTAGATGGAGAGTGACAGAGAGAGGAAGTGAAAAATAGTTAGATGGAGAGAGTGAGAGAGAGGGAGTGAGAAATAGTTAGATGGAGAGAGACAGAGAGAGCGAGTGAGAAATAGTTAGACGGAGAGAGACAGAAAGAGGGAGTGAAAAATAGTTAGATGGAGAGAGACAGAGAGAGGGAGTGTAAATAGTTAGATGGAGAGAAACAGAGAGAGGGAGAGAAAAATAGTTAGATGGAGAGAGACAGAGAGAGGGAGTGAGAAATAGTTAGATGGAGAGAGACAGAGAGAGGGAGGGAAAAATAGTTAGATGGAGAGAGACAGAGAGAGGGAGTGAAAAATAGTTAGATGGAGCGAGACAGAGAGAGGGAGTGAGAAATAGTTAGACGGAGAGAGACAGAGAGTGGGAGTGAAAATAGTTAGATCGAGAGAGACAGAGAGAGGTAGTGAGAAACATTTCGATGGAGAGAGACAGAGAGAGGGATTGAGAAATAGGTAGATCGAGAGAGACAGAGAGAGGGAGTGAAAATAGTTAGATGGAGAGAGACAGAGAGAGGGAGTGAAAAATAATTAGATGGAGAGTGACAGAGCGAGGGAGCGAGAAATTGTTCGATGGAGAGAGACAGAGAGAGAGTGAAAAATAGATGGAGACAGACAGAGAGCGGGAGTGAAAAATAGTTAGATGGAGAGAGACAGAGAGACGGAGTGAGAAATTGTTAGACGGAGAGAGACAGAGAGTGGGATGAAAATAGTTAGATCGAGAGAGACAGAGAGAGGGAGTGAAAAATAGTTAAATGGAGGGAGACAGAGAGAGGGAGTGAGAAATAGTTAGATGGAGAGAGACAGAGAGAGGGAGTGAAAAATAGTTCGATGGAAAGAGACAGAGAGAGGGAGTGAGAAATAGTTCGATGGAGAGAGACAGAGAGAGGGAGTGAGAAAAAGTTAGATGGAGAGAGAAAGTTAGCGGGAGTGAGAAATAGTTAGATGGAGAGAGACAGAGAGAGGAAATGAAAAATAGTTAGATGGAGAGAGACAGAGATAGGGAGTGAAAATACTTAGATGGAGAGAGACAGAGAGAGGGAGAGAAAAATAGTTAGATGGAGAGAGACAGAGAGAGGGAGTGAGAAATAGTTAGATGGAGAGAGACAGAGAGAGGAAGTGAAAATTAGTTAGATGGAGAGAGACAGAGAGAGGGAGTGGAACATAATTAGATGGAAAGAGACCGAGCGAGGGAGCGAGAAATAGTTGGATGGAGAGAGACAGAGAGAGAGAGTGAAAAATATTTAGATGGAGAGAGACAGAGAGAGGAATTGAAAAATAGTTAGATGGAGAGAGACAGAGAGAGGGAATGAGAAATAGTTAGATGGATAGAGACAGAGAGAGGGAGTGAGAAACATTTTGATGGAGAGAAACAGAGATAGGGAGTGACAAATAGATAGATGGAGAGAGACAGAGAGAGGAATTGAAAAATAGTTTGATGGAGAGAGTCAGAGAGAGGGAGTGAGAAATAGTTAGATGGAGAGAAACAGAGAGAGGGAGTGAAAAATAGTTAGATGGAGAGAGGCAGAGAGAGCGAGTGAGAAATAGTTAGATGGAGAGAGACAGAGAGAGGGAGGGAAAAATAGTTAGATGGAGAGAGACAGAGAGAGGGAGTGGAACATAATTAGATGGAAAGAGACCGAGCAAGGGAGCGAGAAATAGTTAGATGGAGAGAGACAGAGAGAGGGATTGAGAAATAGTTAGATGGAGAGAGACAGAGAGAGGAAGTGAAAAATAGTTAGATGGAGAAAGACAGAGAGAGGGATTGAAAATAGTTAGATGGAGAGAGACAGAGAGAGGGAGTGAGAAATAGTTAGATGGAGAGAGACAGAGAGAGAGAGTGAAAAATAGTTAGATGGAGAGAGACAGAGACAGTGATTGAAAAATAGTTAGATAGAGAGAGACAGAGTGAGGGAGTGATAAATAGTTAGATGGAGAGAGACAGAGAGAGAGAGAGTGAAAAAAAGTTGCTGGAGAGAGACAGAGAGTGGGAGTGTAAAATAGTTAGATGGAGAGAGACAGAGAGAGGGAGTGAGAAACAGTTAGATGGAGAGAGACAGAGAGAGGGAGTGAGAATAGTTAGATGGAGAGAGATAGAGAGATGGAGTGAAAAATAGTTAGATGCAGAGAGACACAGAGAGGGAGTGAAAATAGTTAGATGGAGAGAGACAGAGAGAGGGAGTGATAAATAGTTAGATGGAGAGAGACAGAGAGAGAGAGAGTGAAAAATAGTTGATGGAGAGAGACAGAGATAGGGAGTGAAAATAGTTGGATGGAGAGAGACAGAGAGATGGAGAGAAAAATAGTTTGATGGAGAGAGACAGAGAGAGGGAGTGAGAAATAGTTAGATGGAGAGAGACAGAGAGAGGGAGTGAAAATTAGTGAGATGGAGAGAGACAGAGAGAGGGAGTGGACCATAAGTGGATGGAAAGAGACCGAGCGAGGGAGCGAGAAAAAGTTAGATGGAGAGAGACAGAGAGAGAGAGTGAAAAATAGTTAGATGGAGAGAGACAGAGAGAGGAAGTGAAAAATAGTTAGATGGAGAGAGACAGAGAGAGGGAGTGAAAAATAGTTAGATGGATAGAGACAGAGAGAGAGAGTTAGAAACATTTTGATGGAGAGAAACAGAGATAGGGAGTGAGAAATAGGTAGATGGAGAGTGACAGAGAGAGGAAATGAAAAATAGTTAGATGGAGAGAGTGAGAGAGAGGGAGTGAGAAATAGTTAGATGGAGAGAGACAGAGAGAGCGAGTGAGAAATAGTTAGACGGAGAGAGACAGAAAGAGGGAGTGAAAAATAGTTAGATGGAGAGAGACAGAGAGAGGGAGTGTAAATAGTTAGATGGAGAGAAACAGAGAGAGGGAGAGAAAAATAGTTAGATGGAGAGAGACAGAGAGAGGGAGTGAGAAATAGTTAGATGGAGAGAGACAGAGAGAGGGAGGGAAAAATAGTTAGATGGAGAGAGACAGAGAGAGGGAGTGAAAAATAGTTAGATGGAGCGAGACAGAGAGAGGGAGTGAGAAATAGTTAGATGGAGAGAGGCAGAGAGAGGGAGTGAAAAATAGTTAGATGGAGAGAGACAGAGAGAGGGAGTGATAAATATTTAGATGGAGAGAGATAGAGAGAGGGAGTGAAAATAGTTAGATGGAGAGAGACAGAGAGAGGGAGTGAGAAATTTTCAGACGGAGAGAGACAGAGAGCGGGTGTGAGAAATTGTTAGATGGTGAGAGACAGAGAGAGGGAGTGAGAAATAATTAGATGGAGAGAGAACGAGAGAGGGAGTGAAAATCGTTCGATGGAGAGAGACAGAGAGAGGTAGTGAGAAACATTTCGATGGAGTGAGACAGAGAGAGAGAGAGTGAAAAATAGTTGATGGAGAGAGACCGAGAAATGGAGTGAAAAATAGTTAGATGGAGCGAGACAGAGAGAGGGAGTGAGAAATAGTTAGACGGAGAGAGACAGAGAGAGGAAGTGAGAAATAGTTTGATGGAGAGAGACAGAGAGAGGGAGTGAAAACTAGTTAGATGGAGAGAGACAGAGAGAGAGAGTGTAAATAGTTAGATGGAGAGAAACAGAGAGAGGGAGTGAAAAATAGTTAGATGGAGAGAGACAGAGAGAGGGAGTGAAAAATAGTTGATGGAGAGAGACAGAGAGAGGGAGTGAGAAATAGTTAGATGGAGAGAGACGGAGAGAGGGAGAGAAAAATAGTTAGATGGAGAGACACAGAGAGAGGGAGTGAGAAATAGTTAGATGGAGAGAGACAGAGAGAGGGAGTGAAAAATAGTTTAATGGTGGAGACAGAGAGAGGAAGTGAGAAATAGTTAGATGGAGAGAGACAGGGAGTGTGAGTTAAAATAGTTAGATGGAGAGAGACAGAGAGAGGGAGTGAAAAATAGTTGGATGGAGAGAGACAGAGAGAGGGAGTGAGAAATAGTTAGATGGAGAGAGACAGAGAGAGGGAGTGAAAAATAGTTGGATGGAGAGAGACAGAGAGAGGGAGTGAAAAATAGTTGATGGAGAGAGACAGAGAGAGGGAGTGAGAAATTATTAGATGGAGAGAGACGGAGAGAGGGAGAGAAAAATAGTTAGATGGAGAGACACAGAGAGAGGGAGTGAGAAATAGTTAGATGGAGAGAGACAGAGAGAGGGAGTGAAAAATAGTTAGATGGAGAGAGACAGAGAGAGGGAGTGAAAAATAGTTGATGGAGAGAGACAGAGAGAGGGAGTGAGAAATAGTTAGATGGAGAGAGACAGAGAGAGGGAGTGAAAAATAGTTAGATGGAGAGAGACAGAGAGAGGGAGTGAGAAATAGTTAGATGGAGAGAGACAGAGAGAGGGAGTGAGAAATAGTTAGATTGAGAGAGACAGAGAGCGAGAGTGAGAAATAGTTAGATGGAGAGAGACAGAGAGAGGGAGTGAGAAATAGTTAGATGGAGAGAGACAGAGAGAGGGAGTGAAAATAGTTAGATGGAGAGAGACAGAGAGCGGGAGTGAAAATAGTTAGATGGAGAGAGACAGAGAGAGGGAGTGAGAAATAGTTAGATGGAGAGAGACAGAGAGAGAGAGTGAAAAATAGTTGATGGAGAGAGACAGAGACAGTGATTGAAAAATAGTTAGATAGAGAGAGACAGAGTGAGGGAGTGATAAATAGTTAGATGGAGAGAGACAGAGAGAGAGAGAGTGAAAAAAAGTTGCTGGAGAGAGACAGAGAGTGGGAGTGTAAAATAGTTAGATGGAGAGAGACAGAGAGAGGGAGTGAGAAACAGTTAGATGGAGAGAGACAGAGAGAGGGAGTGAGAATAGTTAGATGGAGAGAGATAGAGAGATGGAGTGAAAAATAGTTAGATGCAGAGAGACACAGAGAGGGAGTGAAAATAGTTAGATGGAGAGAGACAGAGAGAGGGAGTGATAAATAGTTAGATGGAGAGAGACAGAGAGAGAGAGAGTGAAAAATAGTTGATGGAGAGAGTCAGAGAGAGGGATTGAAAAATAGTTAGATGGAGAGAGACAGACTGAGGGAGTGATAAATAGTTAGATGGAGAGAGATAGAGAGAGGGACTGAAAATAGTTAGATGGAGAGAGACAGAGAGAGGGAGTGCGAAATTTTCAGACGGAGAGAGACAGAGAGCGGGTGTGAGAAATAGTTAGATGGAGAGAGAACGAGAGAGGGAGTGAAAATAGTTCGATGGAGAGAGACAGAGAGAGGGAGTGAAAAATAGTTAGATGGAGAGAGACAGAGAGAGGGAGTGAGAAATAGTTAGATGGAGAGAGACAGAGAGAGGAAGTGAAAAATAGTTAGATGGAGAGAGACAGAGAGAGGGAGTGAAAAATAGTTAGATGGATAGAGACAGAGAGAGAGAGTTAGAAACATTTTGATGGAGAGAAACAGAGATAGGGAGTGAGAAATAGGTAGATGGAGAGTGACAGAGAGAGGAAGTGAAAAATAGTTAGATGGAGAGAGACAGAGAGAGGGAGTGAGAAATAGTTAGATGGAGAGAGTCAGAGAGAGAGAGTGAAAAATAGTTGATGGAGAGAGACAGAGACAGTGATTGAAAAATAGTTAGATGGAGAGAGACAGAGAGAGGGAGTGAGAATAGTTAGATGGAGAGAGATAGAGAGATGGAGTGAAAAATAGTTAGATGCAGAGAGACACAGAGAGGGAGTGAAAATAGTTAGATGGAGAGAGACAGAGAGAGGGAGTGATAAATAGTTAGATGGAGAGAGACAGAGAGAGAGAGAGTGAAAAATAGTTGATGGAGAGAGTCAGAGAGAGGGATTGAAAAATAGTTAGATGGAGAGAGACAGACTGAGGGAGTGATAAATAGTTAGATGGAGAGAGATAGAGAGAGGGACTGAAAATAGTTAGATGGAGAGAGACAGAGAGAGGGAGTGAGAAATTTTCAGACGGAGAGAGACAGAGAGCGGGTGTGAGAAATAGTTAGATGGTGAGAGACAGAGAGAGGGAGTGAGAAATAATTAGATGGAGAGAGAACGAGAGAGGGAGTGAA
The DNA here is from genome assembly GCF_044704955.1 of Pristiophorus japonicus. Lineage (NCBI taxonomy): Eukaryota > Metazoa > Chordata > Chondrichthyes > Pristiophoridae > Pristiophorus > Pristiophorus japonicus. The sequence continues at coordinate 219,677,296 of NC_091986.1, read as the reverse complement.
AATAGTTAGATGGAGGGAGACAGAGAGAGGGAGTGGACCATAAGTGGATGGAAAGAGACCGAGCGAGGGAGCGAGAAATCGTTCGATGGAGAGAGACAGAGAGAGAGAGTGAAAAATAGTTAGATGGAAAGAGACAGAGAGAGGAAGTGAAAAATAGTTAGATGGAGAAAGACAGAGAGAGGGAATGAGAAATAGTTAGATGGATAGAGACAGAGAGAGAGTTAGAAACATTTTGATGGAGAGAAACAGAGATAGGGAGTGAGAAATAGGTAGATGGAGAGTGACAGAGAGAGGAAGTGAAAAATAGTTAGATGCAGAGAGACAGAGAGAGGGAGTGAAAAATAGTTAGATGGAGAGAGACAGAGAGAGCGAGTGAGAAATAGTTAGACGGAGATTGACAGAAAGAGGGAGTGAAAAATAGTTAGATGGAGAGAGACAGAGAGAGGGAGTGTAAATAGTTAGATGGAGAGAAACAGAGAGAGGGAGAGAAAAATAGTTAGATGGAGAGAGACAGAGAGAGGGAGTGAGAAATAGTTAGATGGAGAGAGACAGAGAGAGGGAGGGAAAAATAGTTAGATGGAGACAGACAGAGAGAGGGAGTGGAACATAATTAGATGGAAACAGACCGAGCGAGGGAGCGAGAAATAGATAGATGGCGAGAGACAGAGAGAGTGAAAAATAGTTAGATGGAGGGAGACTGAGAGAGGAAGTGAAAAATAGTTAGATGGAGAGAGACAGAGAGAGGGAGTGATAAATAGTTAGATGGAGAGAGACAGAGAGAGAGAGAGTGAAAAATAGTTGATGGAGAGAGTCAGAGAGAGGGATTGAAAAATAGTTAGATGGAGAGAGACAGACTGAGGGAGTGATAAATAGTTAGATGGAGAGAGATAGAGAGAGGGACTGAAAATAGTTAGATGGAGAGAGACAGAGAGAGGGAGTGAGAAATTTTCAGACGGAGATAGACAGAGAGCGGGTGTGAGAAATAGTTAGATGGTGAGAGATAGAGAGAGGGAGTGAAAATAGTTAGATGGACAGAGACAGAGAGAGGGAGAGAAAAATAGTTTGATGGAGAGAGACAGAGAGAGGGAGTGAGAAATAGTTAGATGGAGAGAGACAGAGAGAGGGAGTGAAAATTAGTTAGATGGAGAGAGACAGAGAGAGGGAGTGGACCATAAGTGGATGGAAAGAGACCGAGCGAGGGAGCGAGAAATAGTTAGATGGAGAGAGACAGAGAGAGAGAGTGAAAAATAGTTAGATGGAGAGAGACAGAGAGAGGAAGTTAAAAATAGTTAGATGGAGAAAGACAGAGAGAGGGAATGAGAAATAGTTAGATGGATAGAGACAGAGAGAGAGAGTTAGAAACATTTTGATGGAGAGAAACAGAGATAGGGAGTGAGAAATAGGTAGATGGAGAGAGACAGAGAGAGGGAGTGAAAAATAGTTAGATGGAGAGAGACAGAGAGAGCGAGTGAGAAATAGTTAGACGGAGAGAGACAGAAAGAGGGAGTGAAAAATAGTTAGATGGAGAGAGACAGAGAGAGGGAGTGTAAATAGTTAGATGGAGAGAAACAGAGAGAGGGAGAGAAAAATAGTTAGATGGAGAAAGACAGAGAGAGGGAGTGAGAAATAGTTAGATGGAGAGAGACAGAGAGAGGGAGGGAAAAATAGTTAGATGGAGAGAGACAGAGAGAGGGAGTGGAACATAATTAGATGGAAAGAGACCGAGCGCGGGAGCGAGAAATAGTTAGATGGAGAGAGACAGAGAGAGAGAGTGAAAAATAGTTAGATGGAGGGAGACTGAGAGAGGAAGTGAAAAATAGTTAGATGGAGAAAGACAGAGAGAGGGATTGAGAAATAGTTAGATGGAGAGAGACAGAGAGAGAGAGTGAAAAATAGTTGATGGAGAGAGACCGAGAAAGGGAGTGAAAAATAGTTAGATGGAGCGAGACAGAGAGAGGGAGTGAGAAATAGTTAGATGGAGAGAGACAGAGACAGGGAGTGAAAAATAGTTAGATGGAGAGAGACAGAGAGAGGGAGTGAAAAATAGTTGATGGAGAGAGACGGAGAGAGGGAGTGCGAAATAGTTAGATGGAGAGAGACAGAGAGAGGAAGTGAGAAACATTTCGATGGAGAGAGACAGAGAGAGAGATTGAGAAATAGGTAGATCGATAGAGACAGAGAGAGGGAGTGAAAATAGTTACATGGAGAGACACAGAGAGAGAGAGAGTGAAAAATAGTTGATGGAGGGAGACAGAGAGAGGGATTGAAAAATAGTTAGATGGAGAGAGACAGACTGAGGGAGTGATAAATAGTTAGATGGAGAGAGATAGAGAGAGGGAGTGAAAATAGTTAGATGGAGAGAGACTGAGAGAGGGAGTGAGAAATTGTTAGATGGTGAGAGACGGAGAGAGGGAGTGAGAAATAATTAGATGGAGAGAGAACGAGAGAGGGAGTGAAAATCGTTAGATGGAGAGAGACAGAGAGAGGTAGTGAGAAACATTTCGATGGAGAGAGACAGAGAGAGGGATTGAGAAATAGGTAGATCGAGAGAGACAGAGAGAGGGAGTGAAAATAGTTAGATGGAGAGAGACAGAGAGAGGGAGTGAAAAATAATTAGATGGAGAGTGACAGAGCGAGGGAGCGAGAAATTGTTAGATGGAGAGAGACAGAGAGAGAGTGAAAAATAGATGGAGACAGACAGAGAGCGGGAGTGAAAAATAGTTAGATGGAGAGAGACAGAGAGAGGGAGTGAGAAATTGTTAGACGGAGAGAGACAGAGAGAGGGAGTGAGAAATAGTTAAATGGTGAGAGACAGAGAGAGGAAGTGAGAAATAGTTAGATGGAGAGAGACAGAGAGTGGGAGTGAAAATAGTTAGATGGAGAGAGACAGAGAGAGGGAGTGAAAAATAGTTAAATGGAGGGAGACAGAGAGAGGGATTGAGAAATATTTAGATGGAGAGAGACAGAGAGAGGGAGTGAAAAATAGTTCGATGGAAAGAGACAGAGAGAGGGAGTGAGAAATAGTTCGATGGAGAGAGACAGAGAGAGGGAGTGAGAAAAAGTTAGACGGAGAGAGAAAGAGAGCGGGAGTGAGAAATAGTTAGATGGAGAGAGACAGAGAGAGGGAATGAAAAATAGTTAGATGGAGAGAGACAGAGAGAGGGAGTGAGAAATAGTTCGATGGAGAGAGACAGAGAGAGGGAGTGAGAAATAGTTAGATGGAGAGAGACAGAGAGAGGAAGTGAAAAATAGTTAGATGGAGAAAGACAGAGAGAGGGATTGAAAATAGTTAGATGGAGAGAGACAGAGAGAGGGAGTGAGAAATAGTTAGATGGAGAGAGACAGAGAGAGAGAGTGAAAAATAGTTAGATGGAGAGAGACAGAGACAGTGATTGAAAAATAGTTAGATAGAGAGAGACAGAGTGAGGGAGTGATAAATAGTTAGATGGAGAGAGACAGAGAGAGAGAGAGTGAAAAAAAGTTGCTGGAGAGAGACAGAGAGTGGGAGTGTAAAATAGTTAGATGGAGAGAGACAGAGAGAGGGAGTGAGAAACAGTTAGATGGAGAGAGACAGAGAGAGGGAGTGAGAATAGTTAGATGGAGAGAGATAGAGAGATGGAGTGAAAAATAGTTAGATGCAGAGAGACACAGAGAGGGAGTGAAAATAGTTAGATGGAGAGAGACAGAGAGAGGGAGTGATAAATAGTTAGATGGAGAGAGACAGAGAGAGAGAGAGTGAAAAATAGTTGATGGAGAGAGTCAGAGAGAGGGAGTGAGAAATTTTCAGACGGAGAGAGACAGAGAGCGGGTGTGAGAAATAGTTAGATGGAGAGAGACAGAGATATGGAGTGAAAATAATTGGATGGAGAGAGACAGAGAGATGGAGAGAAAAATAGTTTGATGGAGAGAGACAGAGAGAGGGAGTGAGAAATAGTTAGATGGAGAGAGACAGAGAGAGGGAGTGAAAATTAGTGAGATGGAGAGAGACAGAGAGAGGGAGTGGACCATAAGTGGATGGAAAGAGACCGAGCGAGGGAGCGAGAAAAAGTTAGATGGAGAGAGACAGAGAGAGAGAGTGAAAAATAGTTAGATGGAGAGAGACAGAGAGAGGAAGTGAAAAATAGTTAGATGGAGAGAGACAGAGAGAGGGAGTGAAAAATAGTTAGATGGATAGAGACAGAGAGAGAGAGTTAGAAACATTTTGATGGAGAGAAACAGAGATAGGGAGTGAGAAATAGGTAGATGGAGAGTGACAGAGAGAGGAAATGAAAAATAGTTAGATGGAGAGAGTGAGAGAGAGGGAGTGAGAAATAGTTAGATGGAGAGAGACAGAGAGAGCGAGTGAGAAATAGTTAGACGGAGAGAGACAGAAAGAGGGAGTGATAAATATTTAGATGGAGAGAGATAGAGAGAGGGAGTGAAAATAGTTAGATGGAGAGAGACAGAGAGAGCGAGTGAGAAATAGTTAGATGGAGAGAGACAGAGAGAGGGAGTGTAAATAGTTAGATGGAGAGAAACAGAGAGAGGGAGAGAAAAATAGTTAGATTGAGAGAGACAGAGAGAGGGAGTGAGAAATAGTTAGATGGAGAGAGACAGAGAGAGGGAGGGAAAAATAGTTAGATGGAGAGAGACAGAGAGAGGGAGTGAAAAATAGTTAGATGGAGCGAGACAGAGAGAGGGAGTGAGAAATAGTTAGATGGAGAGAGGCAGAGAGAGGGAGTGAAAAATAGTTAGATGGAGAGAGACAGAGAGAGGGAGTGATAAATATTTAGATGGAGAGAGATAGAGAGAGGGAGTGAAAATAGTTAGATGGAGAGAGACAGAGAGAGGGAGTGAGAAATTTTCAGACGGAGAGAGACAGAGAGCGGGTGTGAGAAATTGTTAGATGGTGAGAGACAGAGAGAGGGAGTGAGAAATAATTAGATGGAGAGAGAACGAGAGAGGGAGTGAAAATCGTTAGATGGAGAGAGACAGAGAGAGGTAGTGAGAAACATTTCGATGGAGTGAGACAGAGAGAGAGAGAGTGAAAAATAGTTGATGGAGAGAGACCGAGAAAGGGAGTGAAAAATAGTTAGATGGAGCGAGACAGAGAGAGGGAGTGAGAAATAGTTAGACGGAGAGAGACAGAGAGAGGAAGTGAGAAATAGTTTGATGGAGAGAGACAGAGAGAGGGAGTGAAAACTAGTTAGATGGAGAGAGACAGAGAGAGAGAGTGTAAATAGTTAGATGGAGAGAAACAGAGAGAGGGAGTGAAAAATAGTTAGATGGAGAGAGACAGAGAGAGGGAGTGAAAAATAGTTGATGGAGAGAGACAGAGAGAGGGAGTGAGAAATAGTTAGATGGAGAGAGACGGAGAGAGGGAGAGAAAAATAGTTAGATGGAGAGACACAGAGAGAGGGAGTGAGAAATAGTTAGATGGAGAGAGACAGAGAGAGGGAGTGAAAAATAGTTTAATGGTGGAGACAGAGAGAGGAAGTGAGAAATAGTTAGATGGAGAGAGACAGGGAGTGTGAGTTAAAATAGTTAGATGGAGAGAGACAGAGAGAGGGAGTGAAAAATAGTTGGATGGAGAGAGACAGAGAGAGGGAGTGAGAAATAGTTAGATGGAGAGAGACAGAGAGAGGGAGTGAAAAATAGTTGGATGGAGAGAGACAGAGAGAGGGAGTGAAAAATAGTTGATGGAGAGAGACAGAGAGAGGGAGTGAGAAATAATTAGATGGAGAGAGACGGAGAGAGGGAGAGAAAAATAGTTAGATGGAGAGACACAGAGAGAGGGAGTGAGAAATAGTTAGATGGAGAGAGACAGAGAGAGGGAGTGAAAAATAGTTAGATGGAGAGAGACAGAGAGAGGGAGTGAAAAATAGTTGATGGAGAGAGACAGAGAGAGGGAGTGAGAAATAGTTAGATGGAGAGAGACAGAGAGAGGGAGTGAAAAATAGTTAGATGGAGAGAGACAGAGAGAGGGAGTGAGAAATAGTTAGATGGAGAGAGACAGAGAGAGGGAGTGAGAAATAGTTAGATTGAGAGAGACAGAGAGCGAGAGTGAGAAATAGTTAGATGGAGAGAGATAGAGAGATGGAGTGAAAAATAGTTAGATGCAGAGAGACAGAGACAGTGATTGAAAAATAGTTAGATAGAGAGAGACAGAGTGAGGGAGTGATAAATAGTTAGATGGAGAGAGACAGAGAGAGAGAGAGTGAAAAAAAGTTGCTGGAGAGAGACAGAGAGTGGGAGTGTAAAATAGTTAGATGGAGAGAGACAGAGAGAGGGAGTGAGAAACAGTTAGATGGAGAGAGACAGAGAGAGGGAGTGAGAAATAGTTCGATGGAGAGAGATAGAGAGATGGAGTGAAAAATAGTTAGATGCAGAGAGACACAGAGAGGGAGTGAAAATAGTTAGATGGAGAGAGACAGAGAGAGGGAGTGATAAATAGTTAGATGGAGAGAGACAGAGAGAGAGAGAGTGAAAAATAGTTGATGGAGAGAGTCAGAGAGAGGGATTGAAAAATAGTTAGATGGAGAGAGACAGACTGAGGGAGTGATAAATAGTTAGATGGAGAGAGATAGAGAGAGGGACTGAAAATAGTTAGATGGAGAGAGACAGAGAGAGGGAGTGAGAAATTTTCAGACGGAGAGAGACAGAGAGCGGGTGTGAGAAATAGTTAGATGGTGAGAGACAGAGAGAGGGAGTGAGAAATAATTAGATGGAGAGAGAACGAGAGAGGGAGTGAAAATAGTTAGATGGAGAGAGACAGAGAGAGGGAGTGGACCATAAGTGGATGGAAAGAGACCGAGCGAGGGAGCGAGAAATCGTTCGATGGAGAGAGACAGAGAGAGAGAGTGAAAAATAGTTAGATGGAAAGAGACAGAGAGAGGAAGTGAAAAATAGTTAGATGGAGAAAGACAGAGAGAGGGAATGAGAAATAGTTAGATGGATAGAGACAGAGAGAGAGTTAGAAACATTTTGATGGAGAGAAACAGAGATAGGGAGTGAGAAATAGGTAGATGGAGAGTGACAGAGAGAGGAAGTGAAAAATAGTTAGATGCAGAGAGACAGAGAGAGGGAGTGAAAAATAGTTAGATGGAGAGAGACAGAGAGAGCGAGTGAGAAATAGTTAGACGGAGATTGACAGAAAGAGGGAGTGAAAAATAGTTAGATGGAGAGAGACAGAGAGAGGGAGTGTAAATAGTTAGATGGAGAGAAACAGAGAGAGGGAGAGAAAAATAGTTAGATGGAGAGAGACAGAGAGAGGGAGTGAGAAATAGTTAGATGGAGAGAGACAGAGAGAGGGAGGGAAAAATAGTTAGATGGAGACAGACAGAGAGAGGGAGTGGAACATAATTAGATGGAAACAGACCGAGCGAGGGAGCGAGAAATAGATAGATGGCGAGAGACAGAGAGAGTGAAAAATAGTTAGATGGAGGGAGACTGAGAGAGGAAGTGAAAAATAGTTAGATGGAGAGAGACAGAGAGAGGGAGTGATAAATAGTTAGATGGAGAGAGACAGAGAGAGAGAGAGTGAAAAATAGTTGATGGAGAGAGTCAGAGAGAGGGATTGAAAAATAGTTAGATGGAGAGAGACAGACTGAGGGAGTGATAAATAGTTAGATGGAGAGAGATAGAGAGAGGGACTGAAAATAGTTAGATGGAGAGAGACAGAGAGAGGGAGTGAGAAATTTTCAGACGGAGATAGACAGAGAGCGGGTGTGAGAAATAGTTAGATGGTGAGAGACAGAGAGAGGGAGTGAAAATAGTTAGATGGACAGAGACAGAGAGAGGGAGAGAAAAATAGTTTGATGGAGAGAGACAGAGAGAGGGAGTGAGAAATAGTTAGATGGAGAGAGACAGAGAGAGGGAGTGAAAATTAGTTAGATGGAGAGAGACAGAGAGAGGGAGTGGACCATAAGTGGATGGAAAGAGACCGAGCGAGGGAGCGAGAAATAGTTAGATGGAGAGAGACAGAGAGAGAGAGTGAAAAATAGTTAGATGGAGAGAGACAGAGAGAGGAAGTTAAAAATAGTTAGATGGAGAAAGACAGAGAGAGGGAATGAGAAATAGTTAGATGGATAGAGACAGAGAGAGAGAGTTAGAAACATTTTGATGGAGAGAAACAGAGATAGGGAGTGAGAAATAGGTAGATGGAGAGAGACAGAGAGAGGGAGTGAAAAATAGTTAGATGGAGAGAGACAGAGAGAGCGAGTGAGAAATAGTTAGACGGAGAGAGACAGAAAGAGGGAGTGAAAAATAGTTAGATGGAGAGAGACAGAGAGAGGGAGTGTAAATAGTTAGATGGAGAGAAACAGAGAGAGGGAGAGAAAAATAGTTAGATGGAGAAAGACAGAGAGAGGGAGTGAGAAATAGTTAGATGGAGAGAGACAGAGAGAGGGAGGGAAAAATAGTTAGATGGAGAGAGACAGAGAGAGGGAGTGGAACATAATTAGATGGAAAGAGACCGAGCGCGGGAGCGAGAAATAGTTAGATGGAGAGAGACAGAGAGAGAGAGTGAAAAATAGTTCGATGGAGGGAGACTGAGAGAGGAAGTGAAAAATAGTTAGATGGAGAAAGACAGAGAGAGGGATTGAGAAATAGTTAGATGGAGAGAGACAGAGAGAGAGAGTGAAAAATAGTTGATGGAGAGAGACCGAGAAAGGGAGTGAAAAATAGTTAGATGGAGCGAGACAGAGAGAGGGAGTGAGAAATAGTTAGATGGAGAGAGACAGAGACAGGGAGTGAAAAATAGTTAGATGGAGAGAGACAGAGAGAGGGAGTGAAAAATAGTTGATGGAGAGAGACGGAGAGAGGGAGTGCGAAATAGTTAGATGGAGAGAGACAGAGAGAGGAAGTGAGAAACATTTCGATGGAGAGAGACAGAGAGAGAGATTGAGAAATAGGTAGATCGATAGAGACAGAGAGAGGGAGTGAAAATAGTTACATGGAGAGACACAGAGAGAGAGAGAGTGAAAAATAGTTGATGGAGGGAGACAGAGAGAGGGATTGAAAAATAGTTAGATGGAGAGAGACAGACTGAGGGAGTGATAAATAGTTAGATGGAGAGAGATAGAGAGAGGGAGTGAAAATAGTTAGATGGAGAGAGACTGAGAGAGGGAGTGAGAAATTGTTAGATGGTGAGAGACGGAGAGAGGGAGTGAGAAATAATTAGATGGAGAGAGAACGAGAGAGGGAGTGAAAATCGTTAGATGGAGAGAGACAGAGAGAGGTAGTGAGAAACATTTCGATGGAGAGAGACAGAGAGAGGGATTGAGAAATAGGTAGATCGAGAGAGACAGAGAGAGGGAGTGAAAATAGTTAGATGGAGAGAGACAGAGAGAGGGAGTGAAAAATAATTAGATGGAGAGTGACAGAGCGAGGGAGCGAGAAATTGTTAGATGGAGAGAGACAGAGAGAGAGTGAAAAATAGATGGAGACAGACAGAGAGCGGGAGTGAAAAATAGTTAGATGGAGAGAGACAGAGAGAGGGAGTGAGAAATTGTTAGACGGAGAGAGACAGAGAGAGGGAGTGAGAAATAGTTAAATGGTGAGAGACAGAGAGAGGAAGTGAGAAATAGTTAGATGGAGAGAGACAGAGAGAGGAAGTTAAAAATAGTTAGATGGAGAAAGACAGAGAGAGGGAGTGAAAAATAGTTAAATGGAGGGAGACAGAGAGAGGGATTGAGAAATATTTAGATGGAGAGAGACAGAGAGAGGGAGTGAAAAATAGTTCGATGGAAAGAGACAGAGAGAGGGAGTGAGAAATAGTTCGATGGAGAGAGACAGAGAGAGGGAGTGAGAAAAAGTTAGACGGAGAGAGAAAGAGAGCGGGAGTGAGAAATAGTTAGATGGAGAGAGACAGAGAGAGGGAATGAAAAATAGTTAGATGGAGAGAGACAGAGATAGGGAGTGAAAATACTTAGATGGAGAGAGACAGAGAGAGGGAGAGAAAAATAGTTAGATGGAGAGAGACAGAGAGAGGGAGTGAGAAATAGTTAGCTGGAGAGAGACAGAGAGAGGAAGTGAAAATTAGTTAGATGGAGAGAGACAGAGAGAGGAAGTGAAAAATAGTTAGATGGAGAAAGACAGAGAGAGGGATTGAGAAATAGTTAGATGGAGAGAGACAGAGAGAGAGAGTGAAAAATAGTTGATGGAGAGAGACCGAGAAAGGGAGTGAAAAATAGTTAGATGGAGCGAGACAGAGAGAGGGAGTGAGAAATAGTTAGATGGAGAGAGACAGAGACAGGGAGTGAAAAATAGTTAGATGGAGAGAGACAGAGAGAGGGAGTGAAAAATAGTTGATGGAGAGAGACGGAGAGAGGGAGTGCGAAATAGTTAGATGGAGAGAGACAGAGAGAGGAAGTGAGAAACATTTCGATGGAGAGAGACAGAGAGAGAGATTGAGAAATAGGTAGATCGATAGAGACAGAGAGAGGGAGTGAAAATAGTTACATGGAGAGACACAGAGAGAGAGAGAGTGAAAAATAGTTGATGGAGGGAGACAGAGAGAGGGATTGAAAAATAGTTAGATGGAGAGAGACAGACTGAGGGAGTGATAAATAGTTAGATGGAGAGAGATAGAGAGAGGGAGTGAAAATAGTTAGATGGAGAGAGACTGAGAGAGGGAGTGAGAAATTGTTAGATGGTGAGAGACGGAGAGAGGGAGTGAGAAATAATTAGATGGAGAGAGAACGAGAGAGGGAGTGAAAATCGTTAGATGGAGAGAGACAGAGAGAGGTAGTGAGAAACATTTCGATGGAGAGAGACAGAGAGAGGGATTGAGAAATAGGTAGATCGAGAGAGACAGAGAGAGGGAGTGAAAATAGTTAGATGGAGAGAGACAGAGAGAGGGAGTGAAAAATAATTAGATGGAGAGTGACAGAGCGAGGGAGCGAGAAATTGTTAGATGGAGAGAGACAGAGAGAGAGTGAAAAATAGATGGAGACAGACAGAGAGCGGGAGTGAAAAATAGTTAGATGGAGAGAGACAGAGAGAGGGAGTGAGAAATTGTTAGACGGAGAGAGACAGAGAGAGGGAGTGAGAAATAGTTAAATGGTGAGAGACAGAGAGAGGAAGTGAGAAATAGTTAGATGGAGAGAGACAGAGAGTGGGAGTGAAAATAGTTAGATGGAGAGAGACAGAGAGAGGGAGTGAAAAATAGTTAAATGGAGGGAGACAGAGAGAGGGATTGAGAAATATTTAGATGGAGAGAGACAGAGAGTGGGAGTGAAAAATAGTTCGATGGAAAGAGACAGAGAGAGGGAGTGAGAAATAGTTCGATGGAGAGAGACAGAGAGAGGGAGTGAGAAAAAGTTAGACGGAGAGAGAAAGAGAGCGGGAGTGAGAAATAGTTAGATGGAGAGAGACAGAGAGAGGGAATGAAAAATAGTTAGATGGAGAGAGACAGAGATAGGGAGTGAAAATACTTAGATGGAGAGAGACAGAGTGAGGGAGTGAGAAATAGTTAGATGGAGAGAGACAGAGAGAGGAAGTGAAAATTAGTTAGATGGAGAGAGACAGAGAGAGGGAGTGGAACATAATTAGATGGAAAGAGACCGAGCGAGGGAGCGAGAAATAGTTAGATGGAGAGAGACAGAGAGAGAGAGTGAAAAATATTTCGATGGAGAGAGACAGAGAGAGGAAGTGAAACATAGTTAGATGGAGAGAGACAGAGAGGGGGAATGAGAAATAGTTAGATGGATAGAGACAGAGAGAGGGAGTGAGAAACATTTTGATGGAGAGAAACAGAGATAGGGAGTGAGAAATAGATAGATGGAGAGAGACAGAGAGAGGAAGTGAAAAATAGTTAGATGGAGAGAGTCAGAGAGAGGCAGTGAAAAATAGTTAGATTGAGAGAGACAGAGAGAGGGAGTGAGAAATAGTTAGATGGAGAGAGACAGAGAGAGGGAGTGAGAAATAGTTAGATGGAGAGAGACAGAGAGAGGAAGTGAAAATTAGTTAGATGGAGAGAGACAGAGAGAGGGAGTGGACCATAAGTGGATGGAAAGAGACCGAGCGAGGGAGCGAGAAAAAGTTAGATGGAGAGAGACAGAGAGAGAGAGTGAAAAATAGTTAGATGGAGAGAGACAGAGAGAGGAAGTGAAAAATATTTAGATGGAGAGAGACAGAGAGAGGGAATGAGAAATAGTTAGATGGATAGAGACAGAGAGAGGGAGTGAGAAACATTTTGATGGAGAGAAACAGAGATAGGGAGTGAGAAATAGATAGATGGAGAGAGACAGAGAGAGGAATTGAAAAATAGTTTGATGGAGAGAGTCAGAGAGAGGGAGTGAGAAATAGTTAGATGGAGAGAAACAGAGAGAGGGAGTGAAAAATAGTTAGATGGAGAGAGACAGAGAGAGCGAGTGAGAAATAGTTAGATGGAGAGAGACAGAGAGAGGGAGGGAAAAATAGTTAGATGGAGAGAGACAGAGAGAGGGAGTGGAACATAATTAGATGGAAAGAGACCGAGCGAGGGAGCGAGAAATAGTTAGATGGAGAGAGACAGAGAGAGGGATTGAAAAATAGTTAGATGGAGAGAGACAGAGAGAGGAAGTGAAAAATAGTTAGATGGAGAAAGACAGAGAGAGGGATTGAGAAATAGTTAGATGGAGAGAGACAGAGAGAGAGAGTGAAAAATAGTTGATGGAGAGAGACCGAGAAAGGGAGTGAAAAATAGTTAGATGGAGCGAGACAGAGAGAGGGAATGAGAAATAGTTAGATGGAGAGAGACAGAGAGAGGGAGTGAAAAATAGTTAGATGGAGAGAGACAGAGAGAGGGAGTGAAAAATAGTTGATGGAGAGAGACAGAGAGAGGGAGAGCGAAATAGTTAGATGGAGAGAGACAGAGAGAGGGAGGGAAAAATAGTTAGATGGAGAGAGACAGAGAGAGGGAGTGGAACATAATTAGATGGAAAGAGACCGAGCGAGGGAGCGAGAAATAGTTAGATGGAGAGAGACAGAGAGAGAGAGTGAAAAATAGTTAGATGGAGGGAGACTGAGAGAGGAAGTGAAAAATAGTTAGATGGAGAAAGACAGAGAGAGGGATTGAGAAATAGTTAGATGGAGAGAGACAGAGAGAGAGAGTGAAAAATAGTTGATGGAGAGAGACCGAGAAAGGGAGTGAAAAATAGTTAGATGGAGCGAGACAGAGAGAGGGAGTGAGAAATAGTTAGACGGAGAGAGACAGAGAGAGGAAGTGAGAAATAGTTTGATGGAGAGAGACAGAGAGAGGGAGTGAAAACTAGTTAGATGGAGAGAGACAGAGAGAGAGAGTGTAAATAGTTAGATGGAGAGAAACAGAGAGAGGGAGTGAAAAATAGTTAGATGGAGAGAGACAGAGAGAGGGAGTGAAAAATAGTTGATGGAGAGAGACAGAGAGAGGGAGTGAGAAATAGTTAGATGGAGAGAGACGGAGAGAGGGAGAGAAAAATAGTTAGATGGAGAGACACAGAGAGAGGGAGTGAGAAATAGTTAGATGGAGAGAGACAGAGAGAGGGAGTGAAAAATAGTTTAATGGTGGAGACAGAGAGAGGAAGTGAGAAATAGTTAGATGGAGAGAGACAGGGAGTGGGAGTTAAAATAGTTAGATGGAGAGAGACAGAGAGAGGGAGTGAAAAATAGTTGGATGGAGAGAGACAGAGAGAGTGAGTGAGAAATAGTTAGATGGAGAGAGACAGAGAGAGGGAGTGAAAAATAGTTGGATGGAGAGAGACAGAGAGAGGGAGTGAAAAATAGTTGATGGAGAGAGACAGAGAGAGGGAGTGAGAAATAGTTAGATGGAGAGAGACGGAGAGAGGGAGAGAAAAATAGTTAGATGGAGAGACACAGAGAGAGGGAGTGAGAAATAGTTAGATGGAGAGAGACAGAGAGAGGGAGTGAAAAATAGTTAGATGGAGAGAGACAGAGAGAGGGAGTGAAAAATAGTTGATGGAGAGAGACAGAGAGAGGGAGTGAGAAATAGTTAGATGGAGAGAGACAGAGAGAGGGAGTGAAAAATAGTTAGATGGAGAGAGACAGAGAGAGGGAGTGAGAAATAGTTAGATGGAGAGAGACAGAGAGAGGGAGTGAGAAATAGTTAGATTGAGAGAGACAGAGAGCGAGAGTGAGAAATAGTTAGATGGAGAGAGACAGAGAGAGGGAGTGAGAAATAGTTAGATGGAGAGAGACAGAGAGAGGGAGTGAAAATAGTTAGATGGAGAGAGACAGAGAGCGGGAGTGAAAATAGTTAGATGGAGAGAGACATAGAGAGGGAGTGAGAAATAGTTAGATGGAGAGAGACAGAGAGAGAGAGTGAAAAATAGTTGATGGAGAGAGACAGAGACAGTGATTGAAAAATAGTTAGATAGAGAGAGACAGAGTGAGGGAGTGATAAATAGTTAGATGGAGAGAGACAGAGAGAGAGAGAGTGAAAAAAAGTTGCTGGAGAGAGACAGAGAGTGGGAGTGTAAAATAGTTAGATGGAGAGAGACAGAGAGAGGGAGTGAGAAACAGTTAGATGGAGAGAGACAGAGAGAGGGAGTGAGAAATAGTTCGATGGAGAGAGATAGAGAGATGGAGTGAAAAATAGTTAGATGCAGAGAGACACAGAGAGGGAGTGAAAATAGTTAGATGGAGAGAGACAGAGAGAGGGAGTGATAAATAGTTAGATGGAGAGAGACAGAGAGAGAGAGAGTGAAAAATAGTTGATGGAGAGAGTCAGAGAGAGGGATTGAAAAATAGTTAGATGGAGAGAGACAGACTGAGGGAGTGATAAATAGTTAGATGGAGAGAGATAGAGAGAGGGACTGAAAATAGTTAGATGGAGAGAGACAGAGAGAGGGAGTGAGAAATTTTCAGACGGAGAGAGACAGAGAGCGGGTGTGAGAAATAGTTAGATGGTGAGAGACAGAGAGAGGGAGTGAGAAATAATTAGATGGAGAGAGAACGAGAGAGGGAGTGAAAATAGTTAGATGGAGAGAGACAGAGAGAGGGAGTGGACCATAAGTGGATGGAAAGAGACCGAGCGAGGGAGCGAGAAATCGTTAGATGGAGAGAGACAGAGAGAGAGAGTGAAAAATAGTTAGATGGAAAGAGACAGAGAGAGGAAGTGAAAAATAGTTAGATGGAGAAAGACAGAGAGAGGGAATGAGAAATAGTTAGATGGATAGAGACAGAGAGAGAGTTAGAAACATTTTGATGGAGAGAAACAGAGATAGGGAGTGAGAAATAGGTAGATGGAGAGTGACAGAGAGAGGAAGTGAAAAATAGTTAGATGCAGAGAGACAGAGAGAGGGAGTGAAAAATAGTTAGATGGAGAGAGACAGAGAGAGCGAGTGAGAAATAGTTAGATGGAGATTGACAGAAAGAGGGAGTGAAAAATAGTTAGATGGAGAGAGACAGAGAGAGGGAGTGTAAATAGTTAGATGGAGAGAAACAGAGAGAGGGAGAGAAAAATAGTTAGATGGAGAGAGACAGAGAGAGGGAGTGAGAAATAGTTAGATGGAGAGAGACAGAGAGAGGGAGGGAAAAATAGTTAGATGGAGACAGACAGAGAGAGGGAGTGGAACATAATTAGATGGAAAGAGACCGAGCGAGGGAGCGAGAAATAGATAGATGGCGAGAGACAGAGAGAGTGAAAAATAGTTAGATGGAGGGAGACTGAGAGAGGAAGTGAAAAATAGTTAGATGGAGAGAGACAGAGAGATGGAGTGATAAATAGTTAGATGGAGAGAGACAGAGAGAGAGAGAGTGAAAAATAGTTGATGGAGAGAGTCAGAGAGAGGGATTGAAAAATAGTTAGATGGAGAGAGACAGACTGAGGGAGTGATAAATAGTTAGATGGAGAGAGATAGAGAGAGGGACTGAAAATAGTTAGATGGAGAGAGACAGAGAGAGGGAGTGAGAAATTTTCAGACGGAGAGAGACAGAGAGCGGGTGTGAGAAATAGTTAGATGGTGAGAGACAGAGAGAGGGAGTGAGAAATAATTAGATGGAGAGAGAACGAGAGAGGGAGTGAAAATAGTTAGATGGAGAGAGACAGAGAGAGAGAGTGAAAAATAGTTAGATGGAGCGAGACAGAGAGAGGGAGTGAAAATAGTTAGATGGACAGAGACAGAGAGAGGGAGAGAAAAATAGTTTGATGGAGAGAGACAGAGAGAGGGAGTGAGAAATAGTAAGATGGAGAGAGACAGAGAGAGGGAGTGAAAATTAGTTAGATGGAGAGAGACAGAGAGAGGGAGTGGACCATAAGTGGATGGAAAGAGACCGAGCGAGGGAGCGAGAAATAGTTAGATGGAGAGAGACAGAGAGAGAGAGTGAAAAATAGTTAGATGGAGAGAGACAGAGAGAGGAAGTTAAAAATAGTTAGATGGAGAAAGACAGAGAGAGGGAATGAGAAATAGTTAGATGGATAGAGACAGAGAGAGAGAGTTAGAAACATTTTGATGGAGAGAAACAGAGATAGGGAGTGAGAAATAGTTAGATGGAGAGAAACAGAGAGAGGGAGTGAAAAATAGTTAGATGGAGAGAGACAGAGAGAGCGAGTGAGAAATAGTTAGACGGAGAGAGACAGAAAGAGGGAGTGAAAAATAGTTAGATGGAGAGAGACAGAGAGAGGGAGTGTAAATAGTTAGATGGAGAGAAACAGAGAGAGGGAGAGAAAAATAGTTAGATGGAGAAAGACAGAGAGAGGGAGTGAGAAATAGTTAGATGGAGAGAGACAGAGAGAGCGAGGGAAAAATAGTTAGATGGAGAGAGACAGAGAGAGGGAGTGGAACATAATTAGATGGAAAGAGACCGAGCGAGGGAGCGACAAATAGTTAGATGGAGAGAGACAGAGAGAGAGAGTGAAAAATAGTTAGATGGAGGGAGACTGAGAGAGGAAGTGAAAAATAGTTAGATGGAGAAAGACAGAGAGAGGGATTGAGAAATAGTTAGATGGAGAGAGACAGAGAGAAAGTGAAAAATAGTTGATGGAGAGAGACCGAGAAAGGGAGTGAAAAATAGTTAGATGGAGCGAGACAGAGAGAGGGAGTGAGAAATAGTTAGATGGAGAGAGACAGAGACAGGGAGTGAAAAATAGTTAGATGGAGAGAGACAGAGAGAGGGAGTGAAAAATAGTTGATGGAGAGAGACGGAGAGAGGGAGTGCGAAATAGTTAGATGGAGAGAGACAGAGAGAGGAAGTGAGAAACATTTCGATGGAGAGAGACAGAGAGAGAGATTGAGAAATAGGTAGATCGATAGAGACAGAGAGAGGGAGTGAAAATAGTTACATGGAGAGACACAGAGAGAGAGAGAGTGAAAAATAGTTGATGGAGGGAGACAGAGAGAGGGATTGAAAAATAGTTAGATGGAGAGAGACAGACTGAGGGAGTGATAAATAGTTAGATGGAGAGAGATAGAGAGAGGGAGTGAAAATAGTTAGATGGAGAGAGACTGAGAGAGGGAGTGAGAAATTGTTAGATGGTGAGAGACGGAGAGAGGGAGTGAGAAATAATTAGATGGAGAGAGAACGAGAGAGGGAGTGAAAATCGTTAGATGGAGAGAGACAGAGAGAGGTAGTGAGAAACATTTCGATGGAGAGAGACAGAGAGAGGGATTGAGAAATAGGTAGATCGAGAGAGACAGAGAGAGGGAGTGAAAATAGTTAGATGGAGAGAGACAGAGAGAGGGAGTGAAAAATAATTAGATGGAGAGTGACAGAGCGAGGGAGCGAGAAATTGTTAGATGGAGAGAGACAGAGAGAGAGTGAAAAATAGATGGAGACAGACAGAGAGCGGGAGTGAAAAATAGTTACATGGAGAGAGACAGAGAGAGGGAGTGAGAAATTGTTAGACGGAGAGAGACAGAGAGAGGGAGTGAGAAATAGTTAAATGGTGAGAGACAGAGAGAGGAAGTGAGAAATAGTTAGATGGAGAGAGACAGAGAGTGGGAGTGAAAATAGTTAGATGGAGAGAGACAGAGAGAGGGAGTGAAAAATAGTTAAATGGAGGGAGACAGAGAGAGGGATTGAGAAATATTTAGATGGAGAGAGACAGAGAGAGGGAGTGAAAAATAGTTCGATGGAAAGAGACAGAGAGAGGGAGTGAGAAATAGTTCGATGGAGAGAGACAGAGAGAGGGAGTGAAAAATAGTTAAATGGAGGGAGACAGAGAGAGGGATTGAGAAATATTTAGATGGAGAGAGACAGAGAGAGGGAGTGAAAAATAGTTCGATGGAAAGAGACAGAGAGAGGGAGTGAGAAATAGTTCGATGGAGAGAGACAGAAAGAGGGAGTGAAAAATAGTTAGATGGAGAGAGACAGAGAGAGAGAGTGAAAAATAGTTAGATGGAGAGAGACAGAGAGAGGAAGTGAAAAATAGTTAGATGGAGAAAGACAGAGAGAGGGATTGAGAAATAGTTAGATGGAGAGAGACAGAGAGAGAGAGTGAAAAATAGTTGATGGAGAGAGACAGAGAGAGGGAGTGATAAATAGTTAGATGGAGAGAGACAGAGAGAGGGAGTGAAAAATAGTTGATGGAGAGAGACAGAGAGAGGGAGTGCGAAATAGTTAGATGGAGAGAGACAGAGAGAGGGAGTGAGAAACATTTCGATGGAGAGAGACAGAGAGAGGGATTGAGAAATAGGTCGATCGAGAGAGACAGAGATAGGGAGTGAAAATAGTTAGATGGAGAGAGACAGAGAGAGGGAGTGAAAAATAATTAGATGGAGAGTGACATAGCGAGGGAGCGAGAAATTGTTAGATGGAGAGAGACAGAGAGAGAGTGAAAAATAGATGGAGACAGACAGAGAGCGGGAGTGAAAAATAGTTAGATGGAGAGAGACGGAGAGAGGGAGTGAGAAATTGTTAGACGGAGAGAGACAGAGAGAGGGAGTGAGAAATCGTTAAATGGTGAGAGACAGAGAGAGGAAGTGAGAAATAGTTAGATGGAGAGAGACAGAGAGTGGGAGTGAAAATAGTTAGATGGAGAGAGACAGAGAGATGGAGTGAAAAATAGTTAGATGGAGAGAGACAGAGAGAGGGAGTGAGAAATAGTTAGATGGAGAGAGACAGAGAGAGGGAGTGAAAAATAGTTCGATGGAAAGAGACAGAGAGAGGGAGTGAGAAATAGTTCGATGACGAGAGACAGAGAGAGGGAGTGAGAAAAAGTTAGACGGAGAGAGAAAGAGAGAGGGAGTGAAAAATAGTTAGATGGAGAGAGACAGAGAGAGGGAGTGAAAAATAGTTGATGGAGAGAGACAGAGAGAGGGAGTGAAAAATAGTTGATGGAGAGAGACAGAGAGAGGGAGTGTGAAATATTTAGATGGAGAGAGACAGAGAGAGGGCGTGAGAAACATTTCGATGGAGAGAGACAGAGAGAGGGATTGAGAAATAGGTCGATCGAGAGAGACAGAGAGATGGAGTGAAAATAGTTAGATGGAGAGAGACAGAGAGAGGGAGTGAAAAATAATTAGATGGAGAGTGACAGAGCGAGGGAGCGAGAAATTGTTAGTTGGAGAGAGACAGAGAGAGAGTGAAAAATAGATGGAGACAGACAGAGAGCGGGACTGAGAAAGAGTTAGATGGAGAGAGACAGAGAGAGGGAGTGAGAAATAATTAGACCGAGAGAGACAGAGAGAGGGAGTGAAAATAGTTAGATGGAGAGAGACAGAGAGAGGGAGTGCGAAATAGTTAGACTGAGAGAGACAGAGAGAGGGATTGAGAAATAGTTAGATGGAGGGAGACAGAGAGAGGGAGTGAAAAATAGTTCGATGGAGAGAGACAGAGAGAGGCAGTGAAAATAGTTAGATGGAGAGAGACAGGGAGCGGGAGTGAGAAATAGTTAGATGAAGAGAGACAGAGAGAGGGAGTGAAAAATAGTTAGATGGAGAGAGACAGAGAGAGGGACTGAGAAAGAGTTAGATGGAGAGGGACAGAGAGAGGGAGTGAGAAATAGTTCGATGGAGAGAGATAGAGAGAGGGAGTGAAAAATAGTTCGATGGAAAGAGACAGAGAGAGCGAGTGAGAAAGAGTTAGATGGAGAGAGACAGAGAGAGGGAGTGAGAAATAGTTCGATGGAGAGAGATAGAGAGAGGGAGTGAAAAATAGTTCGATGGAAAGAGACAGAGAGAGCGAGTGAGAAATATTTCAATGGAGAGAGACAGAGAGAGGGAGTGAGAAAAAGTTCGACGGAGAGAGACAGAGAGCGGGAGTGAGAAATAGTTAGATGGAGAGTGACAGAAAGAGGGAGTGAAAAATATTTCGATGGAGAGATACAGAGAGAGGGAGTGAAAACTATTTAGATGGAGAGAGACAGAGAGAGTGAGTGAGAAATAGTTAGATGGAGAGAGACAGAGAGAGGGAGTGAGAAATAGTTAGATGGAGAGAGACAGAGAGAGGGAGTGAGAAACCGGGAAAGAGAGAGAGACAGAGCCATGGGCAGTGTCTCGGAGTCGAGTATGACTTGAGCCAGGCAGACATGTGTGTATTCCCGAGGCACTGGTACATGTGGAGAGAAGAACTGCAGGGAGCGTTTAGCGGGGGGAGCTGAGGATGGGAAGGTTCCTGTGAATATACAGAGAGAGGCAGATTCATCCCCGTGAGATAAGTGGGCGAGAAAGAGAAGTTAAACAGCGGGAGAGGCAGGTCGTGTAGATAAAGAGCGAGAGAGAGGGAGAGAGGAAAGGGGGAAGGCGGAGCTGGAAAGGAAAACAATAAGAATGAAGAAAGCTCACAAAGCACAGGATGAAACGAGGATTTGGTCAGAAGAGCAAGGAGAGTCAGTATAAACTAAAGTGGGTGCATGTACAGAGAGACCTGGGGGCTATATGGACACAAATCACTGAAGGTGGCAGGAAAGTTTGAGAAGGCTGTTTTAAAAATGACTCGGGATTCTGGGTTTTATAAACAGAGGCACAGAGTACAAAAACACCTGTTAGGCCACAGCTGGAGTATCGTGTCCAATCCTGGACCCAGCAGATTGCAAACCCTGGAACTCCCTCCCTCACAGCACTGTGGGAGCACCTTCACCACACGGACTGCTGCGGTTCAAGAAGGCGGCTCACCACCACCTTCTCAAGGGGCAATTAGGGATGGGCAATAAATGCCGGCCTTGCCAGCGACACCCACATCCCAAGAATTAATATTTTAGAAACGAGCAGGAGAGTTCTCCCCAGTGTCCAGGCCAATATTTGCCCCTCAAACAACACCACCAGAAACCAGTCATTCTGCAGACTGCTGTTTGTGGCATTACTCCTGGGACAGAATAACTGATCCTTTGTTCATATAATGACCGACAAAACACTTCAACTTAATTCATAGTGTGAAGGGTTTTCACATTTTCATACAGCAAGGCTTTCTATATAAATGCAAGTCTCTGTATATCCTGACTGGATTTTAAATCCCAGTTTTACATTGAATGTGCAGCCCAGGAACAGGTCATTCGGCCCCTCGAGTCCATGCCGCGGTTTGTGCTCCACACCAGCCCCCTCCCACCCTTCTTCATCTCACCCCATCAACATATCATAGAATCAGAGAAATTTACAGCACGGAAGGAGGCCATTTCGGCCCATCGTGTCCACACCGGCCAACAAAGAGCCACTCAGCCTAATCCCACTTTCCAGCTCTCGGTCCGTAGCCCTGTAGGTTACGGCACTTCAAGTGCACATCCAAGTACTTTTTAAATGTGGTGAGGGTTTCTGCCTCCTTCTGTTCTCTTCTCCCACGTGTGTTTATCTAGCTTCCCCTTAAATGCATCGACACTATTCGCCCCAAACCATCTAAAATGGTGTCGCTGTAGCCATGACCTGTGGCGAGTCAGTGACTGGACAACACTGGGTTAGACGAGCATCAAGGACAATCAGAGCTTCTTTATAGTCACTGGAAACACACTAATGATGAGAAAAATGTTCAGTTATCTGGATTTCAAGTTCCCATAATTAGCATTGAACTCAAACTGATTGTGCGTCAACTGTAAACTCCTTTTAAGCAAATCTTGTTCAGGAGAAACACTGTATGGGTCACTAAGTGTTGTGAATGTGATGGTGTCAGCTGTGGCTCAGTGGGTAGTATGCCCATCTGAGTCAGAGGGTTGTGGGTTCAAGTCCCACTCCAGGGACTTGAGCACAAAAATATAGGCAAAAATTCCAGTGCAGTGCTGAGGGAGCACCGCACTGTCGGAGGGGCAGTGCTGAGGGAGCACCGCACTGTCGGAGGGGCAGTGCTGAGGGAGCACCGCACTGTCGGAGGGGCAGTGCTGAGGGAGCACCGCACTGTCGGAGGGGCAGTACTGAGGGAGCACCGCACTGTCGGAGGGGCAGTACTGAGGGAGCGCCGCACTGTCGGAGGGGCAGTACTGAGGGAGCACCGCACTGTCGGAGGGGCAGTACTGAGGGAGCACCGCACTGTCGGAGGGGCAGTGCTGAGGGAGCACCGCACTGTCGGAGGGGCAGTGCTGAGGGAGCACCGCACTGTCGGAGGGGCAGTACTGAGGGAGCGCCGCACTGTCGGAGGGGCAGTACTGAGGGAGTGCTGCACTGTCGGAGGGGCAGTACTGAGGGAGTGCCGCACTGTGTTTTTCAATGTATTTTATTCAATATGATCCGGTCGGCCCTCTCAGGAGGATGTAAACGCTCCCATGGCAGTATTTCGAAGAAGAGCAGGGGAGTTCTCCCCGGTGTCCGGGCCAAGATTTATCCCTCAATCAATAGAGATTGAGAGAGGAGGGGAGAGACTGACAGCGAGAGCAACAAAAAGAACATGTGACAGTTGACAGCAGTCGAGGGAAGAAGGCTCTCGATCTTGTTCCTGACACATTCTATGTACACAGTGAGATCCATTTGAAGTATGCACCCTCCCTGTGTGAAAATCAGCTCTCGACAAACTCCTCTCAAACTCCCTGAACCTCCAAACTGGCCCACCTGACAGGAAGTCTCGGTACAGGCATTGTGTCTGAGTGAGTGAGTGAGTGAGTGAGTGAATGATTGTGTGTGTATGAGAGCGAGTGTGAGTGTGTGTGAGTGTGTGTATGAAAGCGAGTGTGAGTGAGTGTGAGTGTGTGTATGAAAGCGAGTGTGAGTGTGTGTATGAAAGCGAGTGTGAGTGTGTCTATGAGAGCGAGTTTGAGTGAGTGTGTGTGAGTGTGTGTATGAAAGCAAGTGTGAGTGGGTGTGAGTGTGTATATGAGAGCAAGTGTGAGTGAGTGTGAGTGTGTGAGTGTCAGTGTGTGTGTGAGTGTGTAAGAAAGTGAGTGTAAGTGTCTGTGAGTGTGTGTGTGAGTGTGAGTGAATGTGAGTGTGTGTGAGTGTATGAGCATGAGTGTGAGTGAGTGAGTGTGAGTGTATCTGTGTGTGTATCTGTGTGTGTATCTGTGTGTGTATCCGTGTGTGTATCCGTGTGTGTATCTGTGTGTGTATATGTGTGCGTGAGAGTATATGGGGTCTGTGCATTTACAAATTTCTCAGATTTTAGTTTGTTAGTTTAGTTTGTTCGATTTTAATCACCAAAATATATCACATTGAATAAAATAAATTGAGAAACAAATGCACATTTTTGCACAAATATCACATTCACTCGGGGTCCATGGAATGAGTTGCTCATTGCTCTCGCAGTCTGCAGTGCAATCTACAATGTGCAGCCTTTAGAAACCTCATAAACTGCCTATCTCTGGAATTTATAAAGGCGTGTAGATTTATAAACCACAATATCATTTCTAAATTCTAACATGGGTGCTGGGTGCTCCTATGGTGGGTCTGTGTAGAGGTGGAGCCAGGGACTGAGAGAGTGACTGTGTTGGGAGAAGGTCCACAAACAGGCCAGGGTGAGATACACAGAGTGAGATCATCATCATCATAGGCAGTCTCTCGGAATCGAGGAAGACTTGCTTTCACTCCTGAAGTGAGTTCTTTGGTGGCTGAACAGTCCAATACGAGAGCCACAGACTCTGTCACAGGTGGGACAGATCATCGTTGAGGGAAGGGGTGGGTGGGACTGGTTTGCCGCATGCTCCTTCCGCTGCTTGCGCTTGGTTTCTGCATGCTCTCGGTGACGAGACTCGAGGTGCTCAGCACCCTCCCGGATGCTGTTCCTCCACTTAGGGCGGTCTTTGGCCAGGGACTCCCAGGTGTCGGTGGGGATGTTGCACTTTATCAGGGAGACTTTGAGGGTGTCCTTGTAACGTTTCCGCTGCCCACCTTTGGTTCTTTGGCCGTGAAGAGTTCTGAGTAGAGCACTTGCTTTGGGAGTCTCGTGTCTGGCATGCGGACAATGTGGCCCGCCCAGCGGAGCTGATCAAGTGTGGTCAGCGCCTCAATGCTGGGAATGTTAGCCTGGTCGAGGACGCTAATGTTGGTGCATCTGTCCTCCTAGGGGATTTGTAGGATCTTACGGAGACATCGTTGGTGGTATTTCTCCAACAACTTGAGGTGTCTGCTGTACATGGTCCATGTCTCTGAGCCATACAGGAGGGTGGGTATTACTACAGCCCTGTAGACCATGAGCTTGGTGGTAGATTTGAGGGTCTAGTCTTCAAACACTCTTTTCCTCAGGCGGCCAAAGGCCGCACTGGCACACTGGAGGTTATGTTGGATCTCATCGTCGATGCATGCTCTTGTTGATAGGAGGCTCCCGAGCTATGGGAAATGGTCCACGGTGTCCAGGGCCGCGCCGTGGATCTTGATGACTGGGGGGGGGGCAGTGCTGTACAGTGAGGACTGGCTGGGTGAGATGCACAGGGTGAGATCACAGGGTGAGATAGAAATATAGAAACATAGACAATAGGAGCAGTAGTAGACCATTCGGCCCTTCGAGCCTGCACCATTATTCACTATGATCATGGCTGATCCTCTATCTCAACACCATATTCCTGCTTTCTCCCCATACCCCTTGATGCCTTTTGTGTCTAGAAATCTATCTATCTCCCTCTTAAATATATTCAGTGACTTGGCCTCCACAGCCTTCTGTGGTAGAGAATTCCACAGGTTCACCACCCTCTGAGTGAAAACATTTCTCCTCATCTCGGTCCTAAATTTTGTACTCCGTATCCTGAGACTGTGACCCCTTGTTCTAGACTTCCCAGCCAGGGCGAGATGCCGGGGGTAAGATGTCGAGGGTGAGATCTACGGTGTCGCTTTCAGCACTGAAGGATACAGAAGGCTGAAGGCTGCTCCCTAGGGAGGGTGTAAGGGTTAATCTACACCATTAGTTGCTGCTCAGCCAATCCTCTTTCAATCATATGCCTTAACTATCCCTCCTTCCTAATTCAATCAGGCCTCTTTGAGATAATGAATCTGGGTGACGATTCCCCCCCTGATCCGATTGCAGTTGCTTTTCCAGCCTTGAGCTACGAGGAGCCCAGGGTGCCATTGATCAGCTTTCCTCTCAATTGAACAAGTGCGGCCACAAGCCAAGGGCTGCAGGCTAGGTTTTTGAACAGTTATCCTCGCTCAATGTGACAGCAAAAAAAACAAGATCCACTCCTTCCATTAGTGCCAGAGAAAGGGAGAGAGTGTGAGAGTGTGAGATAGAGTGTGAGAGAGTGTGTGCGAAAGTGAGAGAGACAGAGAGTGTGTGAGAGAGTGAAAGAGAGAGAGTGTGAGAGAGGGTGTGAGAGAGAGTGTGAGAGAGAGTGAGTGTGAGAGAGTGAGAGTGAGAGAGTGTGTGCGAAAGTGAGAGAGACAGAGAGTGTGTGAGAGAGTGAAAGAGAGAGGGTGTGAGAGAGGGTGTGAGAGAGAGTGTGAGAGAGAGTGAGTGTGAGAGAGTGAGAGTGAGAGTGTGTGCGAGAGTGAGAGAGACAGAGTGTGTGTGTGAGAGAGAGTGAAAGAGTGTGAGTGTGAGGAAGTGTGAGAGAGAATGTGCAAGAGAGTGTGAGAGAGTGTGTGAGAGTGTGTGAGAGAGAGAGCGTGAGAGTGTGTGCAAGAGAGAGTGTGTGAGAGTGTGAGGGAGAGTGTGAGAGAGTGTGTGAGAAAGAGAGTGAGAGTGTGTGAGAGAGAGAATGTGTGGGAGAGAGTATGAGAGAGAGTGTGAGAGAGAGAGGGAGAGAGAGATAATGTGTGAGTGAGAGCGTGTGAGAGAGAGGGTGTGAGAGAGTGTGAGAGAGAGTGTGTGAAAGTGAGAGAGACAGAAAGTGCATGAGAGAGTGAGAGAGTGTGAGAGAGAAATAGAGTGTGAGTGTGAGAATGTGTGAGAGAGACAGAGTGTGTGAGAGAGTGAGTGTGTATCTGTGTGAGAGTGTGTGAGAAAGTGTGTGAGAGAGCGAGTGTGAGAGAGAGAGTGTGAGTGAGTGAGAGTGAGTGTGAGAGTGAGTGCAAGAGAGAGCGAGTGTGTGAGATAGTGAGAGAGACAGTGTGAGAGGGTGACTTTGAGCGTAAGAGTATGAGAGAGAGTGAGAGTATGAGAGTGTGAGAGAGAGTATGAGAGTATGAGAGTGTGTGAGAGAGAGTATGAGAGTGTGATACAGTGTGTGAGAGTGTGTGAGAGTGTGTGAGAGAGTGAGAGTGTGAGAGAGTGTGTGCGAGAGTGAGAGAGATAGAGTGTGTGAGAGCGAGAGAGACAGAGTTTGTGAGAGAGTTAGAGAGTATGAGTGTGAGAGAGAGAGTGAGAGAGTGTGTGCGAGAGTGAGAGAGATAGAGTGTGTGAGAGCGAGAGAGTATGAGTGTGAGAGAGAGAGTGAGAGAGTTTGTGAGAGAGTGTGTGAGAGAGAGAGCGAGAGTGTGAGAGAGAGCGAGAGTGTGTGAGAGAGTGAGAGTGAGAGAGAGATAATGTGTGAGAGAGTGAGAGTATGTGTGTGAGAGAGAGAGAGAGAGAAAGAGAGACAGACATAGAGTATGTGAGAGAATGAGAGTGTGAGTGTCTGAGAGTGTGAGAAAGAGAGTGAGAGCGAATAAGTGTGTGTGAGAGTGAGAGAGGCAGAGTGTGAGAGAGAATGTGAGAGAGTGTGTGCGAGAGTGAGAGAGACAGAGTGTGTAAGAGAGTGAGCGAGACACAGTGAGAGAGTGAGAGAGAGTGTGAGTGTGAGAGTGTGTGTATGAGAGAGAGTGAGAGTATGAGAGTATGAGAGAGTGAGAGAGTGTGTGAGTGTGTGAGTGTGTGAGAGAGTGAGAGTATGAGTGAGTGTGTGAGAGAATGAGAGTATGAGTGAGAGTATGAGAGAGAGTGTGAGGGAGTGTGTGAAAGTGTGTGCGAGAGTGAGAGAGACAGAGAGCGTGTGCGAGAGTGAGAGAGAGACACAGAGAGTGTGAGAGAGTGTGAGAGTATGTGAGAGTGAGAGAGACAGAGAGTGTGTAAGAGATTGAGAGAGACCATGTGAGAGAGTGTGAGAGTGTGAACATGAGAGTGTGAGAGAGAGAATGTGTGAGAGTGTCTGAGAAAGTGAGTGTGTAAGAGTGTGAGAGAGTGTGAGAGAGTGAGAGAGTGTGTGAGAGAGGGTGTGTGTGTGAGAGAGAGTGAGAGTGTGTGAGAGAGTGAGACAGTGTGAGAGAGTGAGAGAGTGAGAGTGTGTGAGAGTGTGAGTGTGAGAAAATGAAAGTGAGTGTGAGAGAGTGAGAGAGAGAGAGTTTGTGAGAGTGAGAGAGACAGAGAGTATATGTGAGAGAGTGTGTGAGTGTGTGTGAAAGTGAGAGAGTCTGAGAGAGTGTATGAGTGTGTTTGAGAGAGTGTGTGAGAGTGTGAGAGCATGTGTGTGAAAGTGAGAGAGAGTGAGAGTGTGTGAGAGAGTGAGAGTGTGAGAGAATGAGAGAGTGAGAGAGTTTGTGAGAGTGAGAAAGACAGAGTGTGTGAGAGTGAGAGAGAGCATATGAGTGTGAGAGAGTGCGTGTGAGAGAGAGTATGAGAGTGTGACAGTGTGTGAGAGGGTGTGAGGGACACAGTGTGAGAGTGTGAGAGACACAGTGTGAGAGAGTGTGAAAGAGAATGTGAGAGAGAGAGTGTGAGAGACACAGTGTGAGAGAGTGTGAGAGAGAGAGCATGAGAGAGTGTGTGAGAGAAAAAGTGTGAGAGAGAGGCAGGGAGGAGGATTGATCGAAACTGGATACTAACAGAGAACAGCAAATGTCAAATAAAATAAAAAAATATAACGAACCAGAATAAGGAGGCAGAGAACAGGGCTGGAGAAACAGAATTAAAAAAGATCAGAGGAAAGAAAAATTAAGGTCAGTAAAATACATAGAAGAGAGAGAGAGTGAAATAAAGAGGGCGATGAAGAGAATAAAGTATATACAAAATGACACAAAGAATAAAATAGGGACAGAGGGATAGAGAATAAAAAGAAAGACTTGCATTTATATAGCGACTTTCATGACCTCAGGACGTCTCAAAGCGCTTTACAGCCAATGAAATACTTTTGGAGCGTAATCACTGTTGTATTGTGGGAAACGCAGCAGCCAACTTATGCATAACAAGCTCCCACACACAGCAACGTGATAATGACCCAGATAATCTTTAGTGATGTTGATGTGGGATAAATATTGACCCCAGGACACCGGAGAAAACTCCCCTGCCCTTCTTTGAAATAGTGCCGTAGGATCTTTTATGTCCACCTGAGAGGGAAGACAGGGCCTCGGTTTAACCTCTCTTCTGGAAGACGGCACCTCTGACAGTGCGGCGCTCCCTCAGTACTGCCCCTCCGACAGTGCGGCGCTCTCTCAGTACTGCCCCTCCAACAGTGCAGCACTCCCTCAGTACTGCTCCTCAGACAGTGCGGCGCTCCCTCAGCACTGCCCCTCCGACAGTGCGGCGCTCCCTCAGTACTGCCCCTCCGACAGTGCGGCGCTCCCTTAATACTGCCCCCCCGACAGCGCGGCGCTCCCTCAGTACTGCCCCTCCGACAGTGCGGCGCTCCCTTAATACTGCCCCCCCCGACAGTGCAGCGCTCCCTCAGTACTGCCCCTCCGACAGTGCAGCACTCCCTCAGTACTGCTCCTCAGATAGTGCGGCGCTCCCTCAGCACTGCCCCTCCGACAGTGCGGCGCTCCCTCAGTACTGCCCCTCCGACAGTGCGGCTCTCCCTCAGTACTGCCCCTCCGACAGTGCGGCGCTCCCTCAGTACTGCCCCTCCGACAGTGCGGCGCTCCCTCAGCACTGCCCCTCCGACAGTGCGGCGCTCCCTCAATACTGCCCCTCCGACAGTGCGGCTCTCCCTCAGTACTGCCCCTCCGACAGTGCGGCTCGCCCTCAGTACTGCCCCTCCGACAGTGCGGCGCTCCCTCAGTACTGCCCCTCCGACAGTGCGGCGCTCCCTCAATACTGCCCCTCCGACAGTGCGGCGCTCCCTCAGTACTGCCCCTTCGACAGCGCGGCGCTCCCTCAGTACTGCCCATCTGACAGTGCGGTGCTCCCTCAGTACTGCCCCTCCGACAGTGCAGCGCTCCCTCAGTACTGCCCCTCCGACAGAGCGGAGCTCCCTCAGTACTGCCCCTCCGACAGTGCAGCGCTCCCTCAGTACTGCCCCTCTGATAGAGCGGAGCTCCCTCAGTACCACCCCTCCGACAGTGCAGCACTCCCTTAGTATTGCCCCTCCGACAGTGCGGCGCTTCCTCAGTACTGGCCCTCCGACAGTGCGGCGCTCCCTCAGTACTGCCCCTCCGACAGTGCAGCGCTCCCTCAGTACTGCCCCTCCGACAGAGCGGCGCTCCCTCAGTACCACCCCTCCGACAGTGCAGCACTCCCTCAGTACTGCCCCTCCGACAGAGCGGCGCTCCCTCAGTACCACCCCTCCGACAGTGCGGCACTCCCTCAGCACTGCCCCTCCGACAGTGCGGCGCTCCCTCAGTACTGCCCCTCCGACTGTGCGGCACTCCCTCAGTGTTGGCCTAGATTTTTGTGCTCATGTCTCTGGAGTGAGACTCGAACCCAGAACCTTTTGACTCAGATTTGTGAGTGCTGCCAACTGAGCCAAATGAAATAGTGCGCAGGAATAAAAGAGAGACAGAGAATAAATAAAGAGGCAGAAGGAGAAAGTAAAAGAGCGAAATATAGAGTAAAAGATTATATAGAAAAAATAACAGAATAAAGAGCAAGAAAATGCAGAGAATAAAATAGGAGGTAAATATAATTGACAACAAAATGGGAAATAAACTAGAAGGTGGGCTATAATAATAATCGAATCGAATAGGGGAGAGAATGAATTTCGATCGAATAACCAGGAAATCAAACTGAGATGGAATAAATTAGAGGGAGAGAGAATAAAATGAAGAGGAAGATTTAATCGAAAGAATATATAGAGATAATAATAGAAAGGGGGAGAAAACAAGATAAAGGGAATTAAATAATAAAATAAAATAGAAGGAGATCGAATAATATATAAAGTGCTGCTGTCAGTAAAAGTGACCATGAAGCTGTCGGTTTGTCGTTAAAAACCCAACTGGTTCACTAATGTCCTTCTGTCTTTACCGGTCTGGGCCTATATATGAATCAGGAAGTCCCAACACCAGCTCTCAGGGCAACTAGTGATGGACAATAAATGCTAGTCTTGCCCGTGGTGCCCACATTACTGAGAATGGATAAAGCCACAGAGAAACAGAGAGGAAAGGATGAAGAGACAGAAAGAAAAAGACAGAGAGAAAGAAACGGGGAGAGAAACACATAGAAACAGAGAGAGAAAGAGAGAGACAGAGAGAGAGACAGAGGGGGATAGAGAGAGAGAGAGACGGAGAGAGAGAGAGAGAGAGACAGACAGAGACAGATAGAGACACACACACACAGAAATAGAAAGAGAGAGTGGGAGACAATGAGAGAGCGAGACAGAGAGAAACAGAGACAGAGACAGAGAGACCAAGAGAGACAGTGAGAGAGAGCGAGACAGAGAGAAACAGAGAAAGAGAGAGACAGAGATAGCAAGAGAGAGAGACAGACAGAGAGAGAGGCAGAGAGACGGAGGGAGAGAAAAGAGAGAGACAGAGAGAGAGACACACACACAAACAGATAGAGAGACAGAGAGAGATAGAGAGATGGAGGGAGAGAAAAAGAGAGAGACGGAGAGAGAGAAATAGAGAGAGACAGAGAGAGAGAGAGAGACAGAGAGAGATAGCTAGAGAGACAGACAGAGAGAGAGAGAAAAAGACAGAGTTAGAGAGAAAGAGAGAAACAGAGAGAGACAGAGAAAGAAACAGAGAGACAGCCAGAGACAGAGAGAGAAAGAGAGAGAGAGACAGAGTTAGAGAGAGAGAGACACAGAGAGACAGTGAGATAAATAGAGGAGAGAGACAGGCAGAGAGAAAGAGACAGAGAGAAAGAGAGAGAGAGAGAGAAAGACAGTGAAAGAGAGAGACAGACAGATAGACGGAAAGAGAGTCAGAGAGATGGAGGGAGAGAAAAAGAGAGACAGAGAGAGACACACACACAGAGACAGAGACAGAGACAGAGAGAGAGAGAGAGAGAGAAATGGAGGAAGAGAAAAAGAGATGGAGAGAGAGAAATAGAGAGACAGAGAAATAGAGAGAGAGAGGTAGAGAGAGAGAGAGTTAGAGAGAGGGAGAGACAGACAGAGAGCGAGAAATAGAGAAGGGTTGGGGGGGGCGGGGGACTAACAGGAACAGAAAGTGTAAATGGGAAGAAAAGCAGAAATAAAGAGCGTAAGAGGGAAACGGATGAAAGTGGGATGTTTGAAGCCAGGAAACATGGACTGGGGAGCCGCCCTGATAGTGAGCCCAGGGAGCGGGTCTCTGGAGCTGCCCGATGATTTCCTCAATGTTTACTGCCAAAGTGCAATGTGATCCTGGAGTTTCTGCACATCATCCTGTGGGTTTGTGTGAAATGGGATTAAATGGGGAGCTAACCAGGGAGTGAATGTGACCCCATTGTAAATCACCCAGTCCATCCCCAGCCTGGCCTGATCATAAATCTCCATCCCATAATCACCAATCCTGAGTCCATAATCGCAGCGCTCTGGATTCCCCGGCCTCGGGAGGGGAGGGGTGGAGAGGGAGAAGGAGAGAGAGGGATGGAGGGGGAGAGAGAGGGATGGAGGGAGGGATGGAGAAAGGGATGGGGAGGGAGAGGGAGAGAGAGCGGGAGAGGGAGAGAGAGAGGGAGAGGGAGAGGGAGGGATAAAGGGAGAGGGTGAGAAAGGGATGGAAGGCGGGGGAGAGGGGGAGAGGGAGGGATGGAGGGAGAGGGAAAGGGAGGGATGGAGGGAGGGGGAGAGGGAGGGAGGGATGAGGAGAGGAGGGAGGGAAGGGTTGGGGAGGGGGCGGAGGGGGAGAGAGGGAGGGACGGAGGGAGGGGGAGAGGGAGAGATGGGGAGGAAGGGATGTTGCCCGGGGACAAGGTTTAATGCAGCACATTCTCCGCCTGCAACTATCCCGGGGAACCGTGTGTACAATAATCATTGGAGGTCCCACAGGGTGAGAGACAGATCACCTACCCTGAGAACAACACAGACAGCGAGTGAGGTAGCGGGAGTTAGAGGAGAGGGAGATAGAGGGAGAGTGAGAGAGAGGGGGAGTGAGATAGAGGGAGAGTGAGAGAGAGGGAGAGTGAGATAGAGAGAGAGGGAGATAGAGGGAGTGAATTAGAGGAAGAGTGAGATAGAGGGAGTTGAGGTAGAGGGAGAGTGAGATACAGGGAGAGGACGATAGAGGGAGAGGGAGATAGAGGGAGAGGGAGATAGAGAGAGTGAGGTAGAGGGAGTGAGATAGAGGGAGAGGGAGATAGAGGGAGTGAGGTAGAGGGAGTGAGATAAAGGGAGATAGAGGGAGAGGGAGATAGAGGGAGTGAGGTAGAGGTAGTGAGATAGAGGGAGAGGGAGATAGAGAGAGTGAGGTAGAAGGAGTGAGATAGCGGGAGAGGGAGATAGAGGGAGAGTGAGGTAGAGGGAGAGGGAGATAGAGGGAGTGAAGGAGAGGGAGATAGAGGGAGAGGAGATAGAGGGAGAGGGAGATAGAGAGAGTGAGGTAGAGGGAGTGACATAGAGGGAGATAGAGGGAGTGAGGTAGAAGGAATGAGATAGAGGGAGAGGGAAATAGAGGGAGAGGGAGCTAGAGGGAGAGGGAGATAGAGGGATAAAGATTAAAATAGAGAGGGGAAAGAGAGTAAAATAGAGGCAGAGAACAGACAGAATAAAATGGAGAGAGTGAAGTGGAGGATCCCTGGTCCTGTGGGACACAGGTCAGTCACAGCTCTGTACAACTGTGAGTGTCTCTCTGTCCCCTTTCTCTCACACCTCGTCCAGTGATCCTTATCAATCTATGTATCTGTGTGTGTGTATCTATCAATGTGCACTTATGTCTATTAATCTATCCATATATCTATCCACACGTGTCTATCAATAGTCTCTTCTGCATTTAGATTAATTCTCACTTATTGTTACCATGTATTGTCCCATCGGCTCTGTGGGTGATTATCTACCTACAGTTTATACTTACTTATAATTTTATTTATTTATCCCACTCCAGAGATTGAGCATATAATCCAGGCTGACACTCCCAGTGCAGTACTGAGGGAGTGCCGTACTGTCGGATGGGTAGTACCGAGGGAGCGCTGCACTGTCGGAGGGCAGTACTGAGGGAGTGCCGTACTGTCGGAGGGGTAGTACCGAGGGAGCGCCGCACTGTCAGAGGGGCAGTACCGAGGGAGCGCCGCACTGTCAGAGGGGCAGTACCGAGGGAGTGCCGTACTGTCGGAGGGGTAGTACCGAGGGAGCGCCGCACTGTCAGAGGGGTAGTACCGAGGGAGCGCCGCACTGTCAGAGGGGCAGTACCGAGGGAGCGCCGCACTGTCAGAGGGGCAGTACTGAGGGAGTGCCGTACTGTCGGAGGGGCAGTACCGAGGGAGCGCCGCACTGTCGGAGTGGCAGTACTGAGGGAGCGCCGCACTGTCTGAGGGGCAGTACCGAGGGAGCGCCGCACTGTCAGAGGGGCAGTACTGAGGGAGTGCCGTACTGTCGGAGGGGTAGTACCGAGGGAGCGCCGCACTGTCAGAGGGGCAGTACTGAGGGAGTGCCGTACTGTCGGAGGGGTAGTACCGAGGGAGCGCCGCACTGTCAGAGGGGCAGTACTGAGGGAGCGCCGCAATGTCGGAGGGGCAGTATTGAGGGAGCGCCGCAATGTCGGAGGGGCAGTACTGAGGGAGCGCCGCACTGTCGGAGGGGTAGTACCGAGGGAGCGCCGCACTGTCAGAGGGGCAGTACTGAGGGAGTGCCGTACTGTCGGAGGGGTAGTACTGAGGGAGCGCCGCACTGTCAGAGGGGCAGTACTGAGGGAGCGCCGCAATGTCGGAGGGGCAGTACTGAGGGAGCGCCGCAATGTCGGAGGGGCAGTACTGAGGGAGTGCCGCACTGTCGGAGGGGCAGTGCTGAGGGAGTGCCGCACTGTCGGAGGGGCAGTACTGAGGGAGCGCTGCACTGTCGGAGGGGCAGTACTGAGGGAGCGCTGCACTGTCGGAGGGGCAGTGCTGAGGGAGCGCTGCACTGTCGGAGGGGCAGTACTGAGGGAGCGCTGCACTGTCGGAGGGGCAGTACTGAGGGAGCGCAGCACTGTCGGAGGGGCAGTGCTGAGGGAGCGCCACACTGTCGGAGGGGCAGTGCTGAGGGAGCGCCGCACTGTCGGAGGGTCAGTACTGAGGGAGCGCCGCACTGTCGGATGGGCAGTACTGAGGGAGCGCAGCACTGTCGGAGGGGCAGTGCTGAGGGAGCGCCACACTGTCGGAGGGGCAGTGCTGAGAGAGCGCCGCACTGTCGGAGGGTCAGTACTGAGGGAGCGCCGCACTGTCGGAGGGTCAGTACCGAGGGAGCGCCGCACTGTCGGAGGGGCATTACTGAGGGAGCGCCGCACTGTCGGAGGGGCCATACTGAGGGAGCGCCGCACTGTCGGAGGGGCATTACTGAGGGAGCGCCGCACTGTCGGAGTGTCAGTACTGAGGGAGCGCCGCACTGTCGGAGGGTCAGTACCGAGGGAGCGCCGCACTGTCGGAGGGGCATTACTGAGGGAGCGCCGCACTGTCGGAGGGGCATTACTGAGGGAGCGCCGCACTGTCGGAGGGGCATTACTGAGGGAGCGCCGCACTGTCGGAGGGGCATTACTGAGGGAGCGCTGGTCACTATCACAATG
This sequence comes from Pristiophorus japonicus, assembly GCF_044704955.1. Taxonomy (NCBI): domain Eukaryota; kingdom Metazoa; phylum Chordata; class Chondrichthyes; family Pristiophoridae; genus Pristiophorus; species Pristiophorus japonicus. The sequence continues at coordinate 219,642,308 of NC_091986.1, read as the reverse complement.
CTGTTTCCCACATTACAACAGTGACTGCACTCCAAAAGTACTTCATTGGCTGCAGGGCTGTTTGAGACGTCCAGAGGACGTAAAAGACGCTATATAAATGCAAGTCTTTCCTTCCTCCAGTATTGAGACACTGTGGAGAATATCCTGATGAATCCCCTTTAAACTCTCCCTTCTATTTTCTTGACGCTATTTCTCTTCAGTGAGTATCCCAGTGGGATGGGGAATATATTTGTTCCTCGCAGTCCTTTCCCTTTCTCTCTCTCTCTGATCCTGTTATTGTGCCACTTGTTTTGAATGTGACTCTGTGTCTCCAGCAGCCCCCCTGCCGTGCCCACCGTTAGCTTTCTACACACCTTGTCTTCATTCAGCCCCCCTCATGAATGTCAATGGCTCGCCAATAAAACCGTTTAGCAAAGCAATGAATTTTAAAACACGGGCCCAAAGCGACGAAAGGGGGATTAGTGATCGGGATTAACAGCAAGTCAAACACTTTCACTTGTGTGGAGATCCGAGCGATTGAACTGGGAGAGAGAGGAGGGAAGGAATGAGAGAGAGAGAGAGGAATGAGAGAGAGAGGGGAAAGGAATGAGAGCGAGAGAGAGAGAGGAGGAAAAGAATGAGAGAGAGGAAAGAATGAATGAGAGAGAAAGAAAAAGAATGAGAGAGGAGGAAAGGAATGAGAGAGAGAGATAGAGGAAAAGAATGAGAGAGAGGGGGAAGGAATGAGAAAAAAACAAATGAGAGAGAGGAGAAAAGGAATGAGGGAGGAAATAAGGAATGAGAGAGAGAGAGAGAAAGGAGGAAAAGGATGAGAGCGGAAAGAAGGAATGAGAGCGAAAGAGAGAGAAGGAAAGGAATGAGAGGAAAGAAAAACTGGAATGAAAAGGGGAAGGAGTAAAAGGTGGCGATGGAGGAAGAGCGAGTGCAAGGTGTGTTGAAGGGGAAAGCTGGGCCGGGCCGGGGGTGAGGGTGAAGGGGGAAGCTGGACTGGGGCTGGGGGTAAGGGAGGAAGCCGGGCTGGGCTGGGGGTAAGGGAGATCCAGTTCCAGGCTCTGGCTGACCTTTGACAGGGCGCCCAGATGCTCACAACCTCTCCCTGGAAATCCTGGAACCTGGGAACAAGATGTTTTTTCTCTCTCTCTAACAGTATAAACAAGTTAATTAGATAAACCAATTGGAGTTGTGTGAAAGGCGCCGGCTGGGTGAAAGGGACTCAACTGTCATCTTATTGCAGTTACAAAAAAAAGTTAATTTGATTATTATTCAACAATCACATTCTCCTCCCATCTGCCACGCGAGCTTGTTCTGGAGCCGCTCTGGTGATTCAATAGCCGCAGTCTGGGGATAATACATAACCGGAGCTGCCTGTGCCCCTCTCCCTGCTCCTTCCCCCACCCCAAGGTGCTGACTCGAACCCGGGGGGACCCGGTGAACAAGCTGCCTCCTCCAGTCCCTCACCCCCGAAAAAGAAGGAACCTGCATTTATATAGCGCCTTGCACTAATCTCAGCAGCTCCCAAAGTCAATGAAGTACTGTTCTGTACTTTCTTTTTTGCAAGTGCAGTCGCTGGAGCAAACGGGGCACACAATGTGTACACAGCACGCTCCCACAAACAGCAAGGTGATAAATGGCCAGATCATCGGGTTTTTTTCCTCAGTTGCTCGAGGGATATTGTTTTAATGTTATTTTACACAGGGCCAGTATCTGAAAGTTTACTAACATTAGGAGCGCTTGTTGCAGTAATCATCTGGAAACTCTCCCAGAGGCAGAAACGGACCAGGATTAAAGAGATGGAGCCCCTGAAATTGCTCTCTTTGCCCAGCAACCTTTCCCATGTCATCATTGCCCATATAATCCCTACAAAACACACATTACACAATCTCTGCATACATTTCGGCCGTGTAGTCTCGAAGGTAGTGTGATCTCAGTGATTGTAATTTCAATGATCATATAATCTGAGCGACTGTGTAACATCTGATTGTGTATTCTTGGTATATTCTTGGTATCTGTGTCATCTGAGTTATTGTATAATCTTAATGATGTCTGATTTAAGTGACATGTAATTTAAACCACTGAATAATCTCGGTGACTGTAATCTGTGCAATCTCAGTCCTGTTCAATATGAACATATGAACAATGATGGACGGGTAAACCCACGCTGGTCCATCAGGCCTGTCCCACACCCTGTGTATCACAATATATACTCTCCACCCCACCTCACCGGAAAACATGTGTTCTCCTGCGGGAGAGGCGAAAAAACTGATTTTTAAACACCCAGGCCAATTTGGGGGGAAAATCTGGGAAATTCCTCTCCGACCCATCTCGGCGACCGAAACTCTGGCCCTGAATTCCCCTGCAGCGCCTACCCTTCCGTGAGAGGTGATCTCCGCCCCAGCCGGAAACAGGTCCCACTCTGGCGTGAAGGAATTCAGCGAATCAGCGTCCACAGCACGAGACGGCAGGCTGTTCCAGAGATCCTCTATTCTCTGGGACAAGAACCACCTCCAGACATCCAACCGAGATCTGGCCCGATACAACTTAAATTGTGACCCCCCTGGTCCTCCCTAACCGATTTAATTTTTTTTATTCGTTCATGGAATGTGGGTGTTGCTGACTGTTAAAACAAGAGATTGTGCAATGTGTGTGAGATTTATTGCCCATCCCTTGAGAAGGTGGTGGTGAGCCGCCTTCTTGAACCGCTGCAGTCCGTGTGGTGAAGGTGCTCCCACAGTGCTGTTAGGGAGGGAGTTCCAGGATTGTGACCCAGCCACGATGAAGGAACGGCCGATTATATTTCCAAGTCAGGATGGTGTGTGACTCGGAGGAACGTGGAGGTGGTGGTGTTCCCATGCGCCTGCTGTCCTTGTCCTTCTAGGTGGTAGAGGTCGCATGGTTGGGAGGTTATGAGGAATGCCTAATTTAGGGGAGTTGCCAGAGACTTCCAATGTCCCCGAGAGCAGAGAAAATTCACGAGAAAAAAACTTTCATATTCTACAGTATCTTTCAGAAGGACATAGGAAATAGGAGCAGGAGTCAGCCATTTGGCCCCTCGAGCCTGCTCCGCCATTCAATAAGATCATGACTGATCTGACCTTGGCCTCAGCTCCACTTCCCTGCCCGCTCCCCATAACCCTTTACTCCCTTATTGCTCAAAAATCTGTCTATCTCTGCCTTAAATATATTCAATGACCCAGTCTCCACAGCTCTCTTGGGCAGAGAATTCCGTAGATTTACAACCCTCTGAGAGAAGAAATTTCTCCTCATCTCAGTTTTAAATGGGCGGCCCCTTATTCTGAGACTATGTCCCCTAGTTTTAGTTTACCCTATCAGTGGAAATATCCTCTCTGCATTCACCTTGTCGAGCCCCCTCATTATCATAGAAGTTTCAATAAGATCACCTCTCATTCTTCTGAACTCCAATGTGTCATCATGGGCAGTCCCTCAGAATCGAGGAAGACTTGCTTTCACTCTTAAAATGAGTTCTTAGGTGGCTGAACAGTCCAATACAAGAGCCACAGACTCTGTCACAGGTGGGACAGACAGTGGTTGAAGGAAAGGGTGGGTGGGACAGGTTTGCCGCACGCACTTTCCGCTGCCTGCGCTTGGTTTCTGCATGCTCTTGGCGACGAGACTCGAGGTGCTCAACGCCTTCCCGGATGCACTTCCTCCACTTAGGGCGGTCTTTGGCCAGGGACTCCCAGGTGTCAGTGGGGATGTTGCACTTTATCAAGGAGGCTTTGAGAGTGTCCTTGAAAAGCTTCCTCTGCCCATCTTTGGCTCGTTTGCCATGAAGGAGTTCCGAGTAGAGCACTTGCTTTGGGAGTCTCGTGTCTGGCATACGAACTATGTGACCTGCCCAGCGGAGCTGATCAAGTGTGGTCAGTACTTCAATGCTGGGGATGTTGGCCTGGTCGAGGACACTAATGTTAGTGCGTCTGTCCTCCCAGGGGATTTGTAGGATCTTGCAGAGACATCGTTGGTGGTATTTCTCTAGTGACTTGAGGTGTCTACTGTACATGATCCATGTCTCTGAGCCATACAGGAGGGCAGGTATTACTACAGCCCTGTAGACCATGAGCTTGGTGGTAGTTTTGAGGGCCTGATCTTCACTCTTTTCTTCAGGCGGCCGAAGGCTACACTGGAGGTGGTGTTGGATCTCGTCGTCAATGCCTGCTCTTATTGATAGGAGGCTCCCGAGATATGGGAAGTGGTCCACGTTGTCCAGGGCCGCGCCGTGGATCTTGATGACGGAGGCAGTGCTGTGCAGTGAGGACAAGCTGGTGGAGGACTTTGTCTTATGGATGTTTAGCGTACGGATGTTTACCAACGTTGGTTGTATAGGCCTAACTTACTCAACCTTTCCTCATAAGTCAACCCCCTCATCTCTGGAATCAACCTCGTGAACCTTCTCTGAACAGCCTCCAAAGCAAGTATATCCTTCCTTAAATACGGAGACCAAACCTGTATGCAGTACTCCAGGTGTGGCCTCACCAATATCCTGTACAGTTAGCAGGACGTCTCTGCTTTTATTCTCTATCCCCCTTGCAATAAAGGGAATAGGATAAATCTATTGAAGGGCTGTAGGGAAAGAGCAGGGGAGTGGAACTAATTAGATCGCTCTTTCAGAGAGCTGGCACAGGCACGATGGGCCAAATGGCCGTCTTCTGACCTGTAAGATTCAAAATATAAAAATCCCTTCACTGTGGTGTACAGCTCCCAGAACTCCATCCTGGCAAACGAGCCAAAGGTGGGCAGAGGAAACGTTACAAGGACACCCTCAAAGCCTCCCTGATAAAGTGCGACATCCCCTCCGACACCTGGGAGTCCCTGGCCAAAGACCGCCCTAAGTGGAGGAAGTGCATCCGGGAGGGCGCTGAGCACCTCGAGTCTCGTCGCCGAGAGCATGCAGAAAGCAAGCGCAGGCAGCGGAAGGAGCGTGCGGCAAACCAGACTCCCCACCCACCCTTTCCTTCAACCACTGTCTGTCCCACCTGTGACAGGGACTGTAATTCCCGTATTGGACTGTTCAGCCACCTGAGAACTCATGTTAAGAGTGGAAGCAAGTCTTCCTCGATTCCGAGGGACTGCCTATGATGATGATGATGATGACAGCACCATAGGAGTTATGTTACTGGACTAGTAAATCTAGAGGCCCTAACTAATGATCTGGAGACATGAGTTCAAAATCCCACCATGGCAGCTGGGGAATTTAAATTCAGTTAATTAAATAAATCTGGAATTAAAATCTAGTATTTGTAATGGTGGCCATGAAACTACCGGACTGTCATTTAAAAAATACCCAGCTGGTTCACTAATGTCACTAAGGAAACCTGCTGTCCTATATGTGACTCCAGTTTCAGAATTTTATATGTTTCTATGAGATCCTCTCTCATCCTTCTAAACTCCAGTGAATACAGGCCCAGTCGATCCAGTCTCTCCTCATATGTCAGTCCTGCCATCCCTGGAATCAGTCTGGTGAACCTTCGCTGCACTCCCTCAATAGCAAGAACGTCCTTCCTCAGATTAGGAGACCAAAACTGAACACAATATTCCAGGTGTGGCCTCACCAAGGCCCTGTACAACTGCAGTAAGACCTCCCTGCTCCTATACTCAAAACCCCAAGCTATGTAGTTGACTCTTAACTGCCTCGAGATTAACTTGGTTGTATCAAAGCTCTGGACAGTGATTCAAATAGGCGGCCCAACCACCACCTTCTCAATAAATACCGGTCTTGCAGGCAAATTTTGCGGGGGAGTGGGACTAGCTGAAGTGCTCTTGCAGAGAGCTGGCACAGGCTCGAATGGCCTCCTCTGCTGTAACCATTCTATGATTCTACTACGACCACTGGAGAAAAGATAGTCACTCATCGAAGGAGTTAATGAAATTATAGAGGACGCACATGTGACTGCCACACTAATTGAATTTCCTTGTCATTTTTCGCCTCACACTTATTCCCCTTTATTATTTGTGGAGCTGTATATTTTAGACTAATGATCTGCCCTCTAACCCTGGCCTGTCACTCTTGGTTTACCACATATCCTTGCGCATTTCTCTGCTAATTTACTTAATTCCCCTTGGCAAATTGCAAAGAAGGGGAGCGAATGGAGGAATTAGCATGCTAATGTTATTTACACTGCTCAGATCACTGGCGCTGGGGTCTGAGCTGTGGGCTGCCTGAGTTACTGATTACTGAGTGAGCTGGAGAGATTCACAGCGAGATGGTGAGGCTCACACATGCTCACATTCCAGCCTTTATTTTTATTTACAATCAGCCCCGGTGCAGCCCTTCATTGTATCGTCATCACAGACGGTGCAAAAACAACTCGCATTTATACAACGCCGTTAACGCAGTGAAACGTCACAGGAGCGATTATCAAACAATATTTGTCACTGAGCCACATAAGGAGACAATAGGGCAGGTGATCAAAAGCTTTGTCAAAGAGATAGGTTTTAAGGAGAGCCTTGAAAGAGGAGAGAGAAACCAAGCGCTTTACATAGAAACATAGAAACATAGAAAATAGGTGCAGGAGTAGGCCATTCAGCCCTCCTAGCCTGCACCGCCATTCAATGAGTTCATGGCTGAACATGAAACTTCAGTACCCCATTCCTGCTTTCTCGCCATACCCCTTGATCCCCCGAGTAGTAAGGACTTCATCTAACTCCCTTTTGAATATATTTAGTGAATTAGCCTCAACTACTTTCTGTGGTAGAGAATTCCACAGGTTCACCACTCTCTGGGTGAAGAAGTTTCTCCTCATCTCCGTCCTAAATGGCTTACCCCTTATCCTTAGACTGTGACCCCTGGTTCTGGACTTCCCCAACATTGGGAACATTCTTCCTGCATCCAACCTGTCCAAACCCATCAGAATTTTAAACGTTTCTATGAGGTCCCCTCTCACTCTTCTGAACTCCAGTGAATACAAGCCCAGTTGATCCAGTCTTTAGGCACAAGGTTTATCTGAACAGGACGTTTTTCTTTACATATTTATTTATCATCATCATAGGCAGTCCCTCGGAATCGAGGAAGACTTGCTTCCACTCGTAACATGAGTCCTTAGGTGACTGTACAGTCCAATACGGGAATTACAGTCTCTGTCACAGGTGGGACAGACAGTGGTTGAAGGAAAGGGTGGGTGGGGTTGCCATCTGGTTTGCCGCTGCCTGCGCTTGATTTCTGCATGCTCTCGGCGACGAGACTCGAGGTGCTCAGCGCCCTCCCGGATGCTCTTCCTCCACTTAGGGCAATCTTTGGCCAGGGATTCCCAGGTGTTGGTGGGGATGTTGCATTTTATCAGGGAAGCTTTGAGGGTGTCCCTGTAACGTTTCCTCTGCCCACCTGTGGCTCGCTTGCTGTGAAGGAGTTCCGAGTAGAGCGCTTGCTCTGGGAGTCATATTTATTACGACAACAACAACTCACATTTTTAGAGCGCCTTTAACATAGTAAAACATCCCAGGGCACTTCACAGGAGCGATCATCAAACAAAATTTGACACCGAGCCACACAAGGCGATATTAGGACAGGTGACAAAAAGCTTAGTCAAAAGGATAGGTTATAAGGAGAGAGAGGTAGAGAGTTGGAGAGGTTTCGGGAGGGAGTTCCAGAGCTTGGGGCCCAGGCAGCTGAAGGCACGGCCACCAATGGCAGAGTGAGGAAAATCGGGGATGCTCAAGAGGCCAGAGGTGCAGCAATGCAGAGTTTAACCCAACACATCAAGCTAATTCACAACATCTTTTTCTGATTCTGCGGCATAAAGACCTTGCTCCTCGCCCGAAGAGGATGAATTTTCTTTGGGTTGTTCAGTACGCCAGCAACACCTCACCCAAACATGGCCAGAGTTCTCTTGTGAGCAAGGCAGAGAGTGCCAAAGCCAAGTCGTTCGATCACCTGACACCTCAGCTTTTCCCTTTATCCTAAGAACATAAGAAATAGGAGCAGGAGTCGGCCATTCGGCCCCTCGAGCCTGCTCCGCCATTCAATAAGATCATGGCTGATCTGATCATGGACTCAGCTCCACTTCCCTGCCCGCTCCCCATAACCCTTTACTCCCTTATCGCTCAAAAATCTGTCTATCTCCACCTTAAATATATTCAATGTCCCAGCTTCCACAGCTCTCTGGGGCAGAGAATTCCACAGATTTACAACCCTCTGAGAGAAGAAATTCCTCCTCATCTTTAAATGGGCCGTCCCTTATTCTGAGACTATGTCCCCTTGTTTTAGTTTCCCCTATGAGTGGAAATATCCTCTCTGCATCCACCTTGTCGAGCCCGCTCATTATCCTGTTTCGATAAGATCACCTCTCATTCTTCTGAACTCCAATGAGTATCGGCCCAACCTACTCAACCTTTCCCCATAAGTCAACCCCCTCATCTCCGGAATCAACCTAGTGAACCTTCTCTGAACAGCCTCCAATGCAAATATATCCTTCCTTAAATACATAGACCAAAAGTGTACGCAGTACTCCAGGTGTGGCCTCACCAATACCCTGTACAGTTGTAGCAGGACTTCTCTGCTTTTATACTCTATCCCCCTTGCAATAAAGGCCAACATTCCATTTGCCTTCCTGATTACTTGCTGTACCTGCATACTAACGTTTTGTGTTTCATGCACAAGGATCCCCAGGTCTCTCTGTACTGCAGCACTTTGCAATTTTTCTCCATTTAAATTATAATTTGCTTTTCTATTATTTCTGCCAAAGTGGATAACCTCACATTTTCCCACGTTATACTCCATCTGCCAATTGTTTGCCCACTCATTTAGCCTGTCTACATCCCTTTGCAGATTTTGTGTCCTCCTCACACATTGCTTTCCCACCCTTCTTTGTATCATCAGTAAACTTGGCTACATTACACTCGGTCCCTTCATCCAAGTCATTAATATAGATTGTAAATAGTTGAGGTCCCAGCACTGATCCCTGAGGCACCCCACTAATTATTGTTTGCCAATCGGAAAAATGACCCATTTATCCCGACTCTCTGTTTTCTGTTAGTTAACCAATCCTCTAATATTCCAAAATACACGAGATTGGGGGTGAAATGGGGGCTAATATTTCACCCCCAATCTCGTGTATTTTTATCCTGTGCAGTAACCTCTTATTTGGCACCTTATCAAATGCCTTCTGGAAATCCAAATGCATCACATCCACTGGTTCCCCCTTAAACACCCTGCTCGTTACATCCTCAAAGAACTCCAGAAATTTGTCAAACATCCTCTCCTCACCCAAGGGGGTATCCAGCTGCTTTTTCTTGCTGTCTTGTGATCAGAAGTGGGATCACTGACTGCTTTCTCCCCCTTTCCCCAATCTTGGGTTATTAATACAAAGTGCAATCTACACCTCCAGTACTGTCCCGACTACCGGTTAACTCAGTGGAGACTGCATAGGATTGAATTTTGGATAATCCTTGCCCGCATAGCTCAGTATCACACTGGTTATTTCAATACTAAACTCATCATAGGCAGCCCCTTGGAACGAGGATGACTTGCTTCCACGCCAAAAAAGGATGAGTTCACAGGCGTTTCAATGAAGGACCTAATATTCCAGATCCCAAACTACATGTTGAAGGATGGAAGATGCCTGTGCATGGATTTTTTTAATGTGGCTGGCCATTGCACACCAACCACCACACGGGCTTGACAGAATTAGATCTTGGTCCAGTGGCAAGGATTAACCAATATCCAGCTCTGCTGCACGGACCCAGTGCGCACATATATCGCAGTGTGGGCTGGCCCTGGGCCCTCGCCTCTTCTGGGCCCCAGACTCACGCCTCTCCTGGGCCCCAATCACAGCCCTCTACATTCTCTCGCCGCTCCTTCGCCCCGACCTCGCCGCTCCTGCTGTACCTGCCCACGCTCCAATCACCGACCTGGACCTTGATGATGTCACTCTTCGCTGCCGTCGCCCCTCCTGCACCAGCTCGTGCTGTACCTTGCCGTGGTACGCTGCCACGCTGCCCTTGGCCTGTGTGGGGTGCAGATTTACCGGCAGGGCGCTGGGAGCTGGCTGGCCTCCTGGAAACCATTGCCGCCTCCATTACCGTCCTTCCGGGGCGCAGCATAGGAGGCGGCAACAGAGAGGAAATCCCGCCCATGGTTCTCTGTCAGTGCAGTGACTAGGATTTGGCCTTCCCTCTCCCAGATAAAAACCAGCTGGCAGTGTGTGCTTGTGTGGGTGTGAAACAGCGCCAGTAACTGAGCCGCCCGTTGACCTGTGCTATCTGGGAAAAGGAATGCACACAACTGTGGTGTTTGTTCAAACAAGAATATAAAAGGATGAAGACAGGGCAGGGAGTCAGAGCAGAGTCAGCATCCATTGGGTTCAGCTCTCTCGCACAGATCGTTTGACTCGGGCACTAGGGGCATTGCCACTAACAATGAAGTCTGTGGGAGAACTCATGCTGGCACTGCTCCCTTTAGGATACTCCAATTCGAAACTCGAGGTTGGCAACACGTGTGAGTTACTGCATGTGCTCATATGTAAAGCAACTCACATATAACAACTACTTGCATTTATATAGCGCCTTTAACGTAGTAAAACGTCCCAAGGTGCTTTGCTGGGACGTTATCAGACAGAAATTTGACACCAAGTCACATAAGGAGATATGAGTACAGATGACCAAAAGCTTGGTCAAAGAGGTAGGTTTTAAGGAGGAGAGATAGAGAGACGGAGAGATTTAAGGAGGGCTCAGGCAGCTGAAGGCACGGCCGCCAATGGTGGTGCGATGGAAATCCGGGATGGGCAAGAGGGCAGAGTTGGAGGAGCGCTGATATCTCGGCGGGTTTAGGGCTGGAGGTTACAGAGATACAGAGAAGTCCACCCTATGCTGCCAAATCTACGACCCTGGTATCAATCACTCCAGGAAGTAATTAGTGGATTACAAGGTCAATATATACCTCTGTAATAGCAACAGCAAATGCTGGAAACACTCAGCGGGTCAGGCAGCATCTGTGGAGAGAGAAACAGAGTTAACGTTTCAGGTCGGTGACCCTTCGTCAGAACTGGGAAAAGTTAGGGATGTAACAGGTTTTTAAGCAAGGTACATTTGATACCAGAAATGCGAGGGTATACATATCCGGAAAGGATGAACAGACTGGGTCTCTTTTCTCTTGAAAGAAGGCTGAGGTGTGACCTAATAGAGGTCTTTAAAATGATGAAAGGTTTTGATAGAGTGGATACAGAGAGGAGGTTTCCACTTATGGGGAAGGGCATAACTAGAGGCCATCAATATAAGATAGTCACCAAGAAATCCAATAGGGAATTCAGAAGAAACTTCTTTACCCAGAGAGAGGTGAGAATGTGGAACTCGCTGCCACAGGGAGTGGCTGAGGCGAATAGTATCGATGCATTTAAGGGGATGCTAGACAAGCATATGAGGGAGAAGGGAATAGAGGGTTATGCTGATAGATTTAGATGAGGAAAGACAGGAGAAGTCTCGAGTGGAGCATAAACGCCGGCATGGACTGGTTGAGCCGAATGACCTGTTTCTGTGCCGTATATCCTGTGTAATCCGATGTAAGTGTAGGGGCAGGGAAAAGAGATACCTCTGTAGTCTTTCTCCAGCTGCACCTCCCAGCTTGCAAGCCTCGTTGCCCTGCATGCCTTGCGTCAGCTGTGGCTCAGTTTGTAGCACCCTCGTCTCTGAATCAGGAAGGTTGTAGGTTCATGTCCAACTCCTGAGAGTTGAGCATAAAATTGTAGGACTGACACTCCAGGGCAGTGCTGAGGGAGCGCCGCACTGTCAGAGGTGCCGTCTTTCAGATGAGACATTGAACCAAGGCCCCGTCTGCCCTTTCGGGTTGATGTAAAAGATCCCATGGCACTATTTCAAAGAAGAGCCAGGGAGTTATCTCCAGTGACCTGGCCAGTATTAATCCCTCAATCAACATCACTGAAAAAGATTATCTGGTCATTATCACATTGCTGTTTGTGGGAGCTTGCTGTGTGCAAACTGGCTATTGTGTTTCCTACATTACAAGTGACTACACTTCAAAATAGACTTCATTGGCTGTGAAGCGCTTTGAGATGTCTGGTGGTCGATAAAGGCGCTATAGAAATGCAAGTCTTTTGTTCCTCTGATTTTAGATTATCACTTGTCTCCCACTCCACAATTGGCTGTTCTTTCAGTTATTACATGCCTGCTTGATGGAATTCTCTTCCAAAATAACTTCATTACTGCCTCCCTGCCTTCCAACATCCCCTTCTCTTTGACCGTCTCACCTCAAATTTCCTCCTCTCTTCCCACTCAGTAGCCACCTTGTAATAAAGTCCGACCTTTTCTGATGTTGTTCAAGATGTTGTTGTTCCTGAGACAAATATGCTCATCTAACTTTAATTCTCTGCCCCACTCCCACTCTGACCTTCCCATCCTTGGCCTTCTTCATTGTTCTAATGATGCTCAACGCAAGCTCGAGGAACAGCATCTTATCTTTCGTTTAGGCACTTTGCAGCCTTCCAGACTAAACATCGACTTCAACAATTTCAGACCATAAGCTCTGCCCCCATTTTCTCAGAGCGCAGGGTCCGGTAATGATTCTGCCATTCCCATTCACCAATGACCTGCTCACCGATGCCCAGTTTGGGTTACGCCTGGACCACTTGGCCCCAGACCTCATTACAGCCTTGGTCCAAACATGGACAAAAGAGCTGAATTCCAGAGGTGAGGTGAGAGTGACTGCCCTTGACATCAAGGCAGCATTAAAACGGAGATGAGGAGGAATTTCTTCTCTCAGATGGTTTTAAATCTGTGGAACTCGTTGCCTCAGAGAGCTGTGGAAGCTGGGTCATGGAATAACTTTTAGAAAGAGATAGTTTCTTAACCGATAAGGGAATAAGGGATTATGGGGAGCGGGCAGGGAAGTGGACCTGAGTCCGTGATCGTATTAAATGGTGGATCAGGCTCGAGGGGCCAAATGGCCTACACCTGCTCCTATTTCGTATGTTCTTATGTTCTAGCATTTGACCGAGTGTGGCACCAAGAAGCCCTAATAAAACTGAAGTCAATGGGAACCAGAGGGAAAACTCTCCACTGCCTGGAGTCATACCAAGCACAAAGAAAGATGGTTGTGGTGGTTGGAGGTCAAACATCCTAGCCCCAGGACATCGCTGCAGGAGTTCCTCAGGGCAGTGTCCTTGGCCCAACCATCTTCAACTGCTTCATCAATGACCTTCCCTCCATCATAAGGTCAGAAGTGGGGATGTTCGCTGATGATTGCACAGTGTTCAGTTCCATTCACAACTCCTCAGATAATGAAGCAGTCCGTGCCGCATGCAGCAAGACCTGGACAACATTCAGGCTTGGGTTGATAAGCGAAAAGTAACATTCGCACCACACAAGTGCCAGACAATGACCATCTCCAACAAGCGAGAGTCTAACCACCGCCCCTTTACATTCAATGGCATTATCATCACCGAATCCCCCACCATCAACATCCTGGGGGTCATCATTGACCAGAAACTTAACTGGACCAGCCACATAAATACTGTGGCAACAAGAGTGGGTCAGAGGCTGGGTATTCTGTGGCCAGTGTCTCACCTCCTTACTCCCCAAAGTCTTTCCACCATCTACAAGGCACAAGTCAGGAGTGTGATGGAATACTCTCCACTTGCCTGGATATGTGCAGCTCCAACAACACTCAAGAAGCTCGACACCATCCACGACAAAGCAGCCCGCTTGATTGGTAGCCCATCCTCCACCTTGAGTGTAATATCTCCAAGGTTGCAGATGACACTAAGCTGGGTGGCGGTGTGAGCTGTGAGGAGGATGCTAAGAGGCTGCAGGGTGACTTGGATAGGTTAGGTGAGTGGGCAAACGCATGGCAGATGCAGTATAATGTGGATAAATGTGAGGTTATCCACTTTGGTGGTAAAAACACCAAGGCAGAATATTATCTGAATGGTGGCAGATTAGGAAAAGGGGAGGTGCAACGAGACCTGGGTGTCATGGTACATCAGTCATTGAAAGTTGGCATGCAGGTACACCAGGCGGTGAAGAAGGCAAATAGTATGTTGGCCTTCATAGCTAGAGATTTGAGTATAGGAGCTGGGAGGTCTTACTGCAGTTGTACAGGGCCTTAGTGAGGCCTTATCTGGAATATTGTGTTCAGTTTTGGTCTTCTAATCTGAGGAAGGATGTTCTTGCTATTGAGGGAGTGCAGTGAAGGTTCACAAGACTGATTCCCGGGACTGACATACGAGGAGAGACTGGATCGACTGGGCCTGTATTCACTGGAGTTTTGAAGGATGAGAGGGGATCTCATAGAAACATACAAGATTCTGACTGGACTGGACAGGTTAGATGCAGGAAGAATATTCCCGATGTTGGGGAAGTCCAGAATCAGGGATCATAGTCTAAGGATAAGGGGTGAGCCATTTAGGACTGAGATGAGGAGAAACTTCTTCACTCAGAGAGTTGTTAACCTGTGGAATTCCCGACTGCAGAGAGTTGTTGATGCCAGTTCATTGGATATATTCAAGAGGGAGTTAGATATGGCCCTTACGGCTAAAGGGATCAAAGGGTATGGAGAGAAAGCAGGAAAGGGTTACTGAGGTGAATGATCAGCCATGATCTGATTGAATGGTGGTGCAGGTTCGAAGGGCCGAATGCCCTACTCCTGCAACTATTTTCTATGTTTCTATGTTAAACAGTCACTCCCTCCATCACCGATGTACCGTGGCTGCAGTGTGTACCATCTACAAGATGCACTGCAGCAACCCACCAAGGTTTCTTCCAAGGCTTCTCCCAAATCCGTGACCTCTACCACCTAGAGGGACAAGGGCAGCAGGCGTATGGGGACACCACCACCTCCACGTTCCCCTCCCAGTCACACACCATCCCGACTTGGGAATATATCGGCCGTTCCTTCATCGTCACTGGGTCACAATCTTGGAACTCCCTCCCTAACAGCACTGTGGGAGCACCTTCACCACACAGACTGCAGCGGTTCAAGAAGACAGCAGCTGACCACCACCTTCTCAAGGGGCAATTAGGGATGGGCAATAAATGCTGGCCTTGCCAGCAATGCCCATATCGCAAGAAAGAATGAAACTTTTTTTTCCCACCTCCTCTAGACCCATCTTTTGTTTCGTTACTTGCCCCATTATCGCCCCCTTTTCACCTCACACCATCATCCCTTTTGTCATTTAATCTCTCCTGCCGCCCACCCTATCAGTCCTTTCATTCTGTTCTTTCCTCCCCCTCCCCCTGCACTTATTTAAAACCTGCTTCATCTCTCACTTCTTTCAGTTTTTATGAAAGGTCATCGACCTGAAACGTTAACTCTGTTTCTCTCTCCACAGATGCTGCCTGACCTGTTGGGTATTTTCAGCACTTTGTTTTTAATTTCAGATTTCCAACATCCGTAGTATTTTGCTTTTGCTCCGATAACAGACCTTGAGATATATCCCAGGTTCCACCAGAGTTGGATGGGAGTGAAAATACTTAAGGTGCAGTTTTCCAGATGTGAATAGTTGCTTGTAGAAACCCTATGGTTATCACAGACTGATCCTGCTCCCATTCTGTTGGTGCTCAGACAATGACCAGGTCTGAACAAAGTTGTTAACGCACAGGAACGATCATGATTCCCATCACGCTGTTCCACATTGTGCAGTCAGCTGTGGCTCAGTGGGCAGCACTCTTGTCGCTGAGTCAAAAGGTTGTGGGTTCAAGTCCCACGCCAGGAACTTGAGCACATAATCCAGGCCGACACTCCAAGTGCAGTACTGAGGGAGAGCCACACTGTCGAAGGGACAGTACTGAGGGAGCGCTGCACTGTCGGAGGGGCAGTACTGAGGGAGTGCTGCACTGTCGGAGGGACAGTACTGAAGGAGTGCCGCACTGTTGGAGGGGCAGTAGAGGGAGTGCTGCACTGTTGGAGATGCTGTATTTTGGATGGGACTTAAAACCGAGGCCCCATCTGCTCTCTCAGGTGGATGTAAAAGATCCCACTGTGCTATTGGAAGAAGAGCAGGGGAGTTATCCCCGGTGTCCTGGGCCAATATTTATCCCTCAATCAACATTACTAAACAACTGGTCATTATCACATTGCTAAATTGTGGGACCAACGTTAGTCCCAGACTGCATCCCAGAGTACTTAAGGAGGTGGCCTTGGAAATAGTGGATGCGTTGACAGTCATTTTCCAACATTCCATTGACTCTGGATCAGTTCCTATGGAGTGGAGGGTAGCCAATGTAACCCCACTTTTTAAAAAAGGAGGGAGAGAGAAAACAGGGAATTATAGACCGGTCAGCCTGACATCGGTAGTGGGTAAAATGATGGAATCAATTATTAAGGATGTCATAGCAGTGCATTTGGAAAGAGGTGACATGATAGGTCCAAGTCAGCATGGATTTGTGAAAGGGAAATCATGCTTGACAAATCTTCTGGAATTTTTTGAGGATGTTTCCAGTAGAGTGGATAAGGGAGAACCAGTTGATGTGGTATATTTGGACTTTCAGAAGGCGTTCGACAAGGTCCCACACAAGAGATTGATGTGCAAAGTTAGAGCACATGGGATTGGGGGTAGTGTACTGACATGGATTGAGAACTGGTTGTCAGACAGGAAGCAAAGAGTAGGAGTAAATGGGTACTTTTCAGAATGGCAGGCAGTGACTAGTGGGGTACCGCAAGGTTCTGTGCTGGGGCCCCAGCTGTTTACACTGTACATTAATGATTTAGATGAGGGGATTAAATGTAGTATCTCCAAATTTGCGGATGACACTAAGTTGGGTGGCAGTGTGAGCTGCGAGGAGGATGCTGTGAGGCTGCAGAGCGACTTGGATAGGTTAGGTGAGTGGGCAAATGCATGGCAGATGAAGTATAATGTGGATAAATGTGAGGTTATCCACTTTGGTGGTAAAAACAGAGAGACAGACTATTATCTGAATGGTGACAGATTAGGAAAAGGGGAGGTGCAAAGAGACCTGGGTGTCATGGTACATCAGTCATTGAAGGTTGGCATGCAGG
Source organism: Pristiophorus japonicus (assembly GCF_044704955.1). Lineage (NCBI taxonomy): Eukaryota > Metazoa > Chordata > Chondrichthyes > Pristiophoridae > Pristiophorus > Pristiophorus japonicus. Next base: position 219,625,351 of record NC_091986.1, on the reverse strand, counting down.
TGCAGCAGGCGGTTAAGAAAGCAAATGGCATGTTGGCCTTCATAGCAAGGGGATTTGAGTACAGGGGCAGGGAGGTGTTGCTACAGTTGTACAGGGCATTGGTGAGGCCACATCTGGAGTATTGTGTACAGTTTTGGTCTCCTAACCTGAGGAAGGACATTCTTGCTATTGAGGGAGTGCAGCGAAGGTTCACCAGACTGATTCCCGGGATGGCGGGACTGACCTATCAAGAAAGACTGGATCAACTGGGCTTGTATTCACTGGAGTTCAGAAGAATGAGAGGGGACCTCATAGAAACATATAAAATTCTGACGGGGTTAGACAGGTTAGATGCAGGAAGAATGTTCCCAATGTTGGGGAAGTCCAGAACCAGGGGTCACAGTCTAAGGATAAGGGGTAAGCCATTTAGGACCGAGATGCGGAGGAACTTCTTCACCCAGAGAGTGGTGAACCTGTGGAATTCTCTACCACAGAAAGTTGTTGAGGCCAATTCACTAAATATATTCAAAAAGGAGTTAGATGAGGTCCTTACTGCTAGGGGGATCAAGGGGTATGGCGAGAAAGCAGGAATGGGGTACTGAAGTTGAATGTTCAGCCATGAACTCATTGAATGGCGGTGCAGGCTAGAAGGGCCGAATGGCCTACTCCTGCACCTATTTTCTATGTTTCTATGTTTCTATGTCCTCGTTCAGGCCAACATCCCCAGCATCGAAGCACTGACCACACTCGACCAGCTTCATTTGGTGGGCCACATAGTCACATGCCAGACACAAGACTCCTACAAAATCATCGATAGGTCTATTGCTATCAGCGAAGTTACATTGATTTGTGGACTCTTATCAGACGGGTTCTGAGTGGTAAGTACAACTGTCCATCTCCCATCATTGTGTTGTTCCATTTTGCCCTCTACCCCAGTCTATCCGATGCCTAGGGTGGCTGTACTGGCTTCTTTACCTCTTCCTCAGGGACTTTTAAACAAAACTGCTGACTTCGACTGTTTAAGTGTTACTAAGGTTAAGCTATAAGTGTGCTATACCTATACAAGCAGGTGTTACATACATAGGCAATTTATAAGTTCACTACCTTCAGCATAATTCTGACCCTTTATTTGCAACCTTACAATTTATCCCTCACACTGTGTCTCGGGAGCTTCCTATCAACAAGATCAGGCATTGACGACGAGATCCAACACCGCTTCCAGTGCGCCTGTGCAGCCTTCGGCAGCCTGAGGAAAAGAGTGTTTGAAGACCAGGCCCTCAAAACTGCCACGAAGCTCATGGCCTACAGGGCTGTAATAATACCCGCCCTCCTGTATGGCTCAGAGACGTGGACCATGTACAGTAAACACCTCAAGTCGCTGGAGAAATATCACCAATGATGTCTCCGCAAGATCCTACAAATCCCCTGGGAGGACAGACGCACCAACATTAGTGTCCTCGACCAGGCCAACATCCCCAGCATCGAAGCACTGACCACACCTGATCAGCTCCGTTGGGCGGGGCCACATAGTTTGCATGCCAGACACAAGATTCCCAAAGCAAGTGCTCTACTCGGAACTCCTACACGGCAAATGAGCCAAAGGTGGGCAGAGGAAACATTTCAAGGACACCTTCAAAGCCTCCCTGATAAAGTGCAACATCTCCACCAACACCTGGGAGTCCCTGGCCAAAGACCGCCCGAAGTGGAGGAAGAGCATCTGGGAGGGTGCTGAGCACCTCAAGTCTCGTCGCTGAGAGCATGCAGAAACCAAGCGCAGGCAGCGGAAGGAGCGTGCGGCAAACCAGACTCCCCACCCACCCTTTCCTTCAACCACTGTCTGTCCCCCCTGTGACAGAGACTGTAATTCCCATATTGGACTGTTCAGTCACCTGAGAACTCACTTTTAGAGTGAAAGCAAGTCTTCCTCGATTCCGAGGGACTTCCTATGATGATGAAATTGTGGGAATTTGCTGTGCACAAATTGGCTGCCGTGTTTCCTACACGACAACATATCAAATAATACTTAATTGGCTGTAAAGTGCTTTGGGATGTCCTGAAGTGGTGAAAGGCTCTGTAGAAATGTGAATCTTTCTTTATTATTGTGCTGTCACAGTATAAAGTGGATGGTGGATGGGTTTCAGTGTCAGGCTCAGACATTTCTCTTATTTTCTTTCAATCAATGTTTCTTTAACCTGCAGTTACCAGCTCCACCAGATCAGTCAGTGTTTCTGAGACAAATACAGCAGATTGGGAGAGAGGGGCGGGACTTGCTGACTACCTGGGAGGGCTCCGTCAATGCCCCAAGCAGCTCCACAGGAATGGGAAAAGCATCGTGAATATCTATGGGCCAGCTGTCTCCAAATGCAGGGAATGTGGCTGGTGAATCTCCTCCGGACTCCTGGCCAGCATCCCAATCTTCCACCCTCTGTAAGCTGATCCAAAACTCTGCTGCCGTGTACATAAGAACATAAGAAATAGGAGCAGGAGTCGGCCATACGGCCCCTCAAGCCTGCTCCGCCATTCAATACGATCAAGGCTGATCCGATGATGGGCTCAGGTCCACTTCCCTGCCCGCTCCCCTTATTCCCTTATCGGTTAAGAAAATCGCTGTCTTAAATTTATTCAATGACCCAGCTTCCACAGCTCTCTGAGGCAGTGAATTCCACAGATTTACAACCCTCTGAGAAAAGAAATTCCTCCTCATCTCAGTTTTAAATGGGCAGCCCCTTATTCTGAGATCATGCTCCCTAGTTCTAGTCTCCCCCATCAGTGGAAACATCCTCTCTGCATCCACCCTGTCAAGCCCCCTCATAACCTTATACATTTCGAAAAGATCACCTCTCATTCTTCTGAATTCCAATGAGTAGAGGCCCAACCTACTCAACCTTTCCTCATAAGTCAACCCCCTCATCTCCGGAATCAACCTAGTGACCCTACTCTGAACTGCCTTCACAGCAAGTATATCCTTTCGTAAAAATGGAAACCAAAACTGTACGCAGTATTCCAGGTGTGGCTTCATCAATACCTTGTATAACTGTAGCAAGACTTCCATGCTTTTATATTTATGTATCCTAACTCGCACCAAGTCCCGGTCACCCATCACCCTGTGCTCACTGACCTACATTGGCTCCTGGTTCGGCAATGCCTCGATTTAAAAATTCTCATCCTTGTTTTCAAATCCCTCCATGGCGTCGCCCCTCCCTATCTCTGTAACCTCCTCCAGCCCCACAACTCTCCGACATATCTGCACTCCTCTAATTCTGGTCTCTTGAGCATCCTCGATTTCCATCGCTCCACCATTGGTGACTGAGCCTTCAGTCACCTGGGCTCTAAGCTCTGGAATTACCTCCCTAAACCTCTCCTCCTTTAAGAACATAAATATTAGGAGCAGGAGTAGAACATTTTGCCCCTCGAGCTTGCTCCGCCATTCAGTAAGATCATGGCTGATCTTCTACTTCAACTCCACTTTCCTGCACTGTCCCCATATCCCTTGATTCCCTTAATATCCAAAGATCTATCATAGAAACATAGAAAATAGGTGCAGGAATATGCCATTCGGCCCTTTGAGCCTGCACCACCATTCGATAAGATCATGGCTGATCATTCCCTCAGTACCCCTTTCCTGCTTTCTCTCCATACCCCTTGATCCTGTTAGCGGTAAGGACCATATCTAACTCCCTCTTGAATATATCAAATGAACTGGCATCAACAAGTCTCTGCGGCAGGGAATTCCACAGGTTAACAACTCTCTGAGTGAAGAAGTTTCTCCTTATCTCAGTCCTAAATGGCCTACTCCTTATCCTTAGACTGAGTCCCCAAGTTCTGGACTTCCCCAACATCGGGAACAATCTACCCGCATCTAACCTATCCAGTCCCGTCAGAATCTTGTATGTTTCTATGAGATCCCCTCCCATCCTTCTAAACTCCAAAGTATAAAGGCCCAGTTGATCCAGCCTCTCCTCATATGTCAGTCCGACTATCCCGGGAATCAGTCTGGTGAACCTTCACTGCACTCCCTCAATAGCAAGATCGTCCTTCCTCAGATTAGAAGACCAAAATTAAACACAATATTCCAGGTGAGGCCTCACCAAGGCCCTGTACAACTGCAGTAAGACCTCCCTGCTCCTATACTCAAATCCCCCAGCTATGAAGGCCAACATACCATTTGCTTTCTTCACCGCCTGCTGTACCTGCATGCCAACTTTCAATGACTGATGTACCATGACACCCAGGTCTCGTTGCATCTCCCCTTTTCCTAATCTGCCGCCATTCAGATAATATTCTGTCTTCGCGTTTTTGCCCCCAAAGTAGATAACCTCACATTTATCCACATTATACTGCATCTGCCATGCATTTTCCCACTCACCTAACCTGTCTAAGTCATCCTGCAGCCTCTTAGCATCCTCTTCACAGCTCATTCCGCCACCCAGTTTAGTGTCATCTGCAAACTTGGAGATATTACACTTTCTGTGTTGAATATATTCAAATACTGAGCCGCCACAGCCCTCTGGGGAAGAGAATGCTAAAGATTCACCACCCTCTGAGTGAAGACATTTAGACTAACTCTTTGACCAAGATTTCAGTCACCTCTAATAGCTCTTTCTTTGGCTCCATGTTATTTTTGATTACGCCTCTGTGAAGCATTTTGGGTGCTATATAAATGCAAGCCGCTGTTGTGGCTGCACCGTGTGTTCCGGCAGGTTGCAGGTTCAATCCCCGAACGGGAGGTTTCAATTAGCCTCAATACGGCTGGGTTAGCGAGGTAAGAATGGATGAGGATTCCTGCTCCCGACCACAATCCAGTTCCCGAACTGGAAAGTGCGTGCTAATGGACTTACTGTGAAGACTTATTGGATTCCATGCTGATGCCACTTTAGTTGAATAGCCCTAGTGTGCTTAGACTCACACAGCCAATGAAATATTTTTTGAAATGAAGTCACTGTTGTAATTTAGGAAATGCGGCAGCCAATTTGCGCACAGCAAGCTCCCACAAACAGTGACATTTGAAGGATAAATATTGGCCAGGACAACGGGGAGAACTCCCCTGCTCCTCTTTGAAATAGTGTCATGGGATCTTTTACGTCCACCTGAGAGAGCAGACGGGGCCTCGGTTTAACGTGACATCCGAAAGATGGCACCACCGACAGTGCGGCGGTTCCTTAGTACTGCCCCTCCGACAATGCAGTGCTCCCGCAGAACTTCACCTCCAACAGATTAGTGCTCTCTCAGTACTGCGCCTCCGACAGTGCGGCGTTCCCTCAGTATTGCCCCTCCGACAGTGCAGCGCTCCCTCAGTACTGCACCTCCGACAGTGCAGCGCTCCCTCAGTACTGCACCTCCGGACAGTGCAGCACTCCCTCAGTACTGCCCCTCCGACAGTGCAGCGCTCCCTCAGTACTGCACCTCCGGACAGTGCAGCACTCCCTCAGTACTGCCCCTCCGACAGTGCAGCGCTCCCTCAGTATTGCCCCTCCGACAGTGCAGCGCTCCCTCAGTACTGCCCCTCCGACAATGCAGTGCTCCCGCAGAACTTCGCCTCCAATAGATTAGTGCTCTCTCAGTACTGCCCCTCCGACAGTGCGGCGTTCCCTCAGTACTGCCCCTCCGACAGTGCAGCGCTCCCTCAGTACTGCCCCTCCGACAATGCAGTGCTCCCGCAGAACTTCACCTCCAATAGATTAGTGCTCTCTCAGTACTGCCCCTCCGACAGTGCGGCGTTCCCTCAGTACTGCCCCTCCGACAGTGCAGCACTCCCTCAGTACTGCCCCTCCGACAGTGCAGCACTCCCTCAGTACTGCCCCTCCGACAGTGCGGCGCTCCCTCAGTACTGCCTCTCCGACAGTGCAGCACTCCCTCAGTACTGCCCCTCCGACAGTGCAGCTCTCCCTCAGTACTGCCCCTCCAACAGTGCAGCTCTCCCTCAGTACTGCCCCTCCAACAGTGCAGCTCTCCCTCAGTACTGCCCCTCTGACAGTGCAGTGCTCCCTCAGTATTGCCGCTTAGACAGTGCGGCACTCCCTCAGCACTGCCCTTCTGACAGTGCAGCGCTCCCTCAGTACTGCACTGTAGCGTCAGCCTGGATTATGAGGTGTCTCTGGAGTGGGTCGGTGCAACGTGTCGTGGTGAGTGTCCGTGTCCAATTGAAGGGCGGGAAACGCCCAGCCATGTTTCTATACATCCTCCCTTTTCAGACTCGGGTTGCAATCTGGAGAGAGCTCTGTGAGCTGTGTAACATTAGGGTGAGGTACTGGTGGGTACAGTCTGTTACTGGCAGTGGGCGCAATTTGGGGGGGGGGCGGGTGGACTACGGACAAGAAGCATATCGGCACTATGATTTGCACAGGCCTTTGGTGAGACCACACCTCGAGTACTGTACACAGTTTTGTATCTGTGGAAGGACATATTTGCCTTGGAGGCGGTGTCAGGAAAGTTCACTAAATTGATTCCTGGGATGAGAGGGTTGCCCTATGAGGAGAGATTGAATAGATTGGGCCGATACTCTCTGGAGTTTAGAAGAATGAGAGGTGATCTCATTGAAACATATATGATTGTGAAGGAGATTGACAGGATAGATGCTGAGAGGGTGTTTCCCCCGGGCTGGAGAGTTTAGAACCAGGGGGTCACAGTCTCAGGATAAGGGGTCGGCCATTTAAGATTGAGATGAGGAGGAATTTCTTCACTCGGGGGGTTGTGAATCTTTGGAATTCTCTGTCCCACAGGTCTGTAGAGGCTCAGTCGCTGAGTATATTCAAGGCCGAGATCGATAGGTTTTTGTATTCTAGGAAAATCAAGGGATAGGGAGATCGGGCGGGAAACTGGAGTTGAAGTTGAAGATCAGCCGTGATCTTATTGAATGGTGGAGCAGGCTCGAGGGGCCGAATGGCCTACGCCTAATTCTATTGTTCTTATGATACAGTGCTCTGGTTTAACCGATTTTTCCTACAGTTTGGATACCAGTCACCCCAGGGGCTTGATCTGCCTCGTTCCCACCCTGCCTGGTAAAATCGGGCAGCAGGAAGCCGCTGCTGGAGCCTCAGGGGAACAGTTCCCCCCAGCACAAGCTATAGGAGGGGAGTCCCTGTCGGTACGAGAGCAAGAGAGAAGGGAGAGGGGGGCGTCCAGGGATCAGGGGAGGCCAAAGCTTTCCGTCCAACTACTTTTGGCCAATGATCTTTTTAAGCTGTGTGACCGAGCAGCACTCTGGAGGTCCCATGCAGGACGCTCAGCAGCTTTTCAATGGAAAGACTTCGCGGGATTGGAAATCTGAATGGTCTGTGCACCCGACAAAACAATTCGTGGGACTGCAAATGTTGGAATCAATTTTTAAAGATGAAATAGCCGCGCATTTGGAAAGGAGTGACAGGATCGGTCCAAGTCAGCATGGATTTATGAAAGGGAAATCATGCTTGACAAATCTTCTAAAATTTTTTGAGGATGTAACTAGTAGAGTGGACAAGGGAGAACCAGTGGATGTGGTGTATTTGGATTTTCAAAAGGCTTTTGACAAGGTGCCACACAAGAGATTGGTGTGCAAAATCAAAGCACATGGTATTGGGGGTAATGTACTGACATGGATAGAGAACTGGTTGGCAGACAGGAAGCAGAGAGTCGGGATAAACGGGTCCTTTTCAGAATGGCAGGCAGTGACTAGTGGAGTTGGTGGGAGTTGTGTACAGACCTCCAAACAGTAGTAGTGATGTTGGGGAGGGCATCAAGCAGGAAATTAGGGGTGCATGCAATAAAGGTGCTGCAATTATAATGGGTGACTTTAATATGCATATAGATTGGGCTAACCAAACTGGAAGCAATACGGTGGAGGAGGATTTCCTGGAGTGCATAAGGAATGGTTTTTTAGACCAATATGTCGAGGAACCAACGAGGGGGGAGGCCATCTTAGACTGGGTATTGTGTAATGAGAGAGGATTAATTAGCAATCTCGTTGTGCGAGGCCCCTTGGGGAAGAGTGACCATAATATGGTGGAATTCTGCATTGGGATGGAGAATGAAACAGTTAATTCAGAGACCATGGTCCAGAACTTAAAGAAGGGTAAATTTGAAGGTATGAGGCGTGAATTGGCTAGGATAGATTGGCGAATGATACTTAAGGGGTTGACTGTGGATGGGCAATGGCAGACATTTAGAGACCGCATGGATGAACGACAACAATTGTACATCCCTGTCTGCCGTAAAAATAAAAAAGGGAAGGTGGCTCAACCGTGGCTATCAAGGGAAATCAGGGATAGTATTTAAGCCAAGGAAGTGGCATACAAATTGGCCAGAAATAGCAGCGAACCTGGGGACTGGGAGAAATTTAGAACTCAGCAGAGGAGGTCAAAGGGTTTGATTAGGGCAGGGAAAATAGAGTACGAGAAGAAGCTTGCAGGGAACATTAAGACAGATTGCAAAAGTTTCTCTAGATATGTAAAGAGAAAAAGGTTAGTAAAGACAAACGTAGGTCCCCTGCAGTGAGAATCAGGGGAAGTCATAACGGGGAACAAAGAAATGGCAGACCAATTGAACAAGTACTTTGGTTCGGTATTCACTGAGGAGGACACAAACAACCTTCCAGATATAAAAGGGGTCAGAGGGTCTAGTAAGGAGGAGGAACTGAGGGAAATCCTTATTAGTCGGGAAATTGTGTTGGGGAAATTGATGGGATTGAAGGCCGATAAATCCCCAGGGCCTGATGACTGCATCCCAGAGTACTTAAGGAGGTGGCCTTGGAAATAGCGGATGCATTGACAGTCATTTTTCAACATTCCATTGACTCTGGATCAGTTCCTATCGAGTGGAGGGTAGCCAATGTAACCCCACTTTTTAAAAAAAGGAGAGAGAAAACAGGGAATTATAGACCGGTCAGCCTGACATCGGTAGTGGGTAAAATGATGGAATCAATTATTAAGGATGTCATAGCAGCGCATTTGGAAAGAGGTGACATGATAGGTCCAAGTCAGCATGGATTTGTGAAAGGGAAATCATGCTTGACAAATCTTCTGGAATTTTTTGAAGATGTTTCCAGTAGAGTGGACAAGGGAGAACCAGTTGATGTGGTATATTTGGACTTTCAGAAGGCTTTCGACAAGGTCCCACACAAGAGATTAATGTGCAAAGTTAAAGCACATGGGATTGGGGGTAGTGTGCTGACATGGATTGAGAACTGGTTGTCAGACAGGAAGCAAAGAGTAGGAGTAAATGGGTACTTTTCAAAATGGCAGGCAGGGACTAGTGGGGTACCGCAAGGTTCTGTGCTGGGGCTCCAACTGTTTACACTGTACAGTAATGATTTAGACAAGGGGATTAAATGTAGTATCTCCAAATTTGTGGATGACACTAAGTTGGGTGGCAATGTGAGCTGCGAGGAGGATGCTATGAGGCTGCAGAGCGACTTGGATAGGTTAGGCGAGTGGGAAAATGCATGGCAGATGAAGTATAATGTGGATAAATGTGAGGTTATCCACTTTGGTGGTAAAAACAGAGAGACAGACTATTATCTGAATGGTGACAGTTTAGGAAAAGGGAAGGTGCAACGAGACCTGGGTGTCATGGTACATCAGTCATTGAAGGTTGGCATGCAAGTACAGCAGGCGGTTCAGAAAGCAAATGGCATGTTGGCCTTCATCGCGAGGGGATTTGAGTACAGGGGCAGGGAGGTGTTGCTACAGTTGTACAGGGCCTTGGTGAGGCCACACCTGGAGTATTGTGTACAGTTTTGGTCTCCTAACCTGAGGAAGGACATTCTTGCTATTTGAGGGAGTGCAGCGAAGGTTCACCAGACTGATTCCCGGGATGGCGGGACTGACCTATCAAGAAAGATTGGATCAACTGGGCTTGTATTCACTGGAGTTCAGAAGAATGAGAGGGGACCTCATAGAAACGTTTAAAATTCTGATGGGTTTAGACAGGTTAGATGCAGGAAGAATGTTCCCAATGTTGGGGAAGTCCAGAACCAGGGGTCACAGTCTAAGGATAAAGGGTAAGCCATTTAGGACCGAGATGAGGAGAAACTTCTTCACCCAGAGAGTGGTGAACCTGTGGAATTCTCTAGCACAGAAAGTTGTTGAGGCCAATTCACTAAATATATTCAAAAAGGAGTTAGATGACGTCCTTACTACTAGGGGGATCAAGGGCTATGGCGAGAAAGCAGGAATGGGGTACTGAAGTTGCATGTTCAGCCATGAATTCATTGAATGGCGGTGCAGGCTAGAAGGGCCGAATGGCCTACTCCTGCACCTATTTTCTATGTTTCTATGATTCTATGAGTGCCACAGGGCTCATTGCTGGGACCCCAGCTATTTACAATATACATCAATGATTTAGATGAAGGAATTGAGTGTAATATCTCCAAGTTTGCAGATGACACTAAGCTGGGTGGCGGTGTGAGCTGTGAGGAGGATGCTAAGAGGTGCAGGGTGACTTGGACAGGTTAAGTGAGTGGGTAAATGCATGGCAGATGCAGTATAATGTGGATAAATGTGAGGTTATCCACTTTGGTGGCAAAAACACGAAGGCAGGATATTATCTGAATGGCGGTAGATTAGGAAAAGGGGAGGTACAGTGAGACCTGGGTGTCATCGTATATCCGTCATTGAAAGTTGGCATGCAGGTACAGCAGGCGGTGAAGAAGGCAAATGGTATGTTGGCCTTCATAGCTAGGGGATTTGAGTATAGGAGCAGGGGGGTCTTACTGCAGTTGTACAGGGCCTTGGTGAGGCCTCACCTGGAATATTGTGTTCAGTTTTGGTCTCCTAATCTGAGGAAGGACGTTCTTGCTATTGAGGGTGTGCAGCGAAGGTTCACCAGACTGATTCCCAGGATGGCAGGACTGACATATGAGGAGAGACTGGATCGACTGGGCCTGTATGCACTGGAGTTTCGAAAGATGAGAGGGGATCTCATTGAAACATATAAAATTCTGACGGGACTGGACAGGTTAGATGCAGGAAGAATATTCCCAATGTTGGGGAAGTCCGGAACCAGGGGACACAGTCTAAGGATAAGGGATAAGCCATTTGGACTGAGATCAGGAGAAACTTCTTCACTCAGAGAATTGTGAACCTATGGAATTCTCTGCCGCAGAGAGTTGTTGGTGCCAGTTCATTGGATATATTCAAAAGGGAGTTCGATATGGCCCTTACGGCTAAAAGGATCAAGGGGTATGGAGAGAAAGCAGGAAAGGGGTACTGTTATATATGTGGACTTGTATTTACTCTGTACAGCCACCAGAGGGCTTATTTCCCGGAGTCTCAAGGGATCCCATAATCCCTTGGGAGCACAGGTATTTAAGAAGGCTTCACAGGTTGGAGAGGCACTCTGGAGACCTGTAATAAAAGACTAAGGTCACACTTTACTTTGAGCTCACAATGTTCAGTCTGACTCTTTCTCCATACACAATAACTGGCGACGAGATACAGATGGCGAACCCAAAGATGCAGAGAACAGTGGGCATCCTGGAGAAATTTTCGGAGGGAGATGATTGGGAAACTTTTGTGGAGCGACTCGACCAATACTTCGTGGCCAACAAGCTAGATGGGGAAGAGAGCGCTGCCAAACGAAGGGCGATCCTCCTCACCGCCTGTGGGGCACCAACGTATGGCCTCATGAAGAATCTGCTCACTACAGTGAAACCCATGGAGAAATTGTATGCCGATTTGTGCACACTGGTCCGAGAGCATTTTAACCCGAAGGAAAGCGTTCTGATGGCGAGGTACCAGTTCTACACCTACAATAGATCTGAAGGCCAGGAAGTGGTGAGTTATGTCACCGAGCTAAGACGACTTGCAGGACATTGCGAATTTGAAGGACATTTGGAGCACATGCTCGGAGACTTTTTCGTACTTGGCATTGGCCATGAAACCATACTTCGCAAACTTTTGACTGCAGAGACCCCAACCTTGAGTAAGGCCATAGCGATAGCCCAGGCGTTCATTGCCACCAATGACAATACTAAGCAAATCTCTCAGCACACAAGTGCAGCTACAAGTACTGTGAACAAAGTGATGTTGTTTTCGAATCGTAACGTACAGGGCAGGTCACACATACCTGCAGCTACACGTCCGCAGATGTCTGAGTCCACCATCAAGGCTGATGAATGCAAGGCCATTAACACCTTGTTGGCGCTGCAGGGGTGATCATCGTTTCCATTCATGCCGATTCAAAGGGTACGTTTGCAAGGGCTGTGGAACAATGGGACACCTCCAACAAGTGTGCAGGCGAGCTGCTAAGCCTGTTAAACCTGCAAACCACCATGTTGCAGAAGAGGATCACGACGAAACAGAGCCTCAGATAGAGGAGGCAGAGGTACATGGGGTACACACATTCACCACGAATTGTCCCCCGATAATGCTGAATGTTGAACTAAATGGACTCCCAGTGTCAATGGAGCTGGACACGGGCACAAGCCAGTCCATTATGGGCAAAAAGACTTTGGAAAGGTTGTGGTGCAACAAGGTCTCAAGGCAAGTCTTAACTCCAATTTGCACGAAACTAAGAACTTACACTAAAGAACTGATTCCTGTAATCGGCAGTGCTACCGTAAAGGTATCCTATGGTGAAGTGGTGCACAAGCTACCACTCTGGGTTGCACTGGGCAATGGTCCCACGCTGCTTGACAGGAGCTGGCTGGGAAAATACGCTGGAACTGGGATGACATCCGATCCCTATCGTCCACTGATGACACTTCGTGTGCCCAGGTCTTAAACAAATTTCTTTGGCTGTTCGAACCAGGCATTGGGAAATTCCAAGGAGCAAAAGTGCAGATCCACCTAATTCCGGGGACGCAACTCATCCATCACAAGGTGAGAGCAGTACCGTACATGATGAGAGAAAGGGTAGAGATCGAGCTAGACCTCATTTCACCGATCGAGTTCAGCGAGTGGGCTAATCCTATTGTCCCAGTCCTCAAGGGAGACGGCACCGCCAGAATCTGTAGCGATTACAAAGTAACTATCAACCGTTTCTCCCTGCAGGACCAAAAGCCGCTGGTGGGAGGAAAGACTTTCAAGAAGCTGGATCTGACTTCTGCCTACATGATGCAGGAACTGGAGGAATCATCAAAGGCCCTCACCTGCATCAACACGCACAAATGTCTTTTTGTTTATAACAGATGCCCGTTTGGAGTCCGATCAAGGGCAGCGATATTCCAGAGAAACATGGAAAGTTTACTGAAGCCGGTCCTGCACACCGTGATCTTCCAGGACGACATCTTGGTCACAGGTCAGAACACAGTCGAGCATCTGCAGAACCTGGAGAGGTTCTTCGTTGACTCAACTGCGTGAGGCTCAGGTTAAAATACTGGAAGTGTGTTTTCCTGGCGCCTGAAGTGGCGTTCCTGGGAAGGAGGATTGTGGCGGACGGCATCAGGCCCACCAACGCGAAGACGGTGGCAATCGAGAACGCACCGAGGCCACAGAACGTGACGGAGCTGCGGTCATTTCTGGGACTCTTGAACTACTTTGGTAACTTCTTACCGAGTCTCAGCACCCTGCTAGAACCACTACACGTCTTACTATGAAAAGGGGAGAATGGGTTTGGGGCAAAAGCCAAGAAAATGCCTTTGTAAAAGCGAGAAAATTGTTATGCTCAAACAAATTGCTTGTGTTGTATGATCCATGTAAGCGTTTGGTACTAGCATGTGATGTGTCGTCATATGGCATCAAGTGTGTATTGCAACAAGCTAATGATTTCGGGAAACTGCAACGGTTGCTTATGCATCCAGGAGTCTGTCTAAGGCTGAGAGAGCCTACAGCATGATTGAAAAAGAAGCGTTAGCATATGTCTATGGGGTAAAGAAAATGCATCAATACCTGTTTGGGCTAAAATTCGAATTGGAAACTGACCATAAGCCACTTATATCCCTGTTTTCTGAGAGTAAAGGGATAAATACCAAAGCATCGGCCCACATCCAGAGATGGGCGTTCACATTGTCCGCATACAACTACACCATCCGCCACAGGCCAGGCACAGAAAACTGCGCTGATGCTCTCAGTAGGCTGCCATTGCCCACCACGGGGGTGGAAATAGTGCAGCCTGCAGATCTAGCCATGGTTACAGAAACATTTGAGAATGAGCAATCACCCGTCACTGCCCGGCAGATCAAAACCTGGACAAGCCAGGACCCTCTAGTCAAAAGCTGTGTGTTTCACGGGAGCTGGTCCAGTGTCCCAGTGGAAATGCAGGAAGAGATACAGCCATTCCAGCGGCGCAAAGATGAAATCTCTATACAGGCAGACTGTCTTCTGTCGGGCAATCGAGTAGTGGTCGCCAAGAAAGGCAGAGACACCTTCATCAATGACCTCCACAGTGCCCACCCAGGCATCGTAATGATGAAAGCGATAGCCAGATCCCATGTGTGGTGGCCCGGTATCGATGCGGACTTAAGAGTCCTGCGTTCACAGATGTAATATATGCTCGCAGTTAAGCAATATACCCAGGGAGGCGCCGCTAAGTTTATGGTTTTGGCCCTCCAAACCGTGGTCTAGGGTACACATCAACTATGCAGGCTCGTTCTTGGGTAAAATGTTCCTTGTGGTTGTAGACACGTACTTCAAGTGGATTGAATGTGAGATAATGTCAGCTAGCACGTCCGCTGCCACTACTGAAAGCCTGTGGGCTATGTTTGCCACACACGGCTTACCCGATGAACTGGTGAGCGACAATGGGCCATGTTTTACCAGTGCTGAGTTCAAAGAATTCATGACCCGTAACGGGATCAAACATGTCACATCTGCCCTGTTTAAACCAGCGCCCAATGGTCAGGCAGAGAGAGTAATGCAAACCATCAAGCAACGATTGAAGAGGGTAACTGAAAGCTCACTGCAGACGCGCCTATCCCGAGTCCTGCTTAGCTACCGCACGAGACCCCACTCACTCACTGGGATCCCATCTGCTGAACTGCTCATGAAAAGAGCACTTAAGACAAGGCTCTCGTTAGTTCACCCTGATCTACATGATCAGGTAGAGAGCAGACGGCTTCAACAAAGTGCATACCATGATAGCTCAAATGTGTCACGCGAGATTGAAATCAATGATCCTGTATTTGTATTAAATTATGGACAAGGTCCCAAGTGGCTTCCCGGCACTGTCGTGGCCTAAGAGGGGAGCAGGGTGTTTCGGGTCAAACTTTCAAATGGACTCATTCACCGGAAAAATTTGGACCAAATCAAACTCAGATTCACGGAGTACCCTGAGCAACCCACCTTGGACCCTACCTTTTTTGATCCCCCAACATACACACCAGTGGCAACCGATACCACGGTTGACCACAAAGCAGAACCCATCATCCACAGCAGCCCTGCAGGACCCAACACACCAGGCAGCCCAGCAAGGCCAGCTGCACAGCAGCCCAGTAAGGCCCCAACCAATGACTCAACAACACCAGCTTTCACACCGAGACGATCAACCAGGGCAAGAAGGGCCCCAGATCGACTCACACTGTAAATAGTTACACTATTGACTTGGAGGGGGGGGGGGGGGGAGGGGGAATGTTGTTATATATGTGGACTTGTATTTACTCTGTACAGCCATCAGAGGCTAATCCCCTGGAGTCCCAAGGGATCCCATAATCCCTTGGGAGCACAGGTATTTAAGGAGGCCTCACAGGTTGGAGAGGCACTCTGGAGACCTGCAATAAAAGACTAAGGTCACACGTTGAGCTCACAGTGTTCAGTCTGACTCTTTCTCCATACACTACAGGTACTAAGGTGAATGATCAGCCATGATTTTATTGAATGGAGTTGCAGGCTCGAAGGGCCGAATGGCCTACTCCTGCACCTATTTTCTATGTTTCTATGCTGTTCCTGGTCCACAAGGAAAATCTGTAAAAAATGTTTTTTATAAACTCATCTTCCCCCCGATGAGGTAATTGGAGCATGATTTGCATATTTAAAGGGACCCCGCACCAGCTTATGATTTAAACTTGCCGTCGGTCAGATCGCGCTGGGAACAGAGTGGGTCATTCCACCTCCCCCCCAGCCACTGCTAGGGGTGCCAACCCTTCAGGATTGCCCAGGAGTCTTTGGGAATTAACGATTGATCTAGCGGACGCTGCCTACCAGCAACACAAGAATACAAGAGCAGGGAGGTTACGCTTGAACTAGTTAGGCCACAGCTGGAGTACTGTGTGCAGTTCTGGTCACCACATTACAGGAAGGATGTGATTGCACTGGAGAGGGTACAGAGGAGATTTACGAGGATGTTACCTGGACTAGAGAATTTTAGCTATGAGGAAAGATTGGATAGACTGGGATTATTTTCTTTGGAACAGAGGAGGCAGAGGGGAAACTGTATTGAGGTGTATAAAATTATGAGGGGACTAGATAGTGTGGATAGGAAGGACCTATTTCCCTTAGCAGAGGGGTCACCAACCAGGGGGCATAGATTTAAAGTAATTGGGGTGAGGTTTAGAGGGGATTTGAGGGGAAATGTCTTCACCCAGAGGGTGCTGGGGGTCTGGAACTCACTGCCTGAAAGGGTGGTAGAGGCAGAAACCCTCACCACATTTAAAAAAGTACTTGGATGTGCACTTGAAGTGCCGTAACCTAAGGGCTACGGACCGAGAGCGGGAAAGTGGGATTAGGCTGGGTAGCTCTTGGTCGGCCAGCGTGGACACGATGGGCCGAAATGGCCTCCTTCCGTGCTGTAAATTTCTATTCTAAAACACCCGGGCGGAAAAATCACAGACGTTTCCGTAACTAAATAAAGGGTGTGCTTTTCATCATATTCTTTGAACACTTTTGCTTCTCAGTTTATAAAGATACTGGAGGATGTGGCAGAAGGTCTCGAACTAGGGGTCACAGTCTCAGGATAAAGGTTCGGCCATTTAGGACTGAGATGAGGAGAAATTTCTTCACTCGGAGGGTGGTGAATCTTTGGGATTCTCTGCCCCAGAGGGCTGTGGATGCTGAATCGTTGAGTATATGCAAGACAAAGCTTGTTAAATTTTTGGGAACTAAGTTAATTAAGGGATATGGGGATCGGGCGAGAAAGTGGAGCTGAGGTAGAAGATCAGCCATGATCTCATTGAATGTCGGAGCAGGCTCGAGGGCCCGAATAGCCTACTCCTGCTCCTAATTCTTAAGTGGGTTGGGTGGAGGGGGTGGTGGGGAAAGGCTGTTTGACCGGCCCAGGGTGGGTATTGGAATCGGGAGGTCGTGCGATTTAACCTCCAGGAATGTGCCCAGAGTTGGCGACCCTTGCCCCGCTCTCCACGTGTTTCACGCCAGGCCCGAGGGTGGGGAGGGGTGGCGCTGGGAAGTTAAAACCCACCCCACCTAGAGGAGTCTCCAAGCCCGCTGTTTTCCAGGCTGTGCTGTTGTGTACTGTGTAGCCTCAAGGCCACTTGCAACGTTTACGGCCATACTCCCATTAATTCTCAGATCCCTCAAGCCGCTGACATTAACGGACCACCAGTCCTTCTGATTTTACATCGTAGAATCTTACACCACAGAAGGACTCCATTCGGCCCATCGTGTCTGTGCCAACTCTTTGAAAGACCTCTCCAGTTATTCCCACTCCGCCCTGCTCTTTCCGCAGAGCCCCTTCCGGTATGTACCTAATTCCCTTGTGAAAGTCACTATTGAATCTGCTTCTACCGCCCTTTCAGGCAGCGCGTTCCCGATCACAACAACTCGCTGTTAAAGTTATTGTCTCCTCATTTGACTATAAGAGTAAAGACATCTTATTGCAATTATATAGGGTCCTGGTGAGATTGAAGGTGGGTGGTAAATCTTTGGAATTCTCAACCCCAGAGGGCTGTGGATGCTCATCGTTGAGTATATTCAAGGCTGAGATCGATAGATTTTTGGTTATTAAGCGAATTAAGTGATATGGGGACAGTGCAGAAACGTGGAATTGATGTGCACGCTCTCCCTCAGGTTAAGATGCTCCCGAACCAGTGTACACAGCTCCTCATATGACTTATCTGTGGGTTTCACCGGAGCCAAAAGATTCTTCATGAGGCTGTAGGTCGTTGCCCCGCAGACCGTGAGGAGGACCGCTTTCCTTTTTGCAGCGTTTCCTTCTCCGTCCAGCTCATTGGCTACAAAGTACTGGGGTCTAGCTGTTCGACATAGGCTTCCCAGTCCTCACCCTCCGAGAACTTCTCCAGGATGCCCACAGTTTGCTACATCTTTGCGTTGGATTCGTATACTCGTCGCCAGTTATTGTGTTCCTAACACAGATGAGGCTGCACACAGAGAGGTTAAAGCAACAGTGACCTCAGTCTTTAATAAGACACTCCAGAGTGAGGAACAGGCTTATATACAGTGCTCCAAGGGATGCTGGGATTCCTTGAAACTTCAGGGGATGAGGTCCCTGGTGGCGGAACATGGGAGTGCATGCTTTACAGATACACAACACATATCGCATCTGGTTTCTTTGCCAATCACCTTAAATCTTTGTCCTCTGGAAAGTGCGCCAGAGGGGGCGGTGCGGCCAATGAGGCAACAGCGTTAAGCAGGGCCCTTTGCAAACCATCCACGTCCTAGGAAACTCGAAGAGGAACAAGCCAGCGAGGAAGAAGTATGGGAGTAGGGCTTCGAGGGTAAAGGTTTCCAAGGCTCAGCGGGCAGGGATGGGGGATGGGGGATGGGTGTAGGGGGTTGTGCAGAGGGTATAGTTCACACGGTCCCCTGGATTAGACTCAATAAACCCAGTGACCACACCGAGCTCCACCAAGTAAAGGGGCGTCTGAGAGCAAAGCATCTCGTTTGGTTTGGCGACATCACCCGAAAACGCAGCGTCAGTTTCCACATGTACTCTGACAACACCCAGCTCTACCTCACCACCAATTCTCTCCACCCCTCCACGGTCTCTCAATTGTCAGACTGCTTGTCCAACATCCAGTTCTGGATGAGCAGAAATGTTCTCCAATTAAATATTGGGAAGACCGGAAGCCATTGTCTTTGGTCCCCGCCACAAACTGCGTTACCTAGCCACTGACTCCATCCCTCTTCCTAGCGTCTGACTGAGGCTGAATCAGAGTGTTTGCAACCTCAGTCATATTTGACCCTCCTTCTTGTGTATGGTAGTAGCAAAATAAATCAAAACATCAATAACCGTGTCGGATATCCGGGCCAAAGCTTCCGGTGTAACGGTATAACAGTCGAGCAGCGGGAGTCCGGAGGCCTATACAAGGCTCGTCGAGGAGTTCGGGCAGTCGAGCAGCGGGGAGTCCAAGGGACGTCGGAGGCCTATAAAAGGCTCGTGGAGGAGGAGTTCGGGCCGTCGAGCAGCGGGGAGTCCAGGGACGTCGGAGGCCTATAAAAGGCTCGTGGAGGAGGAGTTCGGGCCGTCGAGTAGCGGGGAGTCCAGGGACGTCGGAGGCTTATAAAAGGCTCATGGAGGAGGAGTTCGGGCAGTTGGAGAGGCCAGCTGGTGCAGCTGCAGCAGGGAAAGAAGGCAAAAAAGAACTAGAAAGAAATCAAAAGGTGATGTCACAGCCAAGGGGGTAAGTGATTGGTGAGTAGTTTTTCTTTTTCTTTTCTTTATCAGTAAGTAACATTTAGCATTATTGTTGCCAAATTAAGTTAATCTAGGGGTTAAGTCATGGCAGGAGAGCTCGTTATGCTCCTCCTGTACTATGTGGGAACTCAGGGATGCTTCCAGTGTCCCTGACGACTACATGTGCGGGAAGTGTATCCGGCTGCAGCTCCTGATAAACCGAATTGCGGCACTGGAGCTGTGGAGCATCCACGATGCTGAGAATGACGTGAATAGCACATTGAATGAGTTGGTCTTGCCGCAGGTAAAGGTTACACAGCCAGATAGGGGATGGGTGACCAACAGGAAGAGCTTTGGAAGGTAGTGCAGCAGTCATCCCCCTGCAAAACAGACACACCGCTTTGGGTACTGTTGAGGGGGATGACTCATCAGGGGAGAGCAGCAGCAGCCAAGTTCATGGCACCGTGGCTGGCTCTGCTACACAGGAGGGCAGGAAAAAGAATGGGAGAGCGATAGTGATAAGGGATTCTATTGTAAGGGGAATAGATAGACGTTTCTGCAGCTGCAACTGAGACTCCAGGATGGTATGTTGCCTCCCTGGTGCAAGGGTCAAGGATGTCCCGGAGCGAGTGCAGGACATTTTGAAAGGGGAGGGTAAACAGCCTGTTGTCATGGTGCATATAGATACCAACGATATAAGTAAAAAACAGGATGAGGTCCTACAAGATGAATTTAGGGAGCTAGGAGCTAAATTAAAAAGTAGGACCTCAAAAGTAGTAATCTCAGGATTGCTACCAGTGCCATGTGCTAGTCAGAGTAGGAATCGCAAGAAAGCTCAGATGAATATGTGGTGGTGCAGAAGGGAGGGATTCAAATTCCTGGGACATTGGAACCGGTTCTGGTGGAGGTGGGACCAGTACAAACCGGACGTTCTGCACCTGGGCAGGACTGGAACCAATGTCCTAGGGGGAGTGTTTGCTAGTGCTGTTGGGGAGCGGTTAAACTAATATGGCAGGGGGATAGGAACTTATGCAGGGAGACAGAGGAAAGTAGAATGGGGGACAGAAGCAAAAGATAGAAAGAAGAAAAGTAAAAGTGGAGGACAGAGAAACCCAAGGCAAAAAGCAAAAAGGGTCACATTATAGCAAAATTCTAAAGGGGCAAAGTGTGTTAAAAAGACAAGCCTGAAGGCTCTGTGCCTCAATGCAAGGAGTATTCACAATAAAGTGGATGAATTAACTGCGCAGACAGCAGTTAACGAATATGATGTAATTGGCATCACGGAGACATGGCTCCAGGGTGACCAAGGCTGGGAACTCAACATCCAGGGGTATTCAACATTTAGGCAGGATAGACAGAAAGGAAAAGGAGGTGGGGTGGCGTTGCTGGTTAAAGAGGAAATTAATGCAATAGTAAGGAAAGACATTAGCTTGGATGATGTGGAATCTGTATGGGTGGAGCTACGGAATACCAAAGGGCAGAAAACGCTAGTGGGAGTTGTGCACAGACCACCAAACAGTAGTAGTGAGGTTGGGGACAGCATCAAACAAGAAATTGGGGATGCGTGCAATAAAGGTACAGCAGTTATTATGGGCGACTTTAATCTACATATTGATTGGGCTAACCAAACTGGTAGCAATGCGGTGGAGGAGGATTTCCTGGAGTGTATTAGGGATGGTTTTCTAGACCAATATGTCGAGGAGCCAACTGGAGGGCTGGCCATCCTATACTGGGTGACGTGTAACGAGAAAGGACTAATTAGCAATCTTGTTGTGCGAGGCCCCTTGGGGAAGAGTGACCATAACATGGTAGAATTCTTTATTAAGATGGAGAGTCACATGGTTAATTCAGGGACTAGGGTCATGAACTTAAGGAAAGGTAACTTCGATGGTATGACACGTGAATTGGCTAGAATAGACTGGCGAGTGATACTTAAAGGGTTGACGGTGGATAGGCAACGGCAAACATTTAAAGATCACATGGATGAACTTCAACAATTGTACATCCCTGTCTGGAGTAAAAATAAAATGGGGAAGGTGGCTCAACCATGGTTAACAAGGGAAATTAAGGATAGTGTTAAATCCAAGGAATCGGCATATAAATTGGCCAGAAAAAACAGCAAACCTGAGGACTGGGAGAATTTTATAATACAGCAGAGGAGGACAAAGGGTTTAATTAGGAGCGAGAAAATAGAGTATGAGAGGAAGCTTGCTGGGAACATACAAATTGACTGCAAAAGCTTCTATAGATATGTGAAGAGAAAAAGATTAGTGAAGACAAAGGTCCCTTGCAGCCAGATTCAGGTGAATTTATAATGGGGAACAACGAAATGGCGGACCAGTAAAACAAATACTTTGGTTCTGCCTTCACGAAGGAAGACACAAATAACCTCCTAGAAATACTAAGGGACCGAGGGTCTAGTGAGAAGGAGTAACTGAAGGAAATCCTTATTAGTCAGGAAATTGTGTTAGGGAAATTGATGGGATTGAAGGCCGATAAATCCCCAGGGCCTGATCGTCTGCATCCCAGAGTGCTTAAGGAAGTAGAAACATAGAAAATAGGTGCAGGAGTAGGCCATTCGAGCTTGCACCGCCACTCAATGAGTTTATGGCTGAACATGCAACTTCAGTACCCCATTCCTGCTTTCTCGCCATACCCTTTGATCCCCCTAGTAGTAAGGACTACATCTAACTCCTTTTTGAATATATTTAGTGAATTGGCCTCAACAACTTTCTGTGCTAGAGAATTCCACAGGTTCACCACTCTCTGGGTGAAGAAGTTTCTCCTCATCTCGGTCCTAAATGGTAGCCCTAGAAATAGTGGATGCATTGGTGATCATTTTTCCAACAGTCCATCAACTCTGGATTGGTTCCTATGGACTGGAGGGTAGCTAATGTAACACCACTTTTTAAGAAGGGAGGGAGAGAGAAAACGGGTAATTATAGACCGGTTAGCCTGACATCAGTAGTGGGGAAAATGTTGGAATCAATTATTAAAGATAAAATAGCAGCACATTTGAAAAGCAGTGACGGGATCGGTCCAAATCAGCATAGATTTATGAAAGGGAAATCCTGCTTGACAAATCTTCTGGAATTTTTTGAGTATGTAACTAGTAGAGTGGACAAGGGAGAACCGGTGGATGTGGTGTATTTGGACTTTCAAAAGGCTTTTGACAAGGTCCCACATAAGAGATTGGTGTGCAAAATTAAAGCACATGGTATTGGGGGTAATGTACTGACATGGAGAGAACTACAGTGACTTGTGGGATGCCGCAGGGCTCAGTGCTGGGACCCCAGCTATTTACAATATACATTAATGATTTGGATGAGGGAATTGAGTGTAATATCTCCAAGTTTGCAGATGACACTAAGCTGGGTGGTGGTGTGAGCTGTGAGGAAGACGCTAAAACGCCTTGGGATTAGGTTAGTTGAGTGGGCAAACGAGTGGCAGATGCAGTATAATGTGGATAAATGTGAGGTTATCCATTTTGGTGGCAAAAACACAAGGGCAGAATATTATCTGAATGGCGGCAGGTTAGGAAAAGGAGAGGTGCAACGAGACCTGGGTGTCATGGTACATCAGTCATTGAAACTGGCATGCAGGTTCAACAGGTGGTGAAGGCGGCAAATGGTATGCTAACCTTCATAGCTAGGGGATTTGAGTTTAGGAGCAGGGAGGTCTTACTGCAGTTGTACAGGGCTTTAGTGAGGCCTCATCTGGAATATTGTATGCAGTTTTGGTCTCCTAATCTGAGGAAAGACGTTCTTGCTATTGAGGGAGTGCAGTGAAGATTCACCAGATTGATTCCTGGGATGGCAGGACTGACATATGAGGAGAGACTGGATCGACTGGGCCTGTATTCACTGGAGTTTAGAAGGATGAGAGGGAATCTCATAGTACATATAAAATTCTGACGGGACTGGACAGGTTAGATGCAGGAAGAATGTTTCCGATGTTGGGAAAGTCCAGAACCATGGGACATAGTCTAAGGATTAGGGGTAAGCCATTTAGGACTGAGATGAGGAGAAATTTCTTCACTCAGAGAGTTGTTAACCTGTGGAATTCCCTGCCGCAGAGAGTTGTTGATGCCAGTTCACTGGATATATTCAAGAGGGAGTTAGATATGTCCCTTACGGCTAAAGGGATCAAGGGGTATGGAGAGAAAGCAGGAATGGAGTACTGAGGTTGAATGATCAGCCATGATCATATTGAATGGTGGTGCAGGCTCGAAGGGCCAAATGGCCTACTCCTGCACCTATTTTCTATGTTTTCTATGATATCTTGTATGCTGCCTGCAAATTTCCTCTGAGGGGAGTGCTCAATGATGTGCTTCAGGGTCTGATTAGGAGCTCCACGGTCGCATGATGGGGGAAGGCTTTAATCTTCCACCTATGGAGAAGGTGGCAGCGTCGACCATGACCGGTTCAGAGGCGGTCGATGGTTGTCCAGTGTTTGCGAGGAATGTTTGATCCTTCAGGTGGTACTACGAATTTATGGATCAAGTTGTGCGTACTCTTTAGTTTTTTTCCCAAGAATCTGGAGCTGCTGTCTACATGACTGGGTGCGATCAAGCAGGACTCATAAATAGGAGACGATTTTGGGCATGGTTTACCTCTGCGTCGCAGGAGACTTTGAAAACTTGCTTTGCTTGATGGGTGTTGATATGTGACCCTGAAATGAGCTTCCGACCACATATCCGCGGCGTCACTAAAACCACCTATTTCCACCTCCGTAACATCGCCCGTCTCCGCCCTTGCCTCAGCTCAACCCTCATCCATGCCTTGTTTGCTGAAACCCTCATCCATGCCTTTGTTACCTCTAGACTTGACTATTCCAACGCACTCCTGGAATGCCTCCCACATTCTACTCAAGTAAACTAGAGGTCATCCAAAACTCGGCAGTCCGTGTTCCAACTTGCGCCGAGTCCCGTTCCCCCATCACCCCCTGTGTTCGCTGACCTACATTGGCTCCCAGTTAAGCAACGCCTCGATTTTCATCCTTGTTTACAAATCCCTCCATGGTCATCGCCCCTCTCTATCTCTGTAATCTCCTCCAGCCCCACAACCCCCCCCCTGCCGAGATGTCTGTGCTCCTCAAATTCTGCTCTCTTTAGCATCCCTGATTATAATCGCTCAACCATTGTTGACCGTGCCTTCTGTTGCCTGGGTCCCAAGCTCTGGAACTCCCTCCCTAAACCTCTCCGCCTCTCTGCCTCCTTTAAGATGGTCCTTAAAACCTACCTCTTTGACCAAGCTTTTGGTCACCTGCTGTAATTTCTTCTTATGTGGCTCGGTGTCAAATTTAATTGTTTTGTCTTATAACACTGCTGTGAAGCGCCTCGGGACGTTTCACGTTAAAGGCGCTATATAAATGCAAGTTGTTGTTGTGCTGGTGTCTGACGGAAGGGTAAAATAACAGAGTTCCGCTTCTCTTGCTGAGTGTGTGCAGTTCCAACTGTAATTCAGGCAAACAATAAACACATTAAATTAGGTACCTGCTTACCAGCTGTAAACAGACGGCATGATTCAGTTCTCTATCTCCCCTCGGTGGGTTTTTCCGTGAAGCCAACGTGTGACCTATGCCGTCCTGACTGGCAGCTTTCATTGTCCGACTCGTGTGTCCGTGCTGACTTACAATGAGCCGCGGTAATCCTGGGTCGCACGTGGAGATTGGCAAATTTAAAAAATAAAGACGAAATCCATCAGCCGAGGGACCGGCTGGTCCCCGAACGCTCTCCTGTGACCCCTGGAACAGGAAGAGCCATTCGGCCCCTCTTACACAGGAACAGGGGAGGCCATTCAGATCCTCAAGCCTGCTCCTCTGGAAAGTGCACCTATTCGGGGAAAGGTGGGAGATACAGGGTGGGGGTTACGGTCAAATCGACAGAAAGAGACAGTTTCTTAACCGATAAGGGAATGAGGGGTTATGGGGAGCGGGCGGGGACGTGGACCTGAGTCCATGATCGGATCAGCCATGATCTTATTAAATGGCAGAGCAGGCTCGAGGATCTGTATGGCCTACTCCTGCTCCTATTTCTGATGTTCTTAAAAGAACTCGTGGACTCCGTACCCTGAGCAAGAGTGAGTGGCCAGGGAGGGGAGTGGAGAGACCAGGAACGATGGGATGGTGATTGTGGCAGGGGGGGTTGGTGCGAGTTTCTCCGCGCTACCATTTGACGGGTGATTGCGTCTAGCGTCGGCCCGAGACCTTGGGTTCTCCTGTCCGGGCGAGGGCCCTACGGCCGGTGAGCTGTCTTGTCCGCTTTGACCGGGGCCCTGATGTCCAGCCTGCGCGGCTTGCTGTCCTTCTCCACGATCTCCAGCCTGATCTTCGCGGCCTTGGGCTCGGGCTCCCCGCCCTTGCCGCCCGGCCCCCGCGCCGCCCCCGGGTCTTCCACGGCGATGCGCAGGGTGCACCCGTGGGGCAGGAGCTCCTGCTCGTAAGCTGCCGCCAGCTGGTTCACGACACGCCGCTCGACCTGGGAAAATAACACGGCGGGGAGATCAATAAAAATCCATTCGTTTTTAAAGTGTAATCACTGGATGAGGGCGTTACTGGCAAGGCACGTAATTATTGCCCAGTATGTGTGTGTGTGTGTGTGTGTGTGTGTGTGTGTGTGTGCGTGCGTGCGCGTACTAGGCCCATGCAGAACAGGTCTCCAGTTGTCTTGGACCCCCTTGCCACTGGACCAAGACCTTGCTCTGTCAAGCCCGTGTGGTAGCTGGTGTGCATCGGCCACCACACGCTTAAAGAACTCACTCCCGCATTGGCATCTTGCACCCTTTAAACTGAAATTTGGGACCTGGAACATCAGGACCCACATGGACTTATCAGTCACCTGAGTGTGGAAGCAAGTCATCCTCGACTCTGAGGGACTGCCTCTGATGATCATTGGGGGAGGGGTCAGAATTCAATTACTAGATGTGGGCGTCACTAGCAAGGTCAGCATTTATTGGCCATCATAATCGCCCTCGAGAAGGTGGTGGTGAGGAGCTGTCATTTCACAGGGCAATTACTTTATCGCAAAGGGGATGGAGTATAAAAGCAGGGAAGTCTTGCTACAGTTATACAGGGTATTGGTGAGACCACACCTGGAATACTGCGTGCAGTTTTGGTTTCCATACTTAGGATATACTTGCTTTGGAGGCAGTTCAGAGAAGGTTCACTAGGTTGATTCCGGAGGTGAGGGGGTTGACTTATGAGAAAAGGTTGAGTAGGTTGGGCCTCTACTCATTGGAATTCAGAAGAATGAGAGGTGATCTTATCGAAACGTATAAGATTATGAGGGGGCTTGACAAGATGGATGCAGAGAGGATGTTTCCACTGATGGGGGAAGACTAGAACTACGGGGCATGATCTTAGAATAAGGGGCCACCCATTTAAAACTGAGATGAGGAGGAATTTCTTCTCAGAGGGTTGTAAATCTGTGGAATTTGCTGCCTCAGAGAGCTGTGGAAGCCGGGACATTGAATAAATTTAAGACAGAGATAGAGACTTTCTTAACCGATAAGGGATTAAGAGGTTATGGGCAGGGAAGTGGACCTGAGTCCATGATCGGATGAGCCTTGATTGTATTAAATGGCGGAGCAGGCTCGAGGGGCCGTATGGCCTACTCCTGCTCCTATTTCTTATGTTCTTATGAATTAGGAGCAGGAGTAGGCCATTCAGCCCTTCGAGCCATGATTCCTTTAATACTCAAAAAGCTATCGATCTCTGTCTTGGATATATTCAAAGTCTGAGCCTCCACAGACCTCTGGGGCAGAGAATTGCAAAGATTCACCAACGCCTGAGTGAAGAAATGTATCTTAATCTGAGTTCTAAATGGCCAACCCCTTATCCTGAGACTGTGACTCCTGGTTCTAGACTCCCCAACCCGGGGGAAACACCCTCCCTGCATCTACCCTGTCAAGCCCTGTAAGAATTGTGTATGTTTCAATGTGACCACTTCTCATTCTTCTAAACTCCAGAGAATATCAGCCGAGTCTTCTCAATCTCTCCTCATAGGACAATCCCCCATCCCAGGAATCAGTCTGGTGAACCTTCGTTGCACTCCCTCTATGGCAAGTATATCCTTCCTTGGGTAAGGAGACCAAAACTGTGCACAATACTCCAGGTGTGTCCTATATAATTGCCACATTGCATATTTTTTGTAATTCAACATTATGCAAACACGTGCCATACTTGCTCTCGCTCAACCATGCATATGCGCTATATACAATTTGAAAAATACTGTGTCCTCCTTTTAAAAGTCATATACAAAGATATCCCCCAGCGCGCTGCCTTACAGTTAGCCAATCAACCAGACCGGGCAAGGGCAGCAGATTTCCTTCCCTAAAGGACATTAGTGAACCAGATGGATTTTTACGACAATCCAGTAGTTTCATGGTCACCATTACGGAAACTAGCTTTTAAAAAAAATTCCAGATTTATTTAATTAACTGAATTTAAATTCTCCAGCTGCCGTGATGGGATTCAAACTCGTATCTCCAAATCATTAGTCCAGGCCTCGGGATTACTGGTCCAGTAGTATGAGTTGGTATTACTAATCCAATGTGGTTGACTCTTCACGGCCCTCTGAAATGGCCCAGCTGTACGAAACCACTGCGACAAAGTCAGCACTGTGGGAGCACCTTCACCACACGGACTGCAGCGGTTCAAGGTGGCGGCTCACCACCACCTTCTCAAGGGGCAATTGGGGATGGGCAATAAATACTGGGCAATAAATCAGGAAATTAGAGGTGTATGTAACAAGGGTAATACAGTAATCATGGGGGACTTTAATCTACATATAGACTGGGCAAACCAAATTTGCAGTAATAGTGTGGAGGATGAATTCATGGAATGTATACAAGATAGTTTTCTAGATCAGTATGTTGAGGAACCAACTAGGGAACAAGCAACTAGGGAACAGGCTATTTTAGATCTAATACTAACCTTGTAGTAAAGAGGCCTTTAGGGAAGAGTGACCATAATAGGATAAGAATTTTATATTGAGGTTGAAGTGATTTTGTTAAATCCGAAACCAGGGTCTTAAATCTATAAACAAAGCAAACTATGTAGGTATGAGGGGCGAGTTGGCTAAGGTAGACTGGGAAATTACATTAAAAGGTATGATGGTAGACAAGCAATGGCTAGCATTTAAAGAATGAATACGTAATTTACAACAAATATACATTCCTTTAAGGCACAAAAACCCCACAGGAAAAGTGGTCCAACCGTGGCTAACAAGAGAAGTTAAAGATAATATTAGATCAAAGGAAGGGGCTTATAATATTGCCAAAAAGAGCAGTAAGCCTGAGGACTGGGAGGATTTTAGAATTCAGCAAAGGAGGACCAAGAAATTGATAAAGAAAGGGAAAATAGAATATGAGAGTAAACTAGCGAGAGACATAAAAATAGACAGCAAAAGCTTCTATAGGTATGTAAAAAGGAAAAGATTAGCAAAAGTAAATGTGGGTCCCCTACATGCTTAGACAGGAGAAATTATAAAGGGGAATAAGGAAATGGCAGTGAAATTAAACAAATACTGTATGTACATCTTCATGGAAGAAGATGCAAAAATCCTCCTGGAAATTGTGGGGAACCAAGGGTCTAGCGAGATTGAGGAACTGAAAGAATATAGTATTAGTAAAAAAAAGTGCAGGAGAAATTAATGGGACTGAAAGCCGATAAATCTCCTGGACCTGATGGCCTACATATTAGGGTTTTAAAAAAGGTGGCTATAGAGATAGTGGATGTATTGGTTGTCATCTTCCAAAATTCTGTAGATTCTAGAATGGTTCCCGTGGATTGGAAGGTAGAAAATCTAACCCCAATATTTAAGAGAGGAGGGAGAGAGAAAACGGGGAACTACAGACCAGTTAAGGGAATCGAGGGATTTGGGGATAGTGCAGGGAAGTGGAGTTGAGGTCGAAGGTCAGCCATGATCTTATTGAATGGCGGAGCAGGCTCGAGGGGCCGAATGGCCGACTCCTGTTCCTAATTCTTATGTTGCCAGCGATGCTCACATCCAGTGAACGAATAATTAAAAAAAGTAACAAAACTACTAGGCTTTTGTACCCCGATTTTTTATGTTCACCTGAGAGGACAGACTGGGCCTCGGTTTAATGTCTCATCTGAAAGCAGCATAGAGTGGCATTTGTGAGTTTGGTAAGTGGGTGAGTTTTAAGGGTTATTCTCTTTAAACCATTTGGAAGCTGTAGTAAATTGTTAGTGGCAATTGCCAGTAGCTTCTAAGTAAGTAGCAGTTTAATTTAAAGGGGAAAAGTTAAATAGTTGGGAATCTTTCAGGTTTAGGCAGAGAAAAACAAGGTAACTCTCCAGTAGGAGGCAATTAGCAGCAAGTTAAAACCAGTTCTGTAAACGACTGACCAGTAGTGAGTCATCTGACCTAGATACAGTTTAAAAAGAAGCAGCTCGTGCAGAGCACGGAGTGCAGGAGCATAGAGTGGCATTTGTGAGTTTGATAAGTGTGTGAGTTCGGGCAAATGGGGGTGGCAGGTGCTGTTTTGCCTTGTTTTTCCTACCAGTGCTGACACTAGAGCAGCTGATAAGGAGTGCGAGAGTAGGAGATGGAGGCCTAGAGACCAGCCCAACAAGTTGCAGACAAAGATAGAGGGGTGCGAAATCGAGAGGTGACGTTACAGCCAAGCTGGTAAGTGGCTGGCTGTTCGACTGGTAAGTATAACTCTCTTTTAGACTGACTTTTAGATTGGTTTAATTGGCAGCGAACTACTAAGTAGCTGTTTGGTGTTTAAGTAAATTTTAGTAAGTAAATTAATTTAAGGGTTAAGTCATGGCAGGCGAGCTCGGACCCATGTCATACTCCTGTGCTATGTGGGAAGTCAGGGACGCTTCCAGTGTCCCTGGCTACTATGTGTGCGGGAAGTGTGTCCAGCTGCAGCTCCTGACAGACCGCATGACGGCACTGGAGTTGCGGATGGACTCACTCTGGAGCATGCGCGATGCTGAGAATGTTGTGGATAGCACATTTAGTGAGTTGGTCACACCACAGGTAAGGGTTAGGACAGATAGTGAATGGGTGACCAAGAGACAAGGCAAGAGCAGGAAGGTAGTGCAGGAGTCCTCTGCGGTCATCTCCCTCCGAAACAGATATACTGTTTTGGATACTGTTGGGGGAGATGACTTACCAGGGGAAGGCACCAGCAGCCAGGTTCATGGCACCATGGGTGGCTCTGCTGCACAGAAGGGTGGGAAAAAGAGTGGGAGAGCTATAGTGATAGGGGACTCTATTGTAAGGGGAATAGATAAGCATTTCTGCGGCCGCAACCGAGACTTCAGGATGGTATGTTGCCTCCCTGGTGCAAGGGTCAAGGATGTCTTGGAGCGGCTGCAGAGCATTCTGGAGAGGGAGGGTGAACAGCCAGTTGTCGTGGTACATGTAGGTATCAACGATATAGGTAAGAAGCGGGAAGAGGTCCTACAAGCTGAATTTAGGGAGCTAGGAGTTAAATTAAAAAGTAGGACCTCAAAGGTAGTAATCTCTGGATTGCTACCAGTGCCACGTGCTAATCAGAGTAGAGGAGCAGGATACTTAGAATAAATACGTGGCTTGAGCAGTGGTGCAAGAGGGAGGGATTCAAATTCCTGGGACATTGGAACCAGTTCTGGGGGGAAGTGGGACCTGTACAAAAGGGACGGTCTGCACTTGGGCAGGACTGGAACTGATGTCCTAGGGGTAACATTTGCTAATGCAGTTCGGGAGTGTTTAAACTAATATGGCAGGGGGAATGGGAACCTATGCAGCAAGATAGGGCGAAGTAATATGGAGTCAGAAACAGATGGTAGAAAGGTAAAAAGCAATAGTGGAAGGCCGAGTAAACAAAGGCAAGAAACAAAAAGGGCCACACTACATCATAATTCTAAAAGGACAAAGGGTGTTAAAAAAACAAGCCTGATGGCTTTGTGTCTTAATGCAAGGAGTATCCGTAATAAAGTGGATGAATTAACTGTGCAAATAGATGTTAACAGATATGATGTGATTGAGATTACAGAGACGTGGCTCCAGGATGATCAGGGCTGGGAACTCAACATCCAAGGGTATTCAACATTCAGGAAGGATAGAATAAAAGGAAAAGGAGGTGGGGTAGCATTGCTGGTTAAAGAGGAGATTAATGCAATAGTTAGGAAGGACATTAGCTTGGATGATGTGGAATCTATATGGGTAGAGCTGCAGAAACCAAAGGGCAAAAAATGCTAGTGGGAGTTGTGCACAGACCTCCAAACAGTAGTAGTGATGTTGGGGAGGGCATCAAACAGGAAATTAGGGGTGCATGCAATAAAGGTGCAGCAGTTATCATGGGTGACTTTAATATGCATAGAGATTGGGCTAACCAAACTGGAAGCAATACGGTGGAGGAGGATTTCCTGGAGTGCATAAGGGATGGTTTTCTAGACCAATATGTCGAGGAACCAACTAGGAGGGAGGCCATCTTAGACTGGGTGTTGTGTAATGAGAGAGGATTAATTAGCAATCTCGTTGTGCGAGATCCCTTGAGGGAAGAGTGACCATAATATGGTGGAATTCTACATTAGGATGGAGAATGAAACAGTTAATTCAGAGACCATGGTCCAGAACTTAAAGAAGGGTAACTTTGAAGGTATGAGGCGTGAATTGGCTAGGATAGATTGGCGAATGATACTTAAGGGGTTGACTGTGGATGGGAAATGGCAGACATTTAGAGACCGCATGGATGAACCACAACAATTGTACATCCCTGTCTGGCGTAAAAATAAAAAAGGGAAGGTGGCTCAACCGTGGCTATCAAGGGAAATCAGGGATAGTATTAAAGCCAAGGAAGTGGCATACAAATTGGCCAGAAATAGCAGTGAACTCTGGAACTGGGAGAAATTTAGAACTCAGCATAGGAGGACAAAGGGTTTGATTAGGGCAGGGAAAATAGAGTACGAGAGGAAGCTTGCAGGGAACATATAGACGGACTGCAAAAATTTCTATAGATATGTAAAGAGAAAAAGGTTAGTAAAGACAAACGTAGGTCCCCTGCAGTCAGAATCAGGGGAAGTCATAACGGGGAACAAAGAAATGGCAGACCAATTGAACAAGTACTTTGGTTCGGTATTCACTAAGGAGGACACAAATAACCTTCCGGATATAAAAGGGGTCAGAGGGTCTAGTAAGAAGGAGGAACTGAGGGAAATCCTTATTAGTCAGGAAATTGTGTTGGGGAAATTGATGGGATTGAAGGCCGATAAATCCCCAGGGCCTGATGGTCTGCATCCCAGAGTACTTATGGAAGTGACCTTGGAAATAGCGGATGCATTGACAGTCATTTTCCAACATTGCATAGATTCTGGATCAGTTCCTATGGAGTGGAGGGTAGCCAATGTAACCCCACTTTTTAAAAAAGGAGGGAGAGAGAAAACAAGGAATTATAGACCGGTCAGCCTGACATTGGTAGTGGGTAAAATGATGGAATCAATTATTAAGGATGTCATAGCAGCGCATTTGGAAAGAGGTGACATGACAGGTCCAAGTCAGCATGGATTTGTGAAAGGGAAATCATGCTTGACAAATCTTCTGGAATTTTTTGAGGATGTTTCCAGTAGAGTGGACAAGAACCAGTTGATGTGGTGTATTTGGACTTTCAGAAGGCTTTCGACAAGGTCCCACACAAGAGATTAATGTGCAAAGTTGAAGCACATGGGATTGGGGGTAGTGTGCTGACGTGGATTGAGAACTGGTTGTCAGACAGGAAGCAAAGAGTAGGAGTAAATGGGTACTTTTCAGAATGGCAGGCAGTGACTAATGGGGTACCGCAAGGTTCTGTGCTGGGGCCCCAGCTGTTTACATTGTATATTAATGATTTAGACGAGAGGATTAAATGTAATATCTCCAAATTTGTGGATGACACTAAGTTGGGTGGCAGTGTGAGCTGTGAGGAGGATGCTATGAGGCTGCAGAGTGACTTGGATAGGTTAGGTGAGTGGGCAAATGCATGGCAGATGAAGTATAATGTGGATAAATGTGAGGTTATCCACTTTGGTGGTAAAAACAGAGAGACAGACTATTATCTGAATGGTGACAGATTAGGAAAAGGGGAGGTGCAACGAGACCTGGGTGTCATGGTACATCAGTCATTGAAGGTTGGCATGCAGGTACAGCAGGCGGTTAAGAAAGCAAATGGCATGTTGGCCTTCATAGCGAGGGGATTTGAGTACAGGGGCAGGGAGGTGTTACTACAGTTGTACAGGGCCTTAGTGAGGCCACACCTGGAGTATTGTGTACAGTTTTGGTCTCCTAACTTGAGGAAGGACATTCTTGCTATTGAGGGAGTGCAGCGAAGGTTCACCAGACTGATTCCCAAGATGGCGGGACTGACATATCAAGAAAGACTGCATCAACTGGGCTTGTATTCACTGGAGTTCAGAAGAATGAGAGGGGATCTCATAGAAACGTTTAAAATTCTGATGGGTTTAGACAGGTTAGATGCAGGAACAATGTTCCCAATGTTCAGGAAGTCCAGAACCAGGGGTCACAGTCTAAGGATAAGGGGTAAGCCATTTAGGACCGAGATGAGGAGAAACTTCTTTGCCCAGAGAGTGGTGAACCTGTGGAATTCTCTACCACAGAAAGTTGTTGAGGCCAATTCACTAAATATATTCAAAAATATACCCCCCAACACATTGGGCCCCACCGCTCTGTGCCGGACATGGCGCAGGACATGGAGTATAAGACGAGGCGTACTGTTTTGTCCTTGTACAAGACCTTAGTCAGGCCGCCCTTGGAATACTATGTCCAGTTTTGGTCTCCTCACATGTGGGTGATATTGAGGTTCTGGAAAGGGTGCAGAAGAGGGCTACTGTACTAATCCCAAGTCTAAAGCATCTTAGTTATCAAGATAGGCTAAAAGAGTTGGGACTCTTTACCTTAGAGCAGCGTAGACATAGGGGGTATATGACTGAGGTTTATAAAATAATGAAGGGAATAGACGGTGTTCCAGCTGACCATTTATTTCAATTAAATAAGTTAGGCAGGACCAGGGGTCACAAATTTAAGTTTATATGGGGCTAGATCTAGGTTAGATGTCAGGAGGTGGTTCTTTTCCCAGAGAACAGTAGACCTCAGGAACAAGCTGCCGTTTCATGTGGTGGATGCAGACTCACTGAATTCCTTCAACCAAAGCTGGATTTGTTTCTAGCTGCGGCGGAGATTAATTCTTACAGACGGTAGGTACTGCAGGGAATTTAATGGCCAGAGTGATTTCCTGGACTAGTTTCCATCGCCTGGATAGGTCGATGAGGAATTTCCCAGATTCTTCCCCCCAAATTTGCCCGGGGTTTTTAAATCAGTTTTTTTTGCCTCTCCCAGGAGATCGCGTGGTTTGGGGTGGGATGGGGAGTGTATATGTTGTGATACGGGGTATGGCAATTGTGTGGGACAGGCTCGATGGACCAGAGGGTCTTTACCTGTGCGTCATTGTTCGTATTGTAGGGTAGATGTAGATGCTTTCCCTTGTGGGTGAGACCATAACTAGGGGCCATCAATATAAGACAGTCACCAATAAATCCAATGGGGAATCCAGGAGAAACTTCTTCACTCAGAACATGGTGAGAATGTGGAATTCTCTGCCACAGAAAGTTGTGGAGGCCAGTTCGTTAGATATATTCAAAAGGGAGTTAGATGCGGCCCTTACGGCTAAAGGGATCAAGGGGTATGGAGGGAAAGCAGGAATGGGGTACTGAAGTTGCATTATCAGCCATGATCATATTGAATGGTGGTGCAGGCTCGAAGGGCCGAATGGCCTACTCCTGCACCTATTTTATATGTTTCTATGCTACCACAGGGAGTGTTTGAGGTGAATAGTATCGATGCATTTCAGGGGAAGCTGGATAAACACATGAGGAAGAAAGGAATAGAAGGATATGGTGATGGGATGAGATGAAGAGGGGTGGGACGAGGCTCGTGTGGAGCATAAACACCGGCACGGAGCGGTGGGGCCCAATGGCCTGTTTCTGAGCTGTAGATTCTGTGTAATACTTTGTGTAAGCCTTCAACAGAGAGATTGGGGAACCTATTGGATGGGACTTGGAACCAAATCCAACACGTTGTTAAGGTCTTCAAGTGAGGAGTGAAGATAATTGGGAAAAAGATCTGGAGTGACAGGAGTAGGCCATTAGGTCAAAAAGTCTGTTTTTTATTAGATAGATCAACCTCTCTTACCCATTGTCTTTGGCCCCCATCACACATTCCATCTCCCTCCCTGGCTACCGGATCAAATTGTTACCCAACCCTGGCATCTCAGTCGAACCTGAGCTGCGCGTTCCCACCCCATATCTTCTCTGTCACAAAGATTGCCAACTTCCAGCTCTGTTACATCATCCGCCTAAGCCTCTTGCCTCAGCCCATTTGTCGCTGGAACCCACATCCGTGCCTTTGTTACTTCCATCCTCGACTATTCCAATGCTCTCCTGGCTGGCCTCCCATCTTCCATCCTCCATGAACATCAGCTGAATCAAAGCTCGGCTGGCCCGCATCTAATCCTGTGCTCGCTGACCTACATTGGCTCCTAGTCCCGCAATGCCTCGTATTTAAAATTCTCCTGTGATTCCCTACGCACGTTTGCCCCTCCCTGTCTCGCCAACCCCCTCCAGCCCTACAATCCCCTTCCCAAACTCTCCATTCTTCTTGTGTATCCCTCCTTCCCTCTACCTCACCATTGGCGGTCGTGTCTTCTGCCACCTGGGCCCCAAGCTCTGGAATTCCCTCCCTAAACCTCCGCCGTCGTCTCCTCATTTAAGACCCTCCTTAAAACCCAACTTTTTGATCGAGTTTTTGGTCACCCCTCCTACTATCTCCTTCTTTGTTTGGGTCCCTCTTCAACACCTGCTCTGCTGCAGATTTTGAGCCTGAGGCTGAGAGACACTCCCAAGGTGTGCGATTCAGTCCTTTATCCGGGTGTACAGGATTTGATGCTAAGACTCCTCGAACCTTTTATGCCCGCCCTCCCTGCTCCACATCTGATGTATTGTACACGGAGCAGTTGTCTTTCAAACACGCTGACCCCATTACCCCAGTTACTGTACAGAGAGGAATTGAGGCCAAAGAACCAGGGGCAACATGACTTTTTTACGCAACAAGTGGTTAGGATTTGGAATGCACTGCCTGATAGTAGCTTTCAAAAGGGTATTGGATAAATAGAAACATAGAAATATAGGAGCAGTAGTAGGCCATTCGGCCCTTCGAGCCTGCACCGCCATTCAATATGATCATGGCTGATCCTCTATCTCAACACCATATTCCCGTTTTCTCCCCATACCCCTTGATGCTTTTTGTGTCTAGAAATCTATCGATCTCCTTCTTAAATATATTCAGTGACTTGGCCTCCACAGCCTTCTGTGGTAGAGAATTCCACAGGTTCACCACCCTCTGAGTGAAGAAATTTCTCCTCATCTCGGTTCTAAATTTCCTACCATGTATCCTGAGACTGTAACCCCTTGTTCTAGACAATACTTGGAGAAAATAATTGCAGGGATTATGGGGAAAGAGCGGGGGAGTGGGCCTATCTGGATTGCTCTTTGAAAGAGCAGCCGAAGACTCGATTGGCCGAATGGTCTTCTTCTGTACTATTCTACAATTCTATGACTCCCGGACCCCTCAGTTACTGCACAAAGAGGAATTGACACTCTCTAGGACCCCTGGCATGTCTAGTTCCTTATCTGGTTCACTCTCTGGCTGGGCTTAGTGTAGCTGATGAGAAGCGCGCCGTATTATTCACTCTGATGTACGACATATTCATATTTAATCTGCTTTATTTACAGAAGCTGTGATTTATCGCCGACGCTGCCCCATAATCTCACACTAGCCCCCAGCCTCACCTCGTGCTTGATGGATCTTGCCCCGTAGTGCAAATTGTATCCTTCCACCAGTACATCCATCACCTCCCGGTCCCACTGCAGGGTGATATCGTGCCGCTGCTTGGCCTGGAGGGAAATGAAAGACATTGCAGTGTTGTGCGTTTACTGGATTTACTGTGCAGCCGTCCAACAGCCCCTTCAGTCCTCCTTCAAAAAAACAAACGCAGGAGGACGTGCAAGAAGCTCCTCGGGTGATGCTGCAGTGAGTGTCGGCACAGCTATCTTAGCAGTGAGCCAACTCTCACCAGAAGGCCTCGCGTTCTAAAACCCCTCCGTGGTCTCGCTCCCTTCCCTATCTCTGCAACCTCCTCCAGCCCCACAACCCTCCGAGATCTCTGCGCTCCTCCAATTCTCGCCTCTTCCCCGATTTCCGTCACTCCACCACTGACGGCCGTGACTTCAGCTGCCTGGACCCTAAGCTCTGGAATTCCCCCTCCCCATAGACCTCTCTATCCTCTTTTTAAGATGCTCCTTAAAGCCTACCTCTTAAGTCTGAGATTGATAGATTTTTGCTTACCCCATATCCCTTAATACCTTTGGTTAAGTCGGGTATACGGAGTTAGGTCGCAGATCAGCCATGATCACACTGAATGGCGGGACAGGCTCGAGGGGCTGAATGGCCTCCTCCAGTTCCCATGTTCCTCTTTGACCAAGTTTTTTAGTCACTTGTCAAGGGCTATGGGGAACAGGCAGGAAAGTGGACTTGAGGCCAAGATCAAATCTTATTTAATGGCAGAGCAGGCTCGAGGGGCTGGTGGCAGATTTTGTCCTGTGAAGCACCTCGCAATGTTTTACTACGTTAAAGGTGTTATATAAATGCAGGTTGTTATCTGACCCCGGGTGGGGCAGCAGCAGGGGAGCTACAGTTACTCTCCGTGACCCCTGAGCTAGGCAGAAGATCAGACAGGGTTCCTGCTCCTGCTTACTCGCCCATGATTCCTGTGCGTGCAGGTGCATGTGGCTTAAACTGTGTCTGAGTAGCCACACCTCCTGCAGCACCTCCCAAACCCGCGACCTCTACTGGACAAGGGCAGCATGTGCATGGGAACACCGTCACCTCCAAGCTCCCCTCCGAGTCTCACACACCATTGCCACTTGGGACATACAACAGCCGTCCCTTCATCGTCGCTGGGTCAAAACCCCTCCCTAACAGCACTGTGTGAGCACCTTCAGCACACGGACTGCAGCAGTTCAAGAAGGCGGCAACTCACCACCTCCTTCTCAAGGGTGATTAGGGATGGGCAATAAATGCCGGCTTTTCCAGTGATGCCAAAATCTCAAGAATGGATAAAAAAATACACCTGTGGCTAGTCAGCAGCCCTTGGCTCCATAGGGAGATGGTGGAAGCGGTTAGCGTTGATTCATTCAAACAACAACAACAACTTGTATTTATATAGCACCTTTAATGTAGTAAAACGTCCCAAGGAGTGTTATAAGACAAAAAAAATTTCACGCCGAGCCAGATTAGAAGAAATTATAGCAGGTGACCAAAAGCTTGGTCAAAGAGGGAGGTTTTAAGGAGCATCTTGAAGGAGGAAGGAGAGGTAGAGAGGTGGAGAGGTTTAGGCAGGGAGTTCCAGAGCTTGGGGCCCAGGCAACAGAAAGCACGGCCACCGATGGTTGAGCAATTATGATCCGGGATGCTCAAATGCAAATTAGGCAAGATATCTTTGCAGAAAATAACATTTGGGGACACAGTATACAAGTAATTTAAAGCACGGGGATCAGGCAGGAATGTCGAGCTGATGTGGAAGTTCAGCCATGATCCTATTGAACATAAGAAATAGGAGCAGGAGTCAGTCATTTGGCCCCTCGAGCTTGCTCCGCCATTCAATAAGATCATGGCTGATCTGATCATGGACTCAGCTCCACTTCCCTGCCCGCTCCCCATAACCTTTGACTCCCTTATCGCTCAAAAATCTGTCTATCTCCGCCTTAAATATATTCAATGACCCAGCCTCCACAGCTCTCTGAGGCAGCGAATTCCACAGATTTACAACCCTCAGAGAGAAGAAATTTCTCCTCATCTCAGTTTTAAATGGGCGGCCCCTTATTCTAAGACTATGTCCCCTAGTTTTATTTTCCCCTATAAGTGGAAATATCCTCTCTGCATCCACCTTGTCGAGCCCCTCATTATCTTATAAGTTTCAATAAGATCACCTCTCATTCTTCTGGACTCCCAATGAGTAGAGGCCCAACCTGTTCAACCTATCTTCATAAGTCAACCCCCTCATCTCCGGAATCAACCGAGTGAACCTTCTCTGAACAGCCTCCAATGCAAGTATATCCTTCCTTAAATACGGAGACCAAAACTGCACGCAGTACTCCAGGTGTGGCCTCACCAATACCCTGTACAGTTGTAGCAGGACTTCTCTACTTTTATACTCTATCCCCCCTTGCAATAAAGGCCAACATTCCATTTGCCTTATTAAATGGCGGAGCAAGCTCGATGGCCGTATGGCTTACTCCTGCTCCTATTTTTTATATTCTTACGACATGTGGTGAGTGTCACGAGCTCGGGAGGAACAGGGGACGTTGGATCTGTGGTTCCCCAAACTCTCCACCACTTCCTCGCCTCATGTTTGGGTCTGTTGTAGATTCATTGATAGAGTTTGATCGCTGTGATTGGTCAACAACTACAGTATATAGTTGGAATGTGCGACTACCAGGATGGGAGAAGGCAAACTAGATGGCTCTTGGGTCTATTTCCATCTAGTAATATCTAGGTTCCTAAGCAGGTGCGTTGATGCAGCGAGTTGTTGTGATCTGGAAAGTACTGCCTAAAAGGGCGGTGGGAGCAAATTCAATAACTTTCAAAAGGGAATTGGATAAATACTTGAAAAGGAGAAATGTGCCGGGCTGTGGGGAAAGAGCAGGGGGAGGAGTGGGACTGATTGGATCGCTCTGTCACAGAGCCGGCATGGGCTCGATGGGCCGAATGGCCTCCTCCTGTGTCGTATGATTCTATAAAGAAAACTTCTCAGTGAGGTTCACAGGTGCAGGAAGAGGAAGACAAGAACTCTTTGTTGATTCATTTGTGGGCGTCGCTGGCAAGGCCGGCATTTATTGCCCATTCACAAGAGGCCTGTATTCATTAGAGTTTAGAAGAATGAGAGGGGATCGCATTGAAACGTATAAAATTCTGACCGGGTTGGACAGACTGGATGCGGGGAGGATGTTTCCCCGGGCTGGGAAGTCTAGAACAAGGGGTCACAGTCTCAGGATACGGGGTAGGAAATTTAGGACCGAGATGAGGAGAAATGTTTTCACTCAGAGGGGGGTGAACCTGTGGAATTCTCTACCACAGAGGGCTGTGGAGGCCAAGTCACTGAATATATTTAAGAGGGAGATAGATAGATTTCTAGACACAAAAGGCATCAAAAGGAGGCAAACAAAAAGCAGGAAACTATAGACCAGTGGTTGGGAAAATGTTGGAGTCCATTATTAAAGAAGCAGTAGCAGGACATTCGGAAAAGTTAATTTGGTCAGGCAGAGTCAGCATGGATTTATGAAGGGGAAGTCATGTTTGACAAATTTGCTGGAGTTCTTTGAGGATGTAATGAACAGGATGGATAAAGGGGAACCAGTGGATGTGGTGTATTTGACAAGGTGCCATATAAAAGGTTACTGCACAAGATAAAAGTTCACGGGGTTGGGGGTAATATATTAGCATGGATAGAGGATTGGCTAACTAACAGAAAACAGAGAGTCGGGATAAATGGTTCATTCTTGGTATGGCAATCAGTAACTAGTGGGGTGCCGCAGGGATCAGTGCTGGAACCCCAACTAGTTAGAATCTATATTAATGACTTGGAAGAAGGGACTGAGTGTAACGTAGCCAAGTTTGCTGACGATACAAAGATGGGAGGAAAAGCAATGTGTGAGGAGGACACAAAAAACCTGCAAAAGGACATAGACAGGCTAAGTGAGTGGGCAAAAAATTGTCAGATGGAGTATAATGTTGCAAAGTGTAAGGTCAAGCACTTTGGCAGAAAAAAAATCAAAGAGCAAGATATTAATTAAATGGAGAAAAATTGCAAAGTGCCGCAGTACAGCAGGACCTGGGGGTACTTGTGCACAAAACACAAAAGGTTAGTATGCAGGTACAGCAAGTGATCAGGAAGGCCAAAGGAATCTTGGCTTTTATTACAAAGGGGATGGAGTGTAAACGCAGGGAAGTCTTGCTGCAGTTATACAGGGTATTGGTGAGGCCACACCTGGAATACTGCGTGCAGTTTTGGTTTCCATATTTACGAAAGGATATACTTGCTTTGGAGGCAGTTTAGAGAAGGTTCACTCGGTTGATTCCGGAGATGAGGGGGTTGACTTATGAGGAAAGATTGAGTAGGTTGGGCCTCTACTCAATGGAATTCAGAAAAATGAAAGGTGAACTTATCGAAACATAAGATTATGAGGGGGCTTGATGAGGTGGATGCAGAGAGGATGTTTCCACTGATGAGGGAGACGAGAACTAGGGGGCATGATCTTAGAATAAGGGGCCGCCCATTTAAAACTGAGATGAGGAGAAATTTCTTCTCTGAGGGTTGTAAATCTGTGGAATTCGCTGCCTCAGAGAGCTGTGGAAGCTGGGGCACTGAATAAATTTAAGACAGAAAGAGACAGTTTCTTAACCAATAAGGAATAAGGGGTTATGGGGAGCAGGCAGGGAAGTGGAGCTGAATCCATGATCGGATCAGCCATGATCGTATTAAATGGCGGAGCAGGCTCGAGGGGCCGTATGGCCTACTCCTGCTACTATTTCTTATGTTCTTATGTATGGGGAAAAAGCAGGAATATGGTGTTGAGATAGAGGATCAACCATGATCATGTTGAATGGCGGTGGAGACTCGAAGGGCCGAATGGCCTGCTACTGC
The DNA here is from genome assembly GCF_044704955.1 of Pristiophorus japonicus. Lineage (NCBI taxonomy): Eukaryota > Metazoa > Chordata > Chondrichthyes > Pristiophoridae > Pristiophorus > Pristiophorus japonicus. Next base: position 219,583,166 of record NC_091986.1, on the reverse strand, counting down.
TCCTATTTTCTATGTTTCTATTCCTGACTGCCCTTGAGAAGGTGATGGTGAAACAACTGAGTGTCTCTCTGGGCCATTTCAGAGGGCCGTTAAGAGTCAACCACATTGCTGTGGGTCTGGAGTCACATATAGTCCAGACCGGGTAAGAGCGCCTTCCCTACAAGACATTCGTGAACCAGATGTGATTTTACGACAATCCGATAGTTTCATGGTCACCATTACTGATACTAGCTTTTTAATTCCAGATTTATTGAATTAATTAATTTAATTGATGCCGTGGTGACATGTGGTGATCTGAGGGTACTTGTGCATGAAACACAAAAGGTTAGTATGCACTTACAGCAAGTGATCAGGAAGGCCAATGGTATCTTTATTGCAAAGGGGATGGAGTATAAAAGCAGGGAAGTCTTGCTACAGTTGTACAGGGTATTGTTGAGGCCACACATGGAATACTGCGTGCAGTTTTGGTTTCCATATTTACGAAAGGATATACTTGCTTTGGAGGCAGTTCAGAGAAGGTTAACTAGGTTGATTCTGGGGATAAGGGGGTCGACTTATGAGGAAAGGTTGAGTAGGTTGGGCCTCTACTCATTGGAGTTCAGAAGAATGAGAGGTGATCTTATCGAAACGTATAAGATTATGAGGGGCCTTGATAAGGTGGATGCAGAGAGGATGTTTCCACTGATGGGGGAGACTAGAACTAGAGGGCATGATCTTAGAATAAGGGGCCGCCCATTTAAAACTGAGATGAGGAAGAATTTCTTCTCTGAGGGTTGTAAATCTGTGGAATTTGCTGCCTCAGAGAGCTGTGGAAGCCGGGACATTGAATACATTTAAGACAGAAATAGACAGTTTCTTGAGCGACAAGGGGATAAGGGGTTATGGGGAGTGGGCAGGGAAGTGGACCTGAGTCCATGATTGGATCAGCCATGATCGTATTAAATGGCGGAGCAGGCTCGAGGGGCGTATGACCGACTCCTGCTCCTATTTCTTATGTTCTTATATCTCCAGGCCTCTATGTTACCGTACCCCTAAACTTAATGAAGGCTGTGAGGGTGAAGGCACAGTGAAGGAATGACCACTGATGTTGGGATGAATTATAAATACTTATTCTGTTGAATTTGTTTTGTCTTGTTTAGCTATTGTTCTCGATTTGTGCACAGTGCTCTCAGCATACTATAAACTGACTCACAGAGACACTCCAACGTCAACTTTCTAAAGGGAGCTGGATAAACGGTGCAATTTTAAAGGGGGCGCATGAGGAGGGACCTTGGGATGTTTGTGCACAAATCTTTGAAGGTGGCAGGCCAGGTTAACAAAGCAGTTCATAGAATCAGAGAAATTTACAACACGGAAGGAGACCATTTCGGCCCATCGTGTCCACGCCGGCCGACCAAGAGCTATCCAGCCTAATCCCACTTTCCAGCTCTTGGTCCGTAGCCCTGCAGGTTACGACACTTCAAGTGCACATCCAAGTACTTTTTCAATGCGATGAGGGTTTCAGACAGTGAGTTCCAGACCTCCACCTCCCTGTGGGTGAAAATAATTCCCCCTCAAATCCCCTCTAAACCTCCTACCAATGATTTTCAATCTATGTCTCCTGGTTATTGACCCTTCTGTTAAACATAGAAAATAGGTGCAGGAGTAGACCATTCGGCCCTTTGAGCCTGCACCACCATTCAATAAGATCATGGCTGATCATTCACCTCAGTACCCCTTTCCTGCTTTCTCTCCATACCCCTTGATCCCTTTAGCCATAAGGGCCACATCAAACTCCCTTTTGAATATATCTAACGAACTGGCCTCAATAACCTAAGGGAAATAGGTCCTTCCTATCCACTCTATCCAGGCCCCCCATAATTTTATACACCTCAATAAGGTCTCCCCTCAGCCTCTCTGTTCCAAAGAAAACAAACCCAGCCTATCCAATTTTTCCTCATAGCTAAATAGTTAATAAAGCATGTGGGATCCTGGGCTTTATAATTAGAGGCACAGAGTACAAAAGCCAGGAAGTTATGCTAAACCTGTATAAAACACTAGTTCATCACCAGCTGGAGTATTGTGTCCAATTCTGGGCACCGCACTTTAGGAAGGACGTGAAGGCCTTGGAGAGGGTGCGGAGGAGATTTACGAGAATGGTTCCAGGGATGAGGGACTTCAGTTACGTGGATAGACTGGAGAAGCTGGGGTTGTTCTCCTTATAGCAGAGAAAGCCAAGAGGAGAGGTGATGGAGGTGTTCAAAATCGTGAAGGGTTTAGATGGAGTAAATGTTTCCAATGGCTGAAGGACCGATAATCAAAGTGCGCAGATTTAAGGTGATTGGCAAAAGAACCAGAGGTGACATGAGGAAAAACTTGCTTATGCAGCGAGTGGTTAGGATTTGGAATGCACTTCCTGATAGGGTGGTGGATACAGATTCAATGGTGGCTTTCAAAAGGGAACTGGATAGGTACTTGAAGACGAAGATTTGTAGGGATATGGGGAAAGAGTGGGGGAGTGGGACTAACTGGATTGCTCTTCGGAAGAGCTGGCGCAGATTCGATGGGCCGAATGGCCTCCTTCTGTGCTGTATGATTGATTTTGTGATTCCGGGCCAATGGACATGATTTAAAAATTACAGAGACATTTAACACCACCCAGTCCAGGATCCCTTCCTTACCTTCTTGGCCCAAAAGATTAACTCCTTGTTGACCAGTTGAATCAGTTCAGAATGACAGAACGGAAGAAAGTATACAATCTCATTGATTCGGCCCAAAAACTCATCCCGTCGGAAATGTGCCTGGAAGAAAGAATGTGCAACCATATGCCAGTGGGTTATTGTTCATACAACCTTCAGTTATTTAACGTTTCGATAACATCAAACCAATGGTATTGCGACGGTGATTGTACCATAGGATGTATAGGCAAGGAGCGATTCACAGTGTCACAGGAGAGATTGAGGAGGTCACAGGGCAGTATACTGCACCCCGAGTCACACAGGAAGTCATCAGTGAATTGGACCAGATCAGTCTTGGTATTTGGTGAGTTGGTTGGAAACCAGGTTGGAGCAACTCAACTAGGGAATAAAACCCAAGGTCAGGTTTAAGGTCCTTAAACAATTAGCTGGAAGAAATTCTTTACCCAGAGTGTTAAATGTCAGGAATAATTAGACAGGCAGGATCTTAGGGGCTAAAACATTAGGGGTGTTCAAACTGGCTGTGGGTGCATTTAATGGGAGAGTTAGTGTACTGGAGGGATGGCTTCGATGGGAGAGTTAGTGTACTGGAGGGATGGGCTTCGATGGGAGAGTTAGTGTACTGGAGGGATGGGCTTCGATGGGAGAGTTAGGGTACTGGAGGGATGGCTTCGATGGAAGAGTTAGTGTACTGGAGGGATGGGCTTCGATGGGAGAGTTAGGGTACTGGAGGGATGCATCTTGATGGGAGAGTTAGGGGACTGGAGGGATGGACTTCGATGGGAGAGTTAGGGTACTGGAGGGATGGCTTCGATGGGAGAGTTAGGGTACTGGAGGGATGGACTTCGATGGGAGAGTTAGGGTACTGGAGGGAGGGGCTTCGATGGGAGAGTTACGGTACTGGAGGGATGGCTTCGATGGGAGAGTTAGGGTACTGGAGGGATGGCTTCGATGGGAGAGTTAGGGTACTGGAGGGATGCATCTCGATGGGAGTTAGGGGACTGGAGGGATGGGTTTCGATGGGAGAGTTAGGGTACTGGAGGGATGGCTTCGATGGGAGAGTTAGGGTACTGGAGGGATGGCTTCGATGGGAGCGTTAGGGTACTGGAGGGATGCATCTTGATGGGAGAGTTAGGGTACGAGAGGGATGGGCTTCGATGGGAGAATTAGGGGACTGGAGGGATGGGCTTCGATGGGAGAGTTAGGGGACTGGAGGGACGGGCTTCGATGGGAGAGTTAGGATACTAGAGGGATGGGCTTCGATGGGAGAGTTAGGGTACTGGAGGGATGGGCTTCGATGGGAGAGTTAGGGTACTGGAGGGATGGGCTTCAATGGGAGAGTTAGGGTACTGGAGGGATGGGCTTCGATGGGAGAGTTATGGTACTGGAGGGATGGGCTTCGATAGGAGAGTTAGGGGGACTGGGGGGATGGGCTTCGATGGGAGAGTTAGGGGACTGGAGGGATGGGCTTCGATGGGAGAGTTAGGGGACTGGAGCGATGTGCTTCGATGGGAGAGTTAGGGGACTGGAGGGATGGGCTTCGATGGGAGAGTTAGGGTACTGGAGGGATGGCTTCGATGGGAGAGTTAGGGTACTGGAGGGATGGGCTTCGATGGGAGAGTTAGGGGACTGGAGGGATGGGCTTCGATTGGAGAGTTAGGGTACTGGAGAGATGGGCTTCGATGGGAAGGTTGGAGTACGAGAGGGATGGGCTTCGATTGGAGAGTTAGTGTACTGGAGGGATGGGCTTCGATGGGAGAGTTAGGGTACCAGAGGGATGCACCTCGCTGAGAGAGTTAGGGAACTGGAAGGATGGGCTTCAATGGGAGAGTTGGGGTATGAAAGGGTGAGTTACAATGGGAGAGTTGGGGTACTGGAGGGATGAGCTATACGCAGGGAGTTAAGATACCTTGATGTGCCGAATGACCTTTTCTTTTCCCTGATTATTCTAATTCGGTAGCTGTGGTTGGTGATAAATTCTGTAGCTGCGTTACCTTCAGAATGGGTCTGATCACTTGTTCTTTGAATCGCTTAGAGATGGTCACGTTCTCCGTCAGAAGCACGTCATCTGCAGCAACCAAGGAGAAGCTCAGGTCAAAACAAGATCCAGGAACCCCTGTTTTCTAGTATTAAACAGGCCACGAATCACTGCGATAGCGACACTGAATGCTCCACACATTTACACTTACAGTGGACTGATAAAGACAAAAGCTGTGACTGGACTAACACTGCCTCTGATTTTCGCCACCAACATCTCCTCTTTGGTACTGACCGATGCCTCAGTTACTGAAGGCAGTGTGTCTAGTGTGGGACTGACCAATGCCTCAATTACTGAAGGGAGTGTCCAGTGTGGGACTGACCAGTGCCTCAGTTACTGAAGGGACTAAGCCTCACAGATGAGGACGGTCTGAAATTCAATGCCTTGTCTATGGCGAGCTAACCGATTGGTACTGGGAGGCGGTACTTGTGACAGTACAGTTAGCCTCAGCACCTCTGGACTAGTGATTGGTAAATCGCAGGAGATCAGACACGGCTCTGATGCTTCTGTGCGATCGAGCGATCTGCCTGGGAGAAAGTCGGGGTGTGGGGACGGGGGGTAAGATAGGGGCTCGATATCCCCCAACACCGCCTGCGCACTTTGCCAGAATTACCGAGATTCTCGGCGAGACGTTTCTTGCTCAGCTCCTGGGCCTCCTGCCTCAGCTGCAAGGCGTGCTCTGCTATTTCTTCGCTGGCTACGTTGGAGGTCATGATGAAGATTGCATCCTTGCACTCGATGGTCTTTCCCTTGCCGTCAGTCAGTCTGCCCTGAAACATCGAGGGAAGGGGAGGAGGAGGTAAAAAAACACATCACATCTCTGAACACACATTCCTAACCTGCAGTGAAATACCGTGACTCTAGCGAAGCAGGCCATTTTGCACACAGCAAGATCCCAGCGACAGCAATGGGGAGATCAGGTGATCTATTTCTGGTGATGCTGGTTGAGGGAAGAAGGTTACATAGGGAACCAAGGGACGGCCAGACCAAAAGTAGTCCCGGGTCCATCTGGTTCATCTTCTCCCATCCTGGGAGTCCATGATCCAATGATAATGGGGTTGTTGACCAATCACAGCGATTAATCTCCATCACTGAGTCGACAACAGACCCAGACAGGAGGTGAGGAAAACCCCCAGTGGGGGAGAGCTTTGGGAACCACAGGTCCAACGTCCTCTGTTCCTCCCGAGCTCGCTGACTCAGGATATTGGAACATCTCCCCTCACAAAGTACCAAAGTACGTACAGCACATCAAAGGCCAATCGGCCCAACTGCTCCGTGCCGGTGTTTATGCTCCACACAGGCCTCCTCCCACCCCTCTTCCTCTCACCTCGTGCTCTTCTAACAGCGCTGTTGTGCCTTGAACTATCTTATCCGAAAGACTTGAAGGGCTGGATTTTCGGCTTTGATGATTTCATCATCATCATCATCATCATCATAGGCGGTCTCTTGAAGCGAGGATGACTTGCTTCCATGCCAAAAAATGATGAGTTCACAGGTGTTTCAACGAAGCACCTAATATTCCAGGTCCTGAACTAAATCCGGAAGGGTGGAAGATGCCTGTGCGAGGATTATTTTAACGTGTGGTGGCCGTTGCACACCAGGTGGCGGGGCAGTAAAGTTAGTGCCCGGGAACAGTTTGCGCCTCAGTCAGTAACATTGGGCAGTTGGGCCCTGAGTCAGGGGGCGCAGCGCTAAGGGAGGTGTTGTACACCTCTCAGGGCGCTAGGATGGGAAACTCCCGAGCTAAAGAGCTGGGCCGGGAGCGCTCCGAGAGACGCCTGGGGAGAGTGGGGGGGGGCGGGGGGAATAGGCTTATATTCATTGGAGTTTAGAAGAATGAGAGGGGATCACATAGAAATATATAAAATTCTGACGGGACTGGACAGGTTAGATGTTGGAAGAATGTTCCCGATGTTGGGGAAGTCCAGAACCAGGGGACACAGTCTTAGGATAAGGGGTATGCCATTTAGGACTGAGATGAGGAGAAACTTCTTCACTCAGAGTGGTGAACCTGTGGAATTCTCTACCGCAGAGCGTTGTTGATGCCAGTTCATTGGATATATTCAAGAGGGAGTTAGATGTGGCCCTTACGGCTAAAGGGATCAAGGGTTATGGAGAGAAAGCGGGAAAGGGGTACTGAGGTGAATGATCAGCCATGATCATATTGAATGGTGGTGCAGGCTCGAAGGGCCGAATGGCCTACTCCTGCATCTATTTTCTATGTTTCTAAAAACATTCCCAAAACATTGCCCACACCACCACAACGCAAATCACAAAAAAAATTTAAAGAAAAAACAATCGCACTTACCTCAGGACAGCATTACTTACCTCTCTGCTGTCGGGATGGTGGGACCGCCTTGATTTCCCAGGCGGTCACTGCGGGGCGCACTGCGGGATGTACGGGTCGTGCTGATGGTAAAGCTTGCACCGGTGTCGCAACCAGGGGCGTTGCACATCGGCGCAGCTCTTCCAGGCAGTGCTGCTCCGCGCCGTCGCTAAAGCCGGACCCGAGGATCGCTGCAGGGCGCTGGAGGCTGGCCGCCCGCCCAGAATACCGCACCGCTGCCATTGCCGCCGCTCTGGGACGAAAAATGGAGCGCAGAGGAGCCGAAAATCCGCCCCAACACCTTCGAAAGTGTAGCGCTCCATCAGTACTGCACCCATCCATGCCTTTGTTACCGCTACACTCGACTATTCCAACGCTCTCCTTGCAGCATCTTCCACCCTCCAATAACTTGAGCTCATCCAAAACTCTCCTGCCCGCGTCCGAACTCGTGTTCATCTATCACCCTGCCCGCTGCCCTCGCTGACTTACATTGGCTCTCGGTCCAGCAACGCCTCGATTTCAAAATTCTCTTTTCTTGTTTTCAAATCACTCCATGGCCCTCACCCCTTCCGATCTCTGTAATCTCCTCCAGCCCCACAACCCCCCCCGAGGTGTCTGCACTCCTCCAATTCTGCCCTTTTGAGCATCCCTGATTTTTATCGCTCCACCATGCCTGGGTCCTAAATGCTGGAATTCCCTCCCTAAACCACTCCACCTCTCTCTCCTTCTTTAAGGCATTCCTTAGTAGCATTTGTAACAAAATAGATGAGATGACAGCACAAATTGAGACAAATGGTATCACCCCATGAGACTTGACAACAAAATCGAGGCCGGCATTCCAGTGCAATACTGAGGGAGCGCTGCACTGTCGGAGGGGCAGTACTGAGAGAGTGCCGCACTGTCGGAGGGGCAGTACTGAGGGAGCACCGCACTGTCGGGGGGCAGTACTGAGGGAGCGCCGCACTGTCAGAGGGGCAGTACTGAGGGAGCACCGCACTGTCGGAGGGTCCCAGTACTGAGTACCGCACTGTCGGAGGGGCAGTACTGAGAGAGTGCCGCACTGTCGGAGGGGCAGTACTGAGAGAGTGCCGCACTGTCGGAGAGGCAGTACTGAGGGAGTGCCGCACTGTCGGAGGGGCAGTACTGAGAGAGTGCCGCACTGTCGGAGAGGCAGTACTGAGAGAGTGCCGCACTGTCGGAGAGGCAGTACTGAGTACCGCACTGTCGGAGAGGCAGTACTGAGGGAGTGCCGCACTGTCGGAGGGGCAGTACTGAGGGAGCGCCGCACTGTCGGAGGGGCAGTGCTGAGGGAGCGCCGCACTGTCGGAGGGGCAGTACTGAGAGAGTGCCGCACTGTCGGAGGGGCAGTACTGAGAGAGTGCCGCACTGTCGGAGAGGCAGTACTGAGGGAGTGCCGCACTGTCGGAGGGGCAGTACTGAGAGAGTGCCGCACTGTCGGAGAGGCAGTACTGAGAGAGTGCCGCACTGTCGGAGAGGCAGTACTGAGTACCGCACTGTCGGAGGGGCAGTACTGAGGGAGTGCCGCACTGTCGGAGGGGCAGTACTGAGGGAGCGCCGCACTGTCGGAGGGGCAGTGCTGAGGGAGCGCCGCACTGTCGGAGGGGCAGTGCTGAGAGCGTGCCGCACTGTCGGAAGGGCAGTACTGAGGGAGTGCCGCACTGTCTTTCGAATGAGACGTTAAACCGAGGTAGCGTCTGCTAATTCAGGTGGACCTAATAGCTCCCATGGTACTAATTCGCAGGAGTGTTCTCCTCGGTGTCCTGGACAATATTTATCCCTTAATTAAAATAACTAAAAACAGATGATCTCGTCATTATCACATTGCTGTTTGTGGGAGCTTGCTGTGTGCAAATTGGCTGCTGCGTTTCCTACATTACAACAGTCACTACACTTCAAAAATGCTTCATTGGCTGTAAAGCGCCTTGGGACGCTCTGAGGTGGTGGAAGGCGCTATATAAATGCAAGTTCTTTCTTTTATCCAACAGTCAGATGAGACTCACCTCGTCGAAGAGCTGGAGCATGATGGTCAGGACGTCGGGATGAGCCTTGTCCACCTCGTCAAACAGAACGACCGCGTTCGGACTCTGCTTCAGCCTCTTGGTCAGCTGACCACCCTCCTCGTGCCCGACATAACCAGGGGGTGAACCGATAAACTTTGCAACCTTCAAAACAATTCATTCCCGTATTGAGAAATTGATTCCAGCATTGGTTTAGATGCTTAAAAATTTACAATTTTTTAATCATTTTTTTGTGCTCAATAAGACGAGGGACACCTATGTGGAAATGGAGCAATTCCCTCTTTTTGGTCAGTATTATCCACACGTGGGTTAGATACAGAGTGAAGCTCCCTCTACACTGTCCCATCAAACACTCCCAGGGCAGGTACAGCACGGGTTAGATACAGAGTAAAGCTCCCTCTACACTGTCCCATCAAACACTCCCAGGGCAGGTACAGCACGGGTTAGATACAGAGTAAAGCTCCCTCTACACTGTCCCATCAAACACTCCCAGGGCAGGTACAGCACGGGGTTAGATACAGAGTAAAGCTCCCTCTACACTGTCCCATCAAACACTCCCAGGGCAGGTACAGGGGGTTAGATACAGAGTAAAGCTCCCTCTACACTGTCCCATCAAACACTCTCAGGGCAGGTACAGCACGGGGTTAGATACAGAGTAAAGTTCCCTCTACACTGTCCCATCAAACACTCCCAGGACAGGTACAGCACGGGGTTAGATACAGAGTAAAGCTCCCTCTACACTGTCCCATCAAACACTCCCAGGGCAGGTACAGCACGGGGTTAGATACAGAGTAAAGTTCCCTCTACACTGTCCCATCAAACACTCCCAGGACAGGTACAGGGGGTTAGATACAGAGTAAAGCTCCCTCTACACTGTCCCATCAAACACTCCCAGGGCAGGTGCAGCACGGGGTTAGATACAGAGTAAAGCTCCCTCTACACTGTCCCATCAAACACTCCCAGGGCAGGTACAGCACGGGTTAGATACAGAGTAAAGCTCCCTCTACACTGTCCCATCAAACACTCCCAGGGCAGGTACAGGGGGTTAGATACAGAGTAAAGCTCCCTCTACACTGTCCCATCAAACACTCCCAGGACAGGTACAGCACGGGGTTAGATACAGAGTAAAGCTCCCTCTACACTGTCCCATCAAACACTCCCAGGGCAGGTGCAGCACGGGGTTAGATACAGAGTAAAGCTCCCTCTACACTGTCCCTTCAAACACTCCCAGGGCAGGTACAGCACGGGTTAGATACAGAGTAAAGCTCCCTCTACACTGTCCCATCAAACACTCCCAGGGCAGGTACAGCACGGGTTAGATACAGAGTAAAGCTCCCTCTACACTGACCCATCAAATACTCCCAGGGCAGGTACAGCACGGGGTTAGATACAGAGTAAAGCTCCCTCTACACTGACCCATCAAATACTCCCAGTTCGATCCAAGCACTGGGCAATCTCCAGTAAAGTGACCTAATGGCCATTTTTCACGTGTGGCTCGATAGCTATTCGCTTAAGTAGGGCTTCACAGCTGACCCCACCCTTTCCCGACAGCTGAACTGATGAGACTCATGCACTAATTGTTCACAACGTGGCTGCATCCAGCATAGAGCAGTGAACATTAGAAATAGGAGGAGGAGTCAGCCATTTGGCCCCTCGAGCCTGCTCCGCCATTCAATGAGATCGTGGCTGATCTTCGACCTCTACTCCACTTTCCCGCCCGATCCCCATATCCCTCGATTCCCTTAATTTCCAAAAATCTGTCGATCTCTGTCTTGAATATACTCAACGACTGAACCTCCACAGCCCTCTGGGGCCAGAGAATTCCAAAGATTCACCACCCTCTGAGTGAAGAAATTACTCATCATCTCGGTCTTAAATTACCGACCCCTTATCCTGAGACTGTGACCCCTGGTTCTAGACTCCCCCCCTGCATCTACCCTGTCAAGCCCCTTAAGGATTACATACCCTGGGAGTTTCATCTTTAACACATTTACATCCGAAGATTGGGTGAAGATTTTAGTGATTTCCTTTCTTGGACTTTTATCCCTTGACCTGAGCTAGCTGCTTGAAGGACCGTTAATACCACGAGCGCTTGGGATCACGTTGCCGGCCTGTGTTGCAGTACTTACTTCATGTCTTTCCTGGAATTCCGACATGTCTAGCCTGATGAATTTCTACATTGGGAAAGGAAAAAAACAGACAGAATAAAACTTTTTGGTGAATCGGACTTTGACGTAAACTGGCTTCCCGTTCTCTCCCCTCCCCCCCACCCCCCCATCCCTACCTCCGCCGCCCCATCAATATCCTCCTGGAGTTGTTGCCTCCTTGCTGGGGTACGACCCGCACCTTCCACCCTCCAATACTTTGCGCTAACGCCCTATTTTTCAAGCATGAGCCTCAGAGTCTATTCGCCTGCCGCTGGCATCACAGCGGACACTGCACTTTCACATCCCCGACATTCGCGCACGTATAGCTGGTCACAGGATAGCGATGCAGGAAAGGATTTTCCCCTCCGCAGCTCAGGGACCCCGGCGGCCAGTGGTAGCATGTCAAATCTCGGGCCAACAGCACCAACTGGATCCCTGACCACGTACCTCCCCATGGCGGTATGGCTCAGTTCCACACTGGGCGGCACCAGCAACTGTGCGACTGACTGAACAGCGGGCTGATTTCTAAAAGCAGATTTTCTTCCCCTCCTTAAGTTCCCCCAGCAGCAAGGGCCCCACTGGGAGCCTGAGCAGCTCACAATGCGGGCAGCTCCCAATTCTCTGCTGCTCCCGTCTCCGAGTGCTTTAACTAAGAACATAAGAACTAGAGCAGGAGTCGGCCATTTAGCCCCTCAAGCCTGCTCCACCATTTAATACGATCATGGCTGATCCGATCATGGACTCAGCTCCACTTCCCTGCCCCCTCCCCATAACCCTTTACTCCCTTATCGCTCAAAAATCTGTCCACCTTCACCTTAAATATATTCAATGACCCAGCCTCCACAGCTCTCTGGGGCAGAGAATTCCACAGATTTACAACCCACTGAGAGAAGTAATTCCTCCTCACCTCAGTTTTAAATGGTCAGCCCCTTATTCTGAGACTATGCCCCCTTAGTTTTAATTTCCCCTATGAGTGGAAATATCCTCTCTGCATCCACCTTGTCGAGCCCCCTCATTATCTTGTATGATTCGATAAGATCACTTCTCATTCTTCTGAATTCCAATGTGTAGAGGCCCAACCTACTCAACCTATCCACTGCACCTGTTCCTTCCCCATAACTCTGCAATTTTTTCTTTGTCAAGTATTTATCCGATTCCTGTTTGAAAGTTAGCTGCTTTCACCACCCTCGAGAGACGGTTCCCCACTGTCACAGGGGATGCTGTTTGTGACTTTGATCTGAGCTGTTTCAGTCTCGTGGCCGGGGCCCAGACTACGAATGCCCCTGGAGAACATTACAGCCAAGACTGGTCCTCACCCCCAACCTCCTGGTTCTCATCTACACGCTGCCCCTGGGTGACATTAACCACAGGCGGTGGGGTCATAAGAACATAAGAATTAGGAGCAGGAGTAGACCTTTCGGCCTCTCAAGCCTGCTCCGCCATTCAATAAGATCATGGCTGATCATCGACCTCACCTCCACTTTCCCGTCCGATCTCCATATCTCTTGATGCCCTTAATATCCAAAAATCTATTGATCTCCGTCTTGAATATACGCAACGACTGAGCCTCCACAGCCCTCTGGGGCAGAGAATTCCAAAGATTTACCACCCTCTGAGTGAAGAAATTTCTCCTCATCTCAGTCCTAAATGGCCGACCCCTTATTGTGAGACTGTGACCCCTGGTTTTAGACTCCCCAGCCCAGGGGGAAACATCCTCCCTGCATCTACCCTGTCAATCCCTGTCAGAATTTTGTATGTTTCACGTTAGTTACTAGCCACATGTGGCTCATTGGAAATCCCGATGTGGCTAATTGCGAATTTAGATGTGGAACAGTGGAAACCCAGCTAATTGCGAGTTAAAAAAAAAATTTGTTCATGAGATGTGGGCGTCGCTGGCAAGGCCGGCATTTATTGCCCATCCCCAATAGCCCCTCGAGAAGGTGGCGGCACAGCAGCAGTCCATGTGGTGAAGGTACTCCCACAGTGCCGTTATACTTCTTTGTAGTGGTTTGGTGATGATGATGATGATGGCTTGGTACAACCGAGTGTCTCGCTGGACCATTTCAGAGGGCAATTAAGAATCAACTACATTGCTGTGGGTCTGGAGTCACATATCCTGTACCATGTGGGAACTCAGGGACACTGGACGACTACGTGTGCGGGAAGTGTGTCCGCCTCCAGCTCCTGACGGTCCGTGTTGCGGAATTGGAGCTGAGGGTGGATTCACTCTGGAGCATCCACGATGCTGAGAATGACGTGAGTAGCATGTGTAGCGAGCTGGTCTTACCACAGGTGAAAGGTCCACAGCTAGCTAGGGAATGGAAGACCAGCAGGAAGAGCAGTGCAAGGAAGGTAGTGCAGGGGTCCCCTGCGGTCATCCCCCTGCAAAACAGATACACCGCTTTGAGTACTGTTGAGGGGGATGACTCATCAGGGGAGGGCAGCAGCAGCCAAGTTCATGGCACCATGGCTGGCTCTGCTGCACAGGAGGGCAGGAAAAAGAGTGAGAGAGCGATAGTGATAGGGGATTCGATTGTAAGGGGAATAGATCGACGTTTCTGCGGCCGCAACCGAGACTCCAGGATGGTATGTTGCCTCCCCGGTGCAAGGGTCAAGGATGTCTTGGAGCGGTTGCAGGACATTCTAAAAAGGGAGGGAGAACAGCCTGTTGTCGTGGTGCTCATTGGTACCAACGACATAGGTATAAAAAGGGATGAAATCCTACAAGACGAATTTAAGGAGCTAGGAGCTAAATTAAAAAGTAGGACCTCAAAAGTAGTAATCTCGGGATTGCTACCAGTGCCACGTGCTAGTCAGAGTAGGAATCGCAGGATAGCACAGATGAATACGTGGCTTGAGCAGTGGTGCAGCAGGGAGGGATTCAAATTCCTGGGGCATTGGAACCGGTTCTGGGGGAGGTGGGACCAGTACAAACCGGACAGTCTGCACCTGGACAGGACCGGAACCAATATCCTAGGGGGAGTGTTTGCTAGTGCTGTTGGGGAGGAGTTAAACTATTATGGCAGGGGGATGGGAACCAATGCAGGGAGGCAGAGGGAAACAAAAAGGAGACAAAAGCAAAAGACAGAAAGGAGATGAGTAAAAGTGGAGGGCAGATAACAAGCATGGTGGATAGAGGTGTACCAATGGATGTGGCGTATTTAGATTTCCAAAAGGCATTCGATAAGGTGCCACACAAAAGGTTACTGCAGAAGATAGAGGTACGCGGAGTCAGAGGAAATGTATTAGCATGGATAGAGAATTGGCTGGCGAACAGAAAGCAGAGTCGGGATAAATGGGTCCTTTTCGGGTTGGAAATTGGTTGTTAGTGGTGTGCCACAGGGATCGGTGCTGGGACCACAACTGTTTACAATATACATAGATGACCTGGAAGAGGGGACAGAGTGTAGTGTAACAAAATTTGCAGATGACACAAAGATTAGTGGGAAAGCGGATTGTGTAGAGGACACAGAGAGGCTGCAAAGAGATTTAGATAGGTTAAGCGAATGGGCTAAGGTTTGGCAGATGGAATACAATGTCGGAAAGTGTGAGGTCATCCACCTTGGGAAAAAAAAACAGTAAAAGGGAATATTATTTGAATGGGGAGAAATTACAACATGCTGCAGTGCAGAGGGACCTGGGGGTCCTTGTGCATGAATCCCAAAAAGTTAGTTTGCAGGTGCAGCAGGCAATCAGGAAGGCGAATGGAATGTTGGCCTTTATTGCGAGAGTGATGGAGTACAAAAGCAGGGAGGTCCTGCTGCAACTGTACAGGGTATTGGTAAGGCCGCACCTGGAGTACTGCGTGCAGTTTTGGTCACCTTTCTTAAGGAAGGATATACTGGCTTTGGAGGGGGTACAGAGACGATTCACGAGGCTGATTCCGGAGATGAGGGGGTTACCTTATGATGAAAGATTGAGTAGACTGGGTCTGTACTTGTTGGAGTTCAGAAGGATGAGGGGTGATCTTATAGAAACATTTAAAATAATGAAAGGGATAGACAAGATAGAGGCGGAGAGGTTGTTTCCACTGGTCGGGGAGACTAGAACTAGGGGGCGCAGCCTCAAAATACGGGGGAGCCAATTTAAAACCGAGTTGAGAAGGAATTTCTTCTCCCAGAGGGTTGTGAATCTGTGGAATTCTCTGCCCAAGGACGCAGTTGAGGCTAGCTCATTGAATGTTTTCAAATCACAGATAGATAGATTTTTAACCATTAAGGGAATTAAGGGTTACGGGGAGCGGGCCGGTAAGTGGAACTGAGTCCACGGCCAGATCAGCCATGATCTTATTGAATGGCGGAGCAGGCTCGAGGGGCTAGATGGCCTACTCCTGCTCCTAATTCTTATGTTCTTATGTTCTTATATCGGTCAGACCGGGTAAGGGCGGCAGATTTCCTTCTCTAAAGGACATTAGTGAACCAGATCAATTTTTACGACAATCCGGTAGTTTGCCTTATGCCTAAAGGGATCAAGGGGTATTGAGAGAGAGCAGGAATGGAGTACTGCAGTTGCATGATCAGCCACGATCATATTGAATGGTGGTGAAGGCTCGAAGGGCCGAATGGCCTGCTCCTACACCTATTTTCTATGTTTCTATGTTTATGATTGTCATTACTGATACTAGCTTTTCATTCCAGATTTATTTAAATTCCCCAGCGGTGGGATTACCAGTCGAGGAACATAACATAATGCTACCGTACCATCAAAATGTGGTGAAATTGGGACTCCAGATATGGAGCATTGGAAATTCAGATCACGAGTACTGGAAACCATGATCATATTAAATGGTGGAACAGGCTCGAGGGGCCGAATGGCCAACTCCTGCTCCGAGTTCTTATGTTCTTTCTTAAACCCAGAACTGGCTAATTGGGTGTGGAGGAGCTGGTACCCCGGGTGTGGGGGAGCTGGGACTCCGGGCGTGGGGGAGCTGGGACCCCGGGTGTGGGGGAGCTGGGACTCCGGGCGTGGGGGAGCTGGGACTCCGGGCGTGGGGGAGCTGGGACTCCGGGCGTGGGGGAGCTGGGACTCCGGGCGTGGGGGAGCTGGGACTCCGGGCGTGGGGGAGCTGGACCCCGGGCGTGGGGGAGCTGGGACTCCGGGCGTGGGGGAGCTGGGTCTCCGGGCGTGGGGGAGCTGGGACTCCGGGCGTGGGGGAGCTGGGACTCCGGGCGTGGGGGAGCTGGGACTCCGGGCGTGGGGGAGCTGGGACTCCGGGCGTGGGGGAGCTGGGACTCCGGGCGTGGGGGAGCTGGGACTCCGGGCGTGGGGGAGCTGGGACTCCGGGCGTGGGGGAGCTGGGACTCCGGGCGTGGGGGAGCTGGGACTCCGGGCGTGGGGGAGCTGGGACTCCGGGCGTGGGGGAGCTGGGACTCCGGGCGTGGGGGAGCTGGGACTCCGGGCGTGGGGGAGCTGGGACACCGGGCGTGGGGGAGCTGGGACTCCGGGCGTGGGGCAGCTGGGGCCCCGGGTGTGGGACATTGGAAATTAAGATGTGGCTAATTGTATTTCTGATCACTAATTAAATGAAGTCAGTGTCATACGGCATGTGATCTCAATACTCACATGCGCACGGTGTGTGCGTTTGTAATATTTGACCTGAATGTGCGGTTGTTGGTAAAATAGTAAGTTTTGATCAGTGTATGTGTGTTTTACTTGGTTACAGAATGGTGCTTTGTACATTTACCCGTGTTAGGTTAGTTTACCTGTATCCTGCGCAAGGCATGTAAAATTAGTGCATGGGACTAACACGGTATCACCGTAGCCACAACCTGTGGCAAGTCAGCGAATTTATTGGACAACACTGGGTTACAGGGAGCTGGCTGCAGAAACGTATAAGATTATGAGGGGGCTTGACAAGGTGGATGCAGAGAGGATGTTTCCACTGATGGGGGAGACTAGAACTAGAGGGCATGATCTTAGAATAAGGGGCCGCCCATTTAAAACTGAGATGAGGAAGAGTGACCATAATATGGTGGAATTCTACATTAGGATGGAGAATGAAACAGTTAATTCAGAGACCATGGTCCAGAACTTAAAGAAGGCTAACTTTGAAGGTATGAGGCGTGAATTGGCTAGAATAGATTGGCGAACGATACTTAAGGGGTTGACAGTGGATGGGCAATGGCAGACATTTAGAGAGCGCATGGATGAACGACAACAATTGTACATCCCTGTCTGCCGTAAAAATAAAAAAGGGAAGGTGGCTCAACCGTGGCGATCAAGGGAAATCAGGGATAGTATTAAAGCCAAGGAAATGGCATACAAATTGGCCAGAAATAGCAGCAAACCCGGGGACTGGGAGAAATTTAGAACTCAGCAGAGGAGGACAAAGGGTTTGATTAGGGCAGGGAAAATAGAGTACGAGAGGAAGCTTGTAGGGAACATTAAAATGGGACTGCAAAAGTTTCTATAGATATGTAAAGAGAAAAAGGTTAGTAAAGACAAACATAGGTCCCCTGCAGTCAGAATCAGGGGAAGTCATAACGGGGAACAAAGAAATGGCAGACCAATTGAACAAGTACTTTGGTTCGGTATTCACTAAGGAGAACACAACCTTCCGGATATAAAAGGGGTCAGAGGGTCTCGTAAGAAGGGGGAACTGAGGGAAATCCTTATTAGTCGGGAAATTGTGTTGGGGAAATTGATGGGATTGAAGGCCGATAAATCCCCAGGACCTGATGGTCTGCATCCCAGAGTACTTAAGGAGGTGGCCTTGGAAATAGCGGATGCATTGACAGTCATTTTCCAACATTCCATAGACTCTGGATCAGTTCCTATGGAGTGGAGGGTAGCCAATGTAATCCCACTTTTAAAAAAAGGAGGGAGAGAGAAAACAGGGAATTATTGACCAGTCAGCCTGACATCGGTAGTGGGTGAAATGATGGAATCAATTATTAAGGATGTCAGAGCAGCGCATTTGAAAGAGGTGACATGATAGGTCCAAGTCAGCATGGATTCGTGAAAGGGAAATCACGCTTGACAAATCTTCTGGAATTTTTTGAGGATGTTTCCAGTAGAGTGTACAAGGGAGAACCAGTTTATGTGGTGTATTTGGACTTTCAGAAGGCTTCCCACACAAGAGATTAGTGTGCAAAGTTAAAGCACATGGGATTGGGGGTAGTGTGCTGGCGTGGATTGAGAACTGGTTGTCAGACAGGAAGCAAAGAGTAGGAGTAAATGGGTACTTTTCAGAATGGCAGGCAGTGACTAGTGGGGTACCGCAAGGTTCTGTGCTGGGGCCCCAGCTGTTTACATTGTACATTAATGATTTAGATGAGGGGATTAAATGTAGTATCTCCAAATTTGTGGATGACACTAAGTTGGGTGGCAGTGTGAGCTGCGAGGGGGATGCTATGAGGCTGCAGAGTGACTTGGATAGGTTAGGTGAGTGGGCAAATGCATGGCAGATGAAGTATAATGTGGATAAATGTGAGGTTATCCACTTTGGTGGTAAAAACAGAGAGACAGATTATTATCTGAATGGTGACAGATTAGGAAAAGGGGAGGTACAATGAGACCTGGGTGTCATAGTACTTCAGTCATTGAAGGTTGGCATGCAGGTGCAGCAGGCGGTTTAGAAAGCAAATGGCATGTTGTCCTTCATAGCGAGGGGATTTGAGTACAGGGGCAGGGAGGTGTTACTACAGTTGTACAGGGCCTTGGTGAGGCCACACCTGGAGTATTGTGTACAGTTTTGGTCTCCTAACTTGAGGAAGGACGTTCTTGCTATTGAGGGAGTGCAGCGAGGGTTCACCAGACTGATTTCCGGGATGGCGGGACTGACATATCAAGAAAGACTGGATCAACTTGGCTTGTATTCACTGGAGATCAGAAGAATGAGAGGGGACTCATAGAAACGTTTAAAATTCTGACGGGGTTAGACAGGTTAGATGCAGGAAGAATTTTCCCAATGTTGGGGAAGTCCAGAATCAGGGGTCACAGTCTAAGGATAATGGGTAAGCCATTTAGGACCGAGATGAGGAGAAACTTCTTCACCCAGAGAGTGGTGAACCTGTGGAATTCTCTACCACAAAAAGTTGTTGAGGCCAATTCACTAAATATATTCAAAAAGGAGTTAGATGTAGTCCTTACTACTAGGGGGATCAAGGGGTATGGGGAGAAAGCAGGAATGGGGTACTGAAGTTGCATGTTCAGCCATGAACTCATTGAATGGTGGTGCAGGCTAGAAGGGCTGAATGGCCTACTCCTGCACCCATTTTCTATGTTTCTATGAATTTCTTCTCTCAGAGGGTTGTAAATCTGTGGAATTCGCTGCCTCAGAGAGTTGTGGAAGCTGGGACATTGAATATAGTTAAGACAGAGATAGACAGTTTCTTAACCAATAAGGGATTAAGGGATTATGGGAAGCGGGCAGGGAAGTGGACCTGAGTCCATGATCAGATTAGCCATGATCTTATTAAATGGCGGAGTAGGCTCGAGGGGCCGTATGGCCGACTCCTGCTCCTATTTCTTATGTTCTTATTATCCCTCCCTCTCAAGGCCTCCAACTGCCGCGTGCCAAAGATGTCATCAGGTGTTCCCTGCGTAGGGAACTGCAGGCATCATTTACACACACAACACCTTGCCGAATGGCCTACTCCAGCTCCTATTTCTTATGTTCTTATTTATACAGCGCCTTTAACGTAGTAAAATGTCCTGAGGTGCTTCGCAGGAACGTTATCGGACAAAATGTGACACCAAGCCACATAAGGAGCTGTTAGGGACAGCCGACCAAAAGCCAGGTCAAAGAGGTCGGTTTTAAGGAGCGTCTTAAAGAAGGAGAGAGAGGCGGAGAGGTTTAGGGAGGGAGTTCCAGAGCTTGGGGCTCAGGCAGCTGAAGGCACGGCCACCAATGGTGGGGAGAAGGGATTGCGCAAGGGGCCAGAATCGAAGGAGCGCGACGATCTCGGGGGTTGTAGGGCTAGAGGAGGTTACAGAGATAGGGTGGGGCGAGGGCCATGGAGGGATTTGATAATGAGAATGAGAATTTTAAGATCGAGGTATTGCTGGATTGGGAGCCAATGTAGGTCAGCCAGCAACGGGGGGCGAGCGGGACTTGGTGTGAGTTAGGACACGGGGCAGTGAGCACAGGGGATGATGGGTGAACGAGACTTGGTGTGAGTTAGGACACGGGGCAGTGAGCACAGGGGATGATGGGTGAACGAGACTTGGTGTGAGTTAGGACACGGGGCAGTGAGCACAGGGGATGATGGGTGAACGAGACTTGGTGTGAGTTAGGACACGGGGCAGTGAGCACAGGGGATGATGGGTGAACGAGACTTGGTGTGAGTTAGGACACGAGGCAGTGAGCACAGGGGATGATGGGTGAACGAGACTTGGTGTGAGTTAGGACACGGGGCAGTGAGCACAGGGGGTGATGGATGAGCGGGACTTGGTGTGAGTTAGGACACGGGGCAGTGAGCACAGGGGATGATGGGTGAACGAGACTTGGTGAGAGTTAGGACACGGGGCAGCCGATTTTGTGTTGCGTTCACGTTTATGGAGGGTTGTTGGTGGGAGGCCGGCCAGGAGAGGGTTGGAATAGTCGAGTCTGGAGGTATTGGGGTAGATGAGGGTTTCAGCAGTAGAAGAGCAGAGGCAGGGATGGAGATGGGCGATGTCACGGAGGTGGAAGTAGGCGGTCTGGGCGATAAAGAGGACATGGGGTCAGCAGCTTAGCTCCAGGTGGAATAGGACGGCGAGGTTGCGAAGGGTCTGATCCAGCCAGATTTAGCGGCCAGGGAGATGTTGGTTGCGAGGGAACGGACTTTGTGGCGGGAACTGAAGACAATGGCTTCCACACGCAAGTTTCGGAAGGTCCCATACCTTCTTGACGTCATTGTGCATGTACTTTGCGACCTGCTTAGCCAGCTCTGTTTTACCTGCAGCAAAAGGAGAAAAATTCATTCAGTTACCGGCAGTACTTTGTGGGAAATCCCAAGACAGATCCTTACGAGAGAGGCAATTGATTGGCCACAGCTAATCCATCCAAAAAATTCCACATCAGTTGTTTTTTTTTTTAAATATTATGTTCCGACCCATTTTGTAGAAATCTGTTCCATTGGCAAAAGGAACAGAAGCGACATAAGGAAAAAAGATAACTGAGTGATTGACCTTTTCGAGGATGCAACCAGGAGGGTTGATGAGGGCAGTGTATGTGGACTTTAGCAAAGCTTTTGATCAGGTCCCACATGGCAGACTGGTCACGAAGGTAAGAGCCCATGGGATCCAGGGTAAAGTGGCAAGTTGAATCCAAAATTGGCTCAGAGGTAGGAAGCAAAGGGCAATGGTTGATGGGTATTTTTGTGACTGGGTGTTTCCAGTGGGGTTCCGCAGGGCTCAGTACTGGGTCCCTTGCTTTTTGTGGTATACATCAAAGATCTAGATTTGAATATAGGGAGTATGATTAAGAAGTTTGCAGACGACGCTAAAATTGGCTCTGTGGTTGATAATGAAGAGGAAAGTCATGGGCTGCAGGAGGATATCAATCTACTGGTCAGGTGGGCAGAGCAGTGGCAAATGGAGTTTAATTCAGAGAAGTGTGAGGTGATGCACTTTGGGAGGGCGAATAAGGAAAGGATATACACATTAAACAGTTGGCCACTTAGAAGTGCAGATGAACAAAGGGATCTTGGAGTGCTTGTCTACAGATCCCTGAAAGTAGCAGGCCAGGTGGATAAGGTGGTTAAGAAGTCATACAGAATGCTTGCCTTCATTGGCCGAGGCATAGAATATAAGAGCAGGGAGGGTTATGCTTAAATTGTATAATACTTTGGTTAGGCCACAGCTGGAGTACTGTGTGCAGTTCTGGTCGCCGTATTATAAGAAGGACGTGATTGCACTGGAGAGGGTGCAGAGGAGATTTATGAGGATGCTGACTGGAATGGAGAATCTTAGTTATGAGGACAGATTGGATAGGCTGGGTTTGTTCTCTTTTGCGCGGAGGAGGCTGAGAGGAGACCTCATTGAGGTGTATAAAATGTTGAGGGGCCTGGATATAGTGGATACCAAGGGCCTATTTCCCTTGGTGAAAGGGTCAATTACGAGGGGGCATAGTTTTAAGGTGGTTGGTGGAAGATTTAGAGTGGATTTGAGGGGAGGCTTCTTCACGCAGAGGGTGGTGGGGGTCTGGAACTCGCTGCCCGGAAAGGTGGTAGAGGCAGAAACCCTCACCACATTTAAAAGCTGCTTGGATGGGCACTTGAAGCGGACCTCGAGCTGGTAAGTGGGATTAGACTGAATAACCTCTTGTTGGCTGGCGCAGATATGATGCTAAGTACTTCAGGGAATCTAATACGGCCAGAATGATCTCCTGGACTAGTTTCGAATGCCTGGATGGGTCGGAGAGCAATTTTCCCAGATTTATTTCCCCCCAATTGGCCTGGATTTTTATCTGTTTTTTTTGCCTCTCAAAAGAGATCGCATGGTTCCAGTTGGGGTGGAGTGTAAAATGTTATGATGCAGGTGGTGTCGCAGTTGCGTGGGGCGGACTGGTTGGGCTGGGTGCTCTTTACCTTTCCGCTATTGTTCATTGTTCATAGGTTGATATGGAACCTTCAGGGCTGCTGACCGAGGGCCGTGCGGCTCTTTGTCGGCCGGCGCGGACATGATGGGCCGAAAATTTCTGCGCTGTAAATTTCTATGAGTTGTTGTGATCGGGAACGCGCTGCCTGAAAGGGCGGTGGGAGAAGATTCAATCGGAACTTTCAAACTGGGAATTGGATAAATACTTGAAGGGGAAACATTTTCAGGGCTGTGGGGAAAGAGCAGGGGAGTGGGACTGATTGGATCGCTCTGTCACAGAGCCGGCACAGGCACGATGGACCGAATACCCTCCTTCCCTGCTGTATGATTCGATGATTCCAGGTGTTGGTTGCCCCCTGTACAAAAACATCTCGACACCGGCCCTAACATTTCACCTTTCACTAGTTTAAATCTACCTCTTCTCCTACTTTCAAGGCACATCTTCACCATGAAACCGAAGATATTAGAGCCCAGAAATGGGCCACTCGAACCATCAAGTCTATGCCTGCGATTTTCTCCCAAGGAATGAAAGACTTGCATTTTTGGAGCAGCTTCAGAGTCAGAAGGTTATGGGTTCAAGACCCACTCCAGAAGTTCTCCCCGGTGTCCTGGGCTTTGCAGCCAATGAAGTACTTTTGGAGTGCAGTCACTGTGGTAATGTGGGAAACGCGGCAGCCAATTTGTGCAGAGCAAGCTCCCACACACAGCAATGTGATAATCACCGGATCAGCTGTTTTTTGTTATGATGATTGAGGGATAAATATTGGCCCCAGGACACCGGGGATAACTCCCCTGCTCTTCTTCGAAATAGTGGTCGTGAGATCTTTTACGTCCACTTGAGAGAGCAGATGGGGCCTCGGTTTAACATCTCATCCAAAAGACAGCACCTCCGACAGTGTAGTACTCCCTCAGCACTGCCCCTCCGACAGTGCGGTGCTCCCTCAGTACTGCCCCTCCGACAGTGCAGTACTCCCTCAGTACTGCCCCTCCGACAGTGCGGCACTCCCTCAGTACTGCCCCTCCGACAGTGCAGCACTCCCTCAGTACTGCCCCTCCAACAGTGCAGCACTCCCTCAGTACTGCTCCTCCGACACTGAGACGCTCCCTCAGCACTGCCCCTCCGACAGTGCGGCGCTCCCTCAGTACTGCCCCTCCGACAGTGCGGCGCTCCCTCAGTACTGCCCCTCCGACAGTGCGGCGCTCCCTCAGTACTGCCCCTCCGACAGTGCGGCACTCCCTCAGTACTGCCCCTCCGATAGTGCGGCACTCCCTCAGCACTGCACAGGGAGTATCAGCCTAGATTTTGTGCTCAAGTCTCTGGGGTCACACCTTCTGATTCAGAGGTGAGAGTGCTACCCTCCGAGCCGACAAGGCCGAGGATGTATTAAAAAAAAGAAATAAACAAGTTGTGTTCTGCGTGGATTCGTTGCAATTGGCAACCGGGACAGGCAATAAATTCTAAATGTTTCCCTTTTGTATAATGTGGGTTCTGCTGTGAAACATTCATCAGACATCTGACTAGCGGGTAGCTGCAGGGCTTAATAAATATGAAAAAAAGAACATAAGCAATTTCCATACAGCACATCCCCGAATCTCTCTCTGTCATGGGAGGCTTCTTACTGCAAGGACGCAGTGAAAACAATTAACCATTTGTGGGCGGAGCACTTCATACAGGAGACTTCGAGCTCCGACCAACCTTGGTTCAGTTTCCCCCCCATCAATACTGTCTGGCTGAGTTACGGTTACACCGCTTGCCCTCGAGTGCCTACCCTCTCTCCAGCTCGGGACGTCCCCAAGCGCTCTGCAGCCAACAGAGTACCTTTTGGAGTGTAGTCACTGTTGTGATGTGGAAAACATCCCCACTGACACCTGGGAGTTCCTGGCCAAAGACCGCCCGAAGTGGAGGAAGTGCATCCGGGAGGGCGCTGAGCACCTCGTGTCTCGTCGCCGAGAGCATGCAGAAAACAAGCGCAGGCAGCGGAAGGAGCGTGCGGCAAACCTGTCCCACTTATCCTTTCCCTCAACCACTGTCTGTCCCACCTGTGACAGAGGCTGTAATTCCCATATTGGACCATTCCGTCACCTAAGAACTCATGTTAAGAATGAAAGCAAGTCTTCCTCAATTCTGAGGGACTGCCTATGCTGATGATGATGATGATGTAGGAAACACAACTGCTAATTTGTGCACAGCCAGCTCCCACAATCGGCAATATGATAATGACCAGGTAATCTGTGGTTGAGGGATAAATATTGGCCCAGGACACCGGGGAAACATCCCCTGCTCTTCTTCAAAATAGTAGCCAAGGGATCTTTTATGTCCACTTGAGAGAGCAGACGGGGCCTCGGTTTAACGTCTCATCCAAAAGACGGCACCTCCGACAGTGCAGCACTCCCTCAGTACTGCCCCTCCGACAGTGCGGCGCTCCCTCAGTACTGCCCCTCCGACAGCACAGTGCTCCCTCAGTACTGCCCCTCCGACAGTGCGGCGCTCCCTCAGTACAGCCCCTCCGACAGTGCGGCGCTCCCTCAGTACTGCCCCTCCGACAGTGCGGCGCTCCCTCAGCACTGCACTGGGAGTGTCAGCCTGGATTTTTGTGCTATGTCTCAGGAGTGGGACTTGAACCCACAACCTTCCGACTCAGAGGCGAGAGTGCTGCCCACTGAGCCACAGCCGACACAGTAGGTCAGCAGGGCATGGCTGCCAAGATGAGAAATGGAAGGGATGAGAGATGCGTTGATAGCACTTTAGTGTGTGGGAGATTGTGACCGAGTGCAAGAACAGTTCTCATCCGGAGATGAGGGGGTTGACTTATGAAGATAGGTTGAGTAGTTTGGGCCTATACACATTGGAGAATGAGAGGTGATCTTATTGAAACATATAGGATAATGAGGGGGCTCGACAAGGTGGATGCAGAGAGGATATTTCCACTCATAGGGGAAACTAAAACTAGGGGACATAGTCTTAGAATAAGGGGCCACCCATTTAAAACTGAGATGAGAAGGAAATTCTTCTTTCAGAGGGTTGTGAATCTGTGGAATTCTCTGCCCCAGAGGCTGTAGCATTGAATATATTTAAGGCGGAGATAGATTTTTGAGCGATAAGGGTTATGGGGAACGGGCAGGGAAGTGGAGCCGAGTCCATGATCGGATCAGCCATGATCGCATTAAATGGCGGAGCAGGCTCAAGGGCCGAATGGCCGACTCCTGCTCCTATTTCTTATGTTGTTAAACACGGCCCTCGGTCATGCAGTGATGGGCAGAGTGAGGAGCAGAGGTCAGGTGAGGGATTCACCATCCCTCTCACAGTCTCAGCATGGTATCAGCCGAGGCCAGGGAGCAGGCTGCCTTGCTCCCTTTGTGCTCACTAACCTACACTGGCTCCCGGTCCACAAACACCTCATTGTTAAAATCCTCATCCTCACTTTCAAATCCCTCTGTGACCTCGCGCCCCCGCCAACTCCCCCCACCCCCGCCTATCGCTGCAACCTCCTCCAGCCCTGCAACACTCCGAGATATCTGTGCTCCTCCAATTCTGCTCGCTTGAGCGTCCCTGATTTTCATCGCCCCACCATTGGCAGCCATGCCTTCAGCTGCCTGGGCCCCGAGCTCTATGTAATGTATTTGCTTCATGAGTTCTTTGCTTAAGAATTCATAGCAACACACTGTTATTCAGAACTAGTTGGTCTATTAGCAAAAGGTTTAACAATCACACTACACATTACCAGTTCATCCACCAGGCTCACAACCACCTGCCCCATCGTGGATCCCCCGAATCCAACTGGCTGGGGTTTTATTGAGTCTTGTGAACGTCACGTGACTGGCTAAGCCACTCACAACTCAACAGCTCTTCCAGCCTGTGAGCATACATACAGGTGCATACTTTACACTCTGGAATTCCCTCCCTAAACCTCTCTGCCTCTCTCTCCTCTTTAAAGACGAACCTTAAAACATACCTCCTTGACCAAGCTTTTGGTGCAATATAAATGCAACGTGTTGTGTTGCACAGTGAGAGTGAAAAGCTGCTGTTTGCTGAATGACCAGGGGTGTTGCTATTGAGCAAGTGCAATGGCACAAAAGGACAAATGAAGCAGCAATAGACAGGGAGATCAAACATCTCGGGTCAGAATACAGCAACAGGTCGTTAAACTCATTCAAAAAAATCAGATCCAAAATAAATAGATTTTAAAATAGTAATACTTCAGAAGATTAGGCAGAAAAATATATATTTTAAAAGGAACAATTTGCAGGGGCTGTGGGGAAAGGGCAGGGGGAGTGGGACTGATTGGATCGCTCTCTCACGGAGCCGGCACAGGCTCGATGGGCCGAATGGCCTCCTGTGAAAAGAATGTGAAAAGGTTTTAAAAGCACACTGCTGCACATGCGCGTCAGGTCATTCAGCATCTGAAAGAGAGAAGACAGGTTAATGGGATGAGGGTCCTCACCTCAAATGTTAACCTATCCTTGTACCCCACATCCAACTATTTTTGTAAAACAAAAGATCAAGTTAAACAAATGTACTTTTTAACAAAAATGGTTCAAATTAAAATGTGGTTGCCGGGGGTGATGATGCACTCCAGTCCCTCCAGCGCACCTCTCGCGGAAGGCCGCGAGCGTACAGGTGGACACCGCGTGCTCCATCTCCGGGGATACCCTGGTTCGGATGTAACCGCGGAAGGGAGGCAGGTCGTCGGGCTGAACGAGTACCTCAGATACAAAATGAGCTGATGGATATCCAGCATTTATTTCACAGTTTTTCTTTACAATTGAAAATACTCTCTTGTTTATCTGCACACTTTGAGCCTCTGACTGATGAGTCATTCCCCACCAATCTCAGTTCCTGAGTCTGGGCATGACGGACATCCTGGAATATTACAATTCAAGCTGTGACTGAGTCAACACTTTTCATTCCCATGCAGCTCCCTCTACACTGTCCCATCAAACACTTCCAGGGCAGGTACAGCACGGGGTTAGATACAGAGTAAAGCTCCCTCTACACTGTCCCATCAAACACTCCCAGGGCAGGTACAGCACGGGGTTAGATACAGAGTAAAGCTCCCTCTACACTGTCCCATCAAACACTCCCAGGGCAGGGACAGCACGGGGTTAGATACAGAGTAAAGCTCCCTCTACACTGTCCCATCAAACACTCCCAGGGCAGGTACAGTACGGGGTTAGATACAGAGTAAAGCTCCCTCTACACTGTCCCATCAAACACTTCCAGGGCAGGTACAGCACGGGGTTAGATACAGAGTAAAGCTCCCTCTACACTGTCCCATCAAACACTCCCAGGGCAGGTACAGCATGGGGTTAGATACAGAGTAAAGCTTCCTCTACACTGTCCCATCAAACACTCCCAAGGCAGGTACCGCACGGGGTTAGATACAGAGTAAAGCTCCCTCTACACTGTCCCATCAAATACTTCCAGGGCAGGTACAGCACAGGTTAGATACAGAGTAAAGCTCCATCTACACTGTCCCATCAAACACTCCCAGGGCAGGGACAGCACGGGGTTAGATACAGAGTAAAGCTCCCTCTACACTGTCCCATCAAACACTCCCAGGGCAGGGACAGCACGGGGTTAGATACAGAGTAAAGCTCCCTCTACACTGTCCCATCAAACACTCCCAGGGCAGGGACAGCACGGGGTTAGATACAGAGTAAAGCTCCGTCTACACTATCCATTCAAACACTCCCAGGGCAGGTTACTGGAGGGACACCGGGATCTGTGGATCCCAACACTATTCAGTGCCAGTAGGTTGGAAAGGTGAGCTTGGAGAGGCCAGCAACGCAGCACATCAGCTGCCAACATCTTCATTTGGTTTGGTGACAATTCAGATTCTCATTGCTGAATTCGCTAAGTTACCCGAACAATGTCTGTCCTGACACTGCTATCTCCTCCTCCCTAATTAATGGAGCATCTTTCCTTTTCTAATATGTGCATAGAATTGTTACACAGCGAGTTGTTGTGATCGGGAACACACTACCTGAAAGGCTGGTGGTCCAGATTCA
Organism: Pristiophorus japonicus; assembly: GCF_044704955.1. Lineage (NCBI taxonomy): Eukaryota > Metazoa > Chordata > Chondrichthyes > Pristiophoridae > Pristiophorus > Pristiophorus japonicus. The sequence goes on along the minus strand of NC_091986.1, from coordinate 219,554,409 downwards.
ATAGTGACTTTCCAAAGGGAATTGGATATAGACTTGAAGGGGGAAAATTTGCATGGTTATGGGGAAAGAGCAGGGGGTTCACTAGGTTGATTCCTGAGATGAAGGGGTTGTCTCATGAAGAAAAGTTGAGCAGGTTGGGCCGATACTCACTGGAATTTAGAAGAATGAGAGGTGATCTTATTGATTCTGAGGGGGCTTGACAGGGTAGATGCAGGGAGGATGTTTCCGCTCGTGGGGGAATCTAGAACTAGGGGGCATAGTTTCAGAATAAGGAGCCGCCATTTAAAACTGAGATGAGGAGGAATTTCTTCTCTCAGAGGGTTGTAAATCTGTGGAATTCTCTGCCCCAGAGAGCTATGGATGCTGGGACATTGAATGTTTTTACGGTGGAGATAGACAGATTTTTGAGTGATAAGGGAGTAAAGGGTTATGGGGAGCGGGCGGGGAAGTGGGACTGAGTCCATGATCAGATCAGCCATGATCTTATTGAATGGCGGAGCAGGTTCGAGGGGCCGAATGGTCGACTCCTGCTCCTATTTCTTATGGAGTGGGACTAATTGGATCGCTATTTCAAAGAGCTGGCACAGGCACGACGGGCCGAATGGCCTCTTTCTGCGAGTGTACGATTTGTGGCCGCTCCCCAACAAGTGGAAACATCTTCGCTGCGTCTAACGCAGGCGGCGGAGATGGGGTTAAAAGCATCTGGTTCCTACTTCTGGGTTTTTTTGTTTAATGGCGGGCCAGGGCTGTAATCAGAAGAGCTTTTCTCTGACAGACAGCAAATGGCTCGAGCGTCATTTAATTTAACAATTACCAATTCCAGATGACCCAAGGAACAGGAATACCAGTGGGTGCTCCTCATCCGCCCACCCGTTCTCCTTCCTTCGGATGGCTGCATTTTAAAAAAAAAAGGAAAGAGAAGAGCGAATGAGTTAGAGAGAAAAAAAATATAAAATCGATTCTTCCACCCCCCCACCCCCCCGCCCCCTACAATTATCACTAAGTATACACGATGTTATACCATCTTCATCCCACGCAAAAGGCACCAGCAACCATTAGCCCATTGGAGATTTCATTAAGCACCAGGACCCAGGAGGAGCCAAATTGAGTTTGTATGGATCGCGTGAGCCTGCCCTCCCGGTTATGCGGATAAACAGCGCGCTGTCTGCCGAGACACGCACTCAGCGTTGCCAGGGAGACGGGATCGACAGCGAGTGCGAGGGCGGTGGGGTGGGGGGGGAGGAAATGGCACACGCAGACACACACACACATATCAGAAAGCCACATGCCACAACCTTCTATTGTGCAGATTAATAACAAAAAAAAATTAAATAATAATCCCTTGACATTTGCTTCCCCTGTTTAGTGGGAGAGAAGGACGAGTGTGCAAGTTCAGGGTGACTCTGGTCCAACCCGCCAGACTGCGCACGCTAAATCCGATTTCCAAAAACCTGAAATGCTTGAATAATAGGGACTTGATTGAATTACTATGATAAATCTATGTCAGTCCTTAATCTTTCCAAATGTACTGGAGAATGGAATCCTTTTTATATTCGCTTTGTGTGTGTGTCTTGGCCATTTGTAAGACTTTCGCATGTAATATTTAACATTTAGCTCCATGAATATCTGTGGAAGTGGATGAAATAACACGGTGGAGGTTGGGGGGTGGAGGGAACCCTGCAGAAGCCACCCCAGAGGATGTACTTTGTGCTCAAGGTTAAATATAACCCCCCCACTCCCCACCCCGCCCATTGCTGTTGGGTACATCACCGACTACAGGTGCCAACCGTGGCTCAGTGGGCAGCACGCTCGTCTCTCAGTCAGCAGGTCGTGGGTTCAAGTCCCGCTCCAGAGACATGAGCCCATAATCTAGGCTGACACTCCCAGTGCAGTGCTGAGGGAGCGCCGCACTGTCGGAGGGACATTGCTGAGGGAGCACTGCACTGTCGGAGGGGCAGTACTGAGGGAGTGCTGCACTGTCGGAGGGGCAGTACTGAGGGAGTGCTGCACTGACGGAGGGGCAGTACTGAGGGAGTGCTGCACTGACGGAGGGGCAGTACTGAGGGAGCGCCGCACTGTCGGAGGGGCAGTACTGAGGGAGTGCCGCACTGTCGGAGGGGCAGTACTGAGGGAGTGCCGCACTGTCGGAGGTGCAGTACTGAGGGAGTGCCACACTGTCGGAGGGGCAGTACTGAGGGAGTGCTGCACTGACGGAGGGGCAGTACTGAGGCAGTGCTGCACTGTGGGGGGGGCAGTACTGAGGGAGTGCTGCACCGTCGGAGGGGCAGCACTGACGGAGGGGCAGTACTAAGGGAGTGCTGCACTGTGGGAGGGGCAGTACTGAGGGAGCGCCGCACTGTCGGAGGGGCAGTACTGAGGGAGTGTCGGAGGGGCAGTACTGAGGGAGCGCTGCACTCAAATTGAGGACCCTCCTGCCCGTGGTGATTAATGAAAGATCCGTTGCAAAATTCAATGAGGAGCAGGGGAGATCTCCTGGTACATAGCTCTTCCTTCCAAAACCACATTAATGGATTTGCTGTTTGTGGGATGTTGCCTGCCTTGTTTGGCTGGGTATTGACAGTGACGGTGCGTCACAAATAGTACATTACCTGCAAAGCGCTTAAGAACATAAGAAATAGGAGCAGGAGTCGGCCATTCGGCCCCTCGAGCCTGCTCCGCCATTCATTGAGATCATGGTTGATCATCAACCTCAACTCCACTTTCCCCCCCGATCCCCATATCCCTCGATTCCCCTCGAGTCCAAAAATCAGTCGATCTCAGCCTTGAATATACTCCACGACTGAGCCTCCGCAGCCTTCTGGGACAGAGAATTACAAAGATTCACCACCCTCTGAGTGAAGAAATTCCTCCTCATCTCAGTCCTAAATAGCTGACCCCTTATCCTGAGACTGTGACCCCTGGTTCTAGACTCCCCAGCCCGGGGGAAACATCCTCCCTGCATCTACCCTGTCAATCTTCCTCAGAATCTTGTCTGTTTCAATAAGATCACCTCTCATTCTTTTGAACTCCAGAGAGTATCGGTCCAATCTACTCAATCTTTGGCGCAGCTACTGTAGTCATCATCATAGGCGGTCCCTCATATCGAGGATGACTTGCTTCCACGCCAAAAAGGGATGAGTTCACAGGTGTTTCAATGAAGGACCTAATATTCCAGTTCCTGAACTACATCCTGAAGGGTGGAAGATGCCTGTGCGTGGATTTTTTTAACGTGGGGTGACCGTTGCACACCAGTCACCACACGGGGCTTGACAGAGCTAGGTCTTGGTCCAGTGGCGAGGGTTAACCAGGACGACTGGAGACCAGCTCTGCTGCACGGACCGAGCGCGCACACATATCGCAGTGTGGGCTGGGCCCGTGCTACTGTAGTACAGGTAGAGTGAAAGGCGCTCCAATCAATGCAAGTTCCTTTGCTCTTTCTAGTACTTTACATTACAACAATGACTCCTCTTCAAAAGTATAATGGGCTGTCAAGAGCCTTGTGACATCCTGATCTATGTCTAGAGCACAGAAACAGACCATTCGGCCCAACTGCCCCGTGCCGGTGTTTATGCTCCACACGAGCCTCCGTGCCCCCGCCCATCGGTATATGCAGCTTCACAGGAGAGACCATCAGACAAAATTTGATACCAAGCCACATACGGAGATAGTAGGGCAGATGGCCAAACACTTAATGCCTTGGCAGCTGAAGGCCCGGCCGCCAATGGTGTAGCGACTGAAATCAGGGATGTGCAAGAGGGCAGAATTGGAGGAGCGCAGAGATCGCAGAGGGGTCGTAGGGCTGAAGCAGGTTAGAGAGATAGGCAGGGGCGAGGCCATGGAGGGATTTGAAAACAAGGATGAGAATTTTATATTCGAAACCCCGAGTGGAAGTTGGGTTCGGGGTTGGGATTGGGACTCTCACAGGAGAAGAATGGGGGTCTGGGGGCTGTTGATATGGTACCCCAACGAGAGGCAGCACCTTCTGGAGAGGAGGGATACAGCAAGAAATAGAACAAAAGAGACAGGCAGCTCTCCACAGCTTTCACCCTGGACACAGAAAGAAAGATTTGCATTTCTGTAGGATGTCCCAAAACACTTTACAGCCAATGAAGTACTGTAGTAATGTGGGAAACACGGCAGCCAATTTGCGCACAGCAAGCTCCCACAAACAGCAATATGATAATGACCAGATAATCTGTTTTAGTGATGTTGGTTGGGGGATAACTATTCGTCCACTGGGGAGAACTCCCCTGTTCTTCTTCGAAATTGTGGCCGTGGGTTCTTTTACAACCACCCGAGAGGGCAGGTGGGGCGTTGGTTTAACAATCTCATCCGAAAAACGGCCCCTCCAACAGTGTGGCACTCCCTCAGTACTGCCCCTCCGACAGTGCGGCGCTCCCTCAGTACTGCCCCTCCGACAGTGCGGCGCTCCCTCAGTACTGCCCCTCCGACAGTGCGGCGCTCCCTCAGTACTGCCCCTCCGACAGTGCAGCGCTCCTTCAGTACTGCCTCTCCGACAGTGCAGCACTGCCTCAGTACTGCCCCTCTGACAGTGCGGCGCTCACTCAGTACTGCCCCTCCGACAGTGCGGCGCTCCCTCAGTACTGCCGCTCCGACAGTGTGGCACTCTCTCAGTACCGCCCTTCCGACAGTGCGGCACTCCCTCAGTACTGCCCCTCCGACAGTGCAGCACTGCCTCAGTACTGCCCCTCTGACATTGCGGCGCTATCTCAGTACTGCCCCTCCGACAGTGCAGCATTCCCTCAGTACTGCCGCTCCGACAGTGTGGCACTCTCTCAGTACCGCCCTTCCGACAGTGCGGCACTCCCTCAGTACTGCCTCTCCGACAGTGCAGCACTGCCTCAGTACTGCCCCTCTGACGTTGCGGCGCTATCTCAGTACTGCCCCTCCGACAGTGCAGCATTCCCTCAGTACTGCCGCTCCGACAGTGTGGCACTCTCTCAGTACCGCCCTTCCGACAGTGCGGCACTCCCTCAGTACTGCCCCTCCGACAGTGCGGCGTTCCCTCAGTACTGCCCCTCTGACAGTGCGGCCCTCCCTCAGTTCTTATAATGTGAGCGTCAACCTGGATTTTGTGCTCAATGACTGCAGCGTTACTTGAACCCACAACCTTCTGACTGAGAGCCACGAGGGAGTGCACCCATCCCAGTGAGCCACGGCTGACATGGCAGGTGATAAAGCCCTGTTGGAAAGGTGTGCGCTGTGGGGTTTGGCGAAGCAGGATCGGGTGGCAGAAGGTCAGTCCATCACGGGGACCGCTAAAAACAAATGTTATTTTATTGGTCTTCTCCTGGGGTCCGATGAAAGGTTTCAGAGTGTGAAGTTAGCTAGATATTGATTCTCATATGTACAATGTATTACTTTACTAAGATCAATACGAGGGCAGTCGCTAGAAAGCAAGGCAGCAGAAATTGGCTTTCGCCTCCTTATTGCGCCAGTAATGGAGCAATTCATTCTGGATCATCTTACTGCCCGCTATCTAGCCAACGTTACTGTGGAAAGGAATCAGACTGTGCTGGCGTGGCTTGTGAAATCCCTGCAGCTTGGAGAACCCTTAAAGAGATACATTCAGCTTAAACATAGAAAATAGGAGCAGTAGTAGGCCATGCGGCCCTTCGAACCTGCACTGCCATTCAATATGATCATGGCTGATCCTCTATCTCAACACCATATTCCCGCTTTCTCCCCATACCCCTTGATGCCTTTTGTCTCTAGAAATCTATTGCCCGCTTAAATATATTCAGTGACTTGGCCTTCACAGCCTTCTATGGGAGAGAATTCCACAGGTTCACCACCCTCTGAGTGAAAACATTTCTCCTCATCTCGGTTCTAAATTTCCTACCCCGTATCCTGAGACTGTGACCCCTTGTTCTAGACTTCCCAGCCCCGGGGAAACATCCTCCCCGCATCCAGTCTGTCCAACCCAGTCAGAATTTTATACGTTTCAATGAGATCCCCTCTCATTCTTCTAAACTCTAGTGAATACAGGTCTAGTCGACCCAATCTCTCCTCATATGACAGTCCTGCCACCCCAGGAATCAGTCTGGTGAACCTTCGCTGCACCCTCTATGGCAAGAATATATTTTCTGAGGTAAGGAGACCAAAACTGCACACAATACTCCAGGTGCGGTCTCACCAAGGCCCTGTATAACTGTAGTAAGACATCCTTGCTCCTGTACTCAAATCCTCTTGCAATGAAGGCCAACGTACCATTTGCCATCCTAACTGCTTGCTGCACCTACATGTTTGCTTTCAATGACTGGTGTACAAGGACACCCAGGTCCCTCAGTACATCGACACTTCCCAAGCCATCACCATTTAAATAATACTTTGTCCTTATGTTTTTCCTACCAAAGTGGATAACTTCACATTTATCCACATTGTATTGCATCTGCCACTCCCTATACTTCCCCAGTCCCACTCTTGGCTCATGTTCCTGCCGCCTTTACCCCTTTAAACACAACCCTTTTCCCATCCTAGCAGTGCCGAGGAAAAGAATGGCAGAACTTTACAAGAGCAGTAACTTGTATTTATACAGTGCCTTTAGGGGGATTGTCCTATGAGGAGAGAGTGAGTAGGCTAAGCCTATATTCTATAGAGTTTAGAAGAATGAGAGGTGATCTCATTGAAACATACACAATTCTTACAGGGATTGACAGGGTAGATGCAGGGAGGATGTTTCCCCCGGGCTGGGGAGTCTAGAACCAGGGGTCACAGTCTCAGAAAAAGGGGCCGGCCAGTTAGGGACTGAGATGAGGAGACAGAGGGTGGTGAATCTTTGGAATTCTTTGCCCCAAAGAGCTGTAGAGGCTCAGTCTTTGAGTATATTCAAGGCTGAGATCGAAGATTTTTGGATATTAAGGGAATCAAGGGATATGGGGATAGTGCAGGAAAGTGGAGTTGAGGTAGAAGATCAGCCATGATCTTATTAAATGGCGGAGCAGGATCGAGGGGCTGAATGGCTGACTCCTGCTCCTAATTCTTATGTTATGTTCTTAATGCAGTAAAACATCCCAAGGCGCTTCACAGGGAGCAATTATCAAACAATATTTGACACTGAGCCACAGAAGGAGATATTAGGACAGGTGACTAAAAGCTTGGTCAAAGAGGTCGGCTTTGAGGAGCATCTTAAAGGAGGAGGGAGCGTCGGAGAGGTTTAGGGAGGGAGTTCCAGAGCTTGGGGACCAGGCAGCTGAAGGCACGGCCACCGATGGTTGAGCGATTAAAATCGGGGATGCTCAAGAGGGCAGAATTGGAGGAGCGCAGAGATCTCAGAGGGATTGTAAGGCTGGAGGAGATTACAGAGATAGTGAGGAGGGCGAGGCCATGGAGGCATTTGAAAACAAGGATGAGAATGATAAAATTGAGACGTTGTTTAACTAGGAGCCAACGCAGGTCAACGAGCGCAGAAACAGGCCATTCGGCCCTACTGGTGTATCCTATAATTTGGTGCTCCTCCCACCCCTTACTAGTTGGCAAAAGGGGAAATAATATTACATAGAAACATAGAAAATAGGTGCAGGAGTAAGCCATTCGGCCCTTCGAGCCTGCACCACCATTCAATGAGTTCATGGCTGGTCATGCAACTTCAGTACCTCACTCCTGCTTTCTCTCCATACCCCTTGATTCCTTTAGCCGTAAGGGCCACATCTAACTCCCTTTTGAATATATCCAACAAACTGGACTCAACAACTTTCTGTGGTAGAGAATTCCACAGGTTCACAATTTCTGGGTGAAAAAGTTTCTCCTCATCTCGGTCCTAAATGGCTTACCCCTTATCCTTAGACTGTGACCCCTGGTTCTGGACTTCACCAACATCGGGAACATTCTTCCTGCATCTAACCTGTCCAGTCCCGTCAGAATTTTATATGTTTCAATGAGATCCCCTCTCATTCTTCTAAATTCCAGTGAATATAAGCCTAGTCGATCCAGTCTTTCTTCATATGTCAGTCCTACCATCCCCAGGAATCAGTCTGGTGAACCTTCGCTGCACTCCCTCAATAGCAAGAATGTCCTTCCTCAGATTAGGAGACCAAACTGCACACAATACGCAAGGTGTGGTCTCACCAAAGCCCTGTACAACTGCAGTAAGACCTCCCTGCTCCTATACTCAAATCCTCTCGCTATGAAGGTCAGCATGCCATTTGCCTTCTTTACTGCCTGCTGTACCTGCATGCCTACCTTCAATGACTGATGTACCATGACACCCAGGTCTTGTTGCACCTCCCCTTTTACTAATCTGTCACCATTCAGATAATAATCTGCCTTCCTGTTTTTGCAACCAAAGTGGATAACCTCACATTTACCCACATTATACTGCATCTGCCATGCATTTGCCCAGCACACCTAACCTGTCCAAGTCACCCTGCAGCCTCTTAGCGTCCTCCTCACAGCTCACACTGCCACCCAGCTTAGTGTCATCTGCAAACTTGGAGATATTACATTCAATTCCTTCGTCTAAATCATTAATGTATATTGTAAATAGCTGGGGTCCCAGCACTGAACCTTGTGGCACGTATCACATTCCCAAATCATCCTGAAGGACAAACGAGGGATCGGGTGGGAGACAGAAAGGAAAATTGTACAGCCTGAGTTACGTGCAGACAAAGGGGCCACTGTGTCGTCTCTTCAAATGGTCGATACTGGCCTGCTTAAGGCAGAAGGCAAATTCCCCCAAATTTGATTAGAGATCGTGCAGCCGCTCAGTAAACCCACCCGTCTAATGTGTGCAGACACCACCTGTGTGTCAGACTTGTGCCCAGCCCATTCATCAAGCGTCAGCCAATTAGCACAGACCCGATGGTTCGAACCATTTGCAGCTGGTTTGGGGGGGGGGGGGGGTGCGGTGGACACTGATTGATGGGGGGGGGGGGGGGCAGAGTGCACAGGACAGCAAATAAAATAACACAAAGACAAAAGAAAAGGCAAGTGCTCCCCGGCAATGCTGCGTGAGGGGGGTGGGGGCTGGGACAGGGACGTGTTCACTGGGGGTTTATCCCGTGTCACTTCAGGCAGACCTCTTCCGTCATGTATCCCAGTCAAAATCTTATTAAGTAGAATGTGACCAGGCTGCTGGCATTGTTACTGAAACAATTTGTCCTTGTAAGTAAACACTGGGGGTGCATGATGCTTCTGACCCGAGTCCTTGCTGCCATTCAGTTCAAACTCTGAATGACTTAAATTGGATACAACAGATGGACTTAAAAGCTCCTTTTAACATTTTTCATAGAATTACTCAGCGCAGAAACAGGCCGTTCAGCCCAACAGGTCCCTGCCGCTGTTTATGCTCCACGCCAGCCTCCTCCCACCTTACTTCATCTAACCCCATCCTTCTATCTCTTTCCCCCCTCATGTGTTTATCGCTTCCCCTTAAATGCACCTCAGTGTCAGCTGTGGCTCAGTGGATAGCACCCTCGCCTCTGGATTTGAAGGCTGTGGGTTCAAATCCCACTCTGGAAACTTAAGCGCAAAAAATCTAGGCTGACACTCCCAGTGTCATACTGAAGGAGTGCCGCACTGTCGGAGGGGCAGTACTGAGGGAGTGCCGCACTGTCGGAGGGGCAGTACTGAGGGAGTGCCGCACTGTCGGAGGGGCAGTACTGAGGGAGTGCCGCACTGTCGGAGGGGCAGTACTGAGGGAGTGCCGCACTGTCGGAGGGGCAGTACTGAGGGAGTGCCGCACTGTCGGAGGGGCAATACTAAGGGAGTGCCGCACTGTCGGAGGGGCAGTACTGAGGGAGTGCCGCACTGTCGGAGGGGCAGTACTGAGAGAACGGCGCACTGTCGGAGGGGCAGTACTGAGGGAGTTCTGCACTGTTGGAGGGGCAGTACTGGGGGAGTGCCGCACTGTCGGAGGGGCAGTACTGAGGGAGCGCCGCACTGTTGGAGGGGCAGTACTGGGGGCGTGCTGCACTGTTGGAGGGGCAGTACTGAGGGAGCGCTGCACTGTCGGAGGGGCTTTCACAGCTGCAGCATAACCTCTGCCCCCTTGTATTCTCGTCCACTAGATATAAAGGCTGGCTTTCCGACTCAAGAGTGCCACCACTGTGCCGAGAGGAGATGAGGGGACCTGGAGTACATGATCCAGCCCTATAGAAACATAGAAAATAGGTGTCGGAGTAGGCCCTTCGAGCCTGCACCGCCATTCAATAATTTCATGGCTGATCATTCCTTCAGTACCCCTTTCCTGCTTTCTCTTGATCCCCTTAGCCGTAAGGGCCATATCTAACTCCCTCTTGAATATATCCAATGAACTGGCCTCAACAACTCTCTGCGGCAGGGAATTCCACAGGTTAACAACTCTCTGAGTGAAGAACTTTCTCCTCATCTCAGTCCTAAATGGTCGACCCCTTATCCTAAGACTATGTCCCCTGGTTCTGGACTTCCCCAACATCGAGAACATTCTTCCCGCATCTAATCTGTCCAGTCCCGTCAGAATTTTATTTGTTTCTATGAGATCCCCTCTCATCCTTCTAAACGCCAGTGAATAAAGGCCCAGTTGATCCAGTCTCTCCTCATATGACAGCCCAGCCATCCCTGGAATCAGTCTGGTGAACCTTCACTGCACTCCCTCAAGAAGCAAAAACGTCCTTCCTCAGATTAGGAGACCAAAACTGAACACAATATTCCAGGTGAGGCCTCACCAAGGCCCTGTACAACTGCAGTAAGACCCCACTGCTCCTATACTCAAATCCCCTAGCTATGAAGGCCAACATACCATTTGCCTTCTTTACTGCCTGCTGTACCTGCGTGCCCACTTTTAGTGACTGATGAACCATGACACCCAGGTCTCGTTGCACCTCCCCTTTTCCTAGTCTGCCGCTATTCAGATAATATTCTGCCTTCCTGTTTTTGCCACCAAAATGGATAACCTCACATTTATCCACATTATACTGCATCTGCCATGTATTTGCCCACTCACCTAATCTGTCCAAGTCACCCTGCAGCCTCTTAGCGTCCTCCTCACCCTCCCCACACCGCCACCTAGTTTAGTGTCGTCTGCAAACTTGGAGATATTACACTCAATTCCCTCATCCAAATCATTAATGTATATTGTAAATAGCTGGGGTCCCAGCACTGAGCCCTGCGGCATCCCACAAGTCACTGCCTGCTATTCTGAAAAGGACCCGTTTATCCCGACTCACTGCTTCCTGTCTGCCAACCAGTTCTCTATCCACGTCAGTACATTACCCCAAATACCATGTGCTTTAATTTTGCACACCAATCTCTTGTGTGGGACCTTGTCAAAAGCCTTTTGAAAGTCCAAATACACCACATCCACCGGTTCTCCCTTGTCCACTCTACTAGTTACATACTCAAAAAATTCCAGAAGATTTGTCAAGCAGAATTTCCCTTTCATAAATCCATGCTGTCTTGGACCGATCCCGTCACTGCTTTTCAAATGTGCTGCTATTTCTTCCTTAATAATTGATTCCAACATTTTCCCCAGTACTGATGTCAGGCTAACCGGTCTATAATTACCCGCTTTCTCTCTCCCTCCTTTTTTGAAAAGTGGCGTTACATTAGCTACCCTCCAGGCCAGAAGAACTGATCCAGAGTCGATAGATTGTTGGAAAATGATCACCAATGCATCCACTATTTCTAGGGCCACTTCCTTAAGTACTCTGGGATGCAGACTATCAGGACCCGGGGATTTATCGGCCTTTAATCCCATCAATTTCCCTAACACAATTTCACACCTAATAAGGATATCTTTCAGTTCCTCATTCTCACTCGACCCACTGTCCCCTAGTACACTCGGAAGGTTATTTGTATCTTCCTTTGTGAAGACAGAACCGAAGTATTGGTTCAATTGGTCTGCCATTTCTTTGTTCCCCATTATAAATTCACCTGAATCCGACTGCAAGGGACCTACGTTTGTCTTCACTAATCTTTTTCTCTTCACATACTTATAGAAGCTTTTCCAGTCAGTTTTTATGTTCCCTGCAAGCTTCCTCTCGTACTCTATTTTCCCCCTCTTAATTAAACCCTTAGTCCTTCTCTGTTGAATTCTAAATTTCTCCCAGTCCTCAGATTTGTTGCTTTTTCTGGCCAATTTATATGCATCTTCCTTGGTTTTAACACTATCCTTAATTTCCTTGTTAGCCATGGTTGAGCCACCTTCCCCATTTTATTTTTACTCCAGACAGGGATGTACAATTGGTGAAGTTCATCCATGTGACCTTTAAATGTTTGCCATTGCTTATCCACCGTCAATCCTTTAAGTATCCTCTGCCAGTCTATTCTAGCCAATTCACATCTCATACCATCGAAGTTACCTTTCCTTAAGTTCAGGACCCTAGTCTCCGAATTAACTTTGTCACTCTCCATCTTAATAAAGAATTCTACCATATTATGGTCACTTTTCCGCAAAGAGCCTCGCACAACAAGATTGCTAATTAGTCCCTTCTCATTACACATCACCCAGTCAAGGATGGCCAGTTCCCTGGTTGGTTCCTCGACATATTGGTCTAGAAAACCATCCCTAATACACTCCAGGAAATCCTCCTCCACCACATTGCTGCCAGTTAGGTTAGCCCAATCTATATGTAGATTAAAGTTGCCCATGATACCTGCTGTACCTTTATTGCACACATCACTTATTTCTTGTTTAATGCTGTCCCCAACCTCACTACTACTATTTGGTGGTCTAAACACAACTCCCACCAACGTTTTCTGCCCTTTGGTATTCCGCAGCTCCACTCATACCGATTCCACATCATCCAGGCTAATGTCCTTCCTTACAATTGCACTGATTTCCTCTTTAACCAGCAATGCCACCCTGCCTCCTTTTCCTTTCTGTCTATCCTTCCTAAATGCTGAATACCCTTGGATGTTGAGTTCCCAGCCTTGGTCACCCTGGAGCCATGTGTCCGTGATGCCAATCACATCGTATCCGTTAACTGCTATCTGCGCAGTTAATTCATCCACCTTATTCCGAATACTCCTCGCATTGAGGCACAGAGCCTTCAGGCTTGTCTTTTTAACACACTTTGCCCCTTTTGAATCTTGCTGTAATGTGGCCCTTTTTGCTTTTTGCCTTCGGTTTCGCTGCCCTCCACTTTTACTATTGTCTTTTCTATCTTTTGCTTCTGCCCCCCTTTTATTTCCCTCTGTCTCCCTGCATAGGTTCCCCCTGCCATATTAGTTTAACTCCTCCCCAACAGCACTAGCAAACACTCCCCCTAGGACATTGGTTCCGATCCTGCCCAGGTGCAGACCGTTCGGTTTATACTGGTCCCACCTCCCCCAGAACCGGTTCCAATGGCCCAGGAATTTGAATCCCTCCCTGCTGCACCACTGCTCAAGCAACGTATTCATCTGAGCTATCCTGCGATTCCTACTCTGCCTAGCACGTCGCACTGAGATTACTACTTTTGAGGTCCTACTTTTTAATTTAACTCCTAGCTCCCTAAATTCGTCTCATAAGACCTCATCCCGTTTTTTACCTATATCGTTGGAACCTATATGCACCACGACAACTGGCTGTTCACCTTCCCTTTTCAGAATGTCCTCCAACCGCTCCGAGACATCCTTGACGCTTGCACCAGGGAGGCAACATACCATCCTGCAGTCTTGGTTGCGGCCGCAGAAACGCCTATCTATTCCCCTTACAATTAAATCCCCTATCACTATCGCTCTCCCACACTTTTTCCTGCCCTCCTGTGCAGCAGAGCCAGCCACGGTGCCATGAACTTGGCTGCTGCTGCTCTCCCCTGATGAGTCATCCCCCTCAACAGTACCCAAAGCGGTGTATCTGTTTTGCAGGGGGATGACCGCAGGGGACCCCTGCACTACCTTCCCTGCACTGCTCTTCCTGTAGGAACGGGGGGTGGGTAACTGAGGTGGGGAGGCAAAGTGATTGAATCTTTCTCTTGCGAAATTGAGAATGAATGATTCCTTGAGAAGGAACAAAACACTTGTCAATTTTTGTTTTTACAGAGCCCTGCTACAGGGCGATATGCGGAGTGTTAGATTTGCTGGGACATCGGCCCCAGATCGAGGTGATTTACACTCATTGTGCTAATGTGGTGTAGATCCGGCAGGACTGATGATGATGGGCGCTGAGGGAACACTGCCGCCTCTGTGTAGTCGCTCGGGGCTCCAGCAGCAGAAGGGGGCTGCCCGCCCTCTCTGGTTACTGCTGGCCCTCAGTCAGGCTGACAGCAACACACTTCCATCATGTGTGGGAAATGGGCGCCGCGGGAGGGAGGGCCACAGAGCGGTGTCGCTAACGGATCGCTCGGCTGCTGTTTGTAATATAATGGTGGCTCACCACCCCCCACAACACAGCGCCCTCTCCTGCCCCTCCCGTAACACACTGCGCCCCCTCCCATTCCCCCCACCGTAACAAGGCGCCCCCTCCTATTCCCCCCCGTAACACAGCGCCCCCTCCTGTCCCCCCCGTGACACAGCGCCCCCTCCTTCCCCTCGTAACATAGCGTCCCCTCCTGTTCCCCTCTCTAACACAGCGCCCACTCCTGTTTCCCCCCGTAACACACTGCGCCCTCTCCTGCCCCCTGTAACACAGTGCCCTCTCCTGCCCCCTGTAACACAGTGCCCCCTCCTGCCCCCCGTAACACAGCGCCCACTCCTGCCCCCCGTAACACAGCACCCCCTCCTATTCCCCCTCCGTAACACAGCGTCCCCTCCTGTTCCCCCTCCGTAACACAGCGCCCCCTCCTGTTCCCCCTCCGTAACACAGCGTCCCCTCCTGTTGCCCCCCGTAACACAGCGCCCCCTCCTGTTCCCTCATGTAACACCCCACAACACGGCTCGCCCACTCCTGTTCCCCCCCGTAACACAACGCCCCCCTCCTGTTCCCCCCCGTAATACAGCGCCCCCTCCTGTCCATCCCCCGTAACACAGCGGCCCCTTCCTACCCCCCCGTAACACAGCGCCCCCGCCTGCCCTCACCGTAGCACAGCGCCCCCTGCTGCCCACACCCCGGTAACACAGCACGCCACCCTCTTTCCCCAACCCCCCTTGGATCCCTGCCGCCTGTCGGAGCCGGTTACCTGTACGGCCCCTCCGCCGACCTCCTCAGCTGGCAGGTGAAGGAGCTGCTGCAGATTACACCGTCAGTGAGCCCCGGCACTTATGTGCGCGCGTTTACTGGTGTGCGTGCTGAGCTCAACTGGCGCTGTTTCATTCACACGTGCTCTCTCCCATCCACTCCCCCGCTTTCCCCCGTACACTCTCCCGCTCTCCCCCGTCACTCCCTCACTCTCCCCCGTGCACTCCCTCGCTCTCCCCCGTGCACTCCCTCGCTCTCCCCCGTGCACTCCCTCGCTCTCCCCCGTGCACTCCCTCGCTCTCCCCCGTGCACTCCCTCGCTCTCCCCCGTGCACTCCCTCGCTCTCCCCCGTGCACTCCCTCGCTCTCCCCCGTGCACTCCCTCGCTCTCCCCCGTGCACTCCCTCGCTCTCCCCCGTGCACTCCCTCGCTCTCTCCCGTGCACTCCCTCGCTCTCCCCTGTGCACTCCCTCGCTCTCCCCAGTGCACGCCCTCGCTCTCTCCCGTACACTCCCTCGCTCTCCTCCGCACACTCCCTCGCTCTCCTCCGCACACTCCCTCGCTCTCCTCCACACACTCCCCCACCCTCTCCCATGCTCCCTCACATTCACGCTCTCAGGCGCACTCCCTTGCTCTCGCTCTGCTACACACTCTCCAGCTCACACTCTCCCGCTCTCAAGAGTGCAGGCACCTCATTCACGTGGCTCCGGTCGCTCTCCTGTCACGCGCACAAAGGGGAACCAACAGCAGGTGCTCTTACATTGCTACGCCGGTTATACGAGAGCGGAGGCAGCACACCCCCCGTTTACCCCAGACCTCGACTAGGGCATTAGCCGTGGCTCAGTGGGCAGCACACTCATCTCTGAGCCAGAAGGTTGTGGGTTCAAGTCCCACTTCAGAGACTTGAGCAGAAAAATCTAGGCCGACACTCCCAGTGCAGTACTGAGGGAGAGCCGCGCTGTCGGAGGAGCAGTACTGAGGGAGTGCTGCACTGTCGGAGGGGCAGTACTGAGGGAGCGCTGCACTGTCGGAGGGGCAGTACTGAGGGAGCGCTGCACTGTCGGAGGGGCAGTACTGAGGGAGCGCCGCTCTGTCAGAGGGGCAGTACTGAGGGAGCGTCGCTCTGTCGGAGGGGCAGTACTGAGGGAGCGCCGCACTGTCGGAGGGGCAGTACTGAAGGAGCGCCGCTCTGTCGGAGGGGCAGTACTGAAGGAGCACCGCTCTGTCGGAGGGGCAGCACTGAGGGAGCGCCGTACTGTCGGAGGTGTTGTTAAACCGAGGTGCCGTCCGGCCTCTTGGGTGGATGTAAAAGATTCCACGGCACTATTTCGAAGAAGAGCAGGGGAGTTCTCCCCGGTGTCTTGGGGTCAATATTTATCCCTCAACCAACATCACTAAAACCGATTATCTGTGTCATTATCACATTGCTGTGTGTGGGAGCTTGCTGTGCGCAAATTGGCTGCCGGGTTTCCCACATTATAACAGTGACTACACTTTGTGAGTACTTAATCGGCTGTGAAGCACTTTGGGACATCCCGGGATTGTGAAAGGCGCTATAAAAATGCAAGTTCTTTCTTTCTTCCAACAGGCAGATGGAAGCAGTGCCGGGGAATCTGGTGTGTGGTCACACGGCCTGGCGGGCAGAGAGTGTCAGCCGCTCCTGGACTGTGTAGCTGAAGACTGCCGAAGCTGATTTGGATAATGCAATGCTAGCTCACGTCACGGACAGCACGCTGGGCCCCCTCTAAAGGGGGCACTCACGATGCTCAACTCACTGTCAAGACGCAGCTCTGTCACCAGTCCTTTCAGGCCTTAGTGTTACAGACAAACACAGAAAATAGGAGCAGTAATAGGCCATTCGGCCCTTCGAGTCTGCACCGCCATTCGATATGATCATAGCTGATCCTCTATCTCAACACCATATTCCCGCTTTCTCCCCATACCCCTTGATGCCTTTTGTGTCTAGAAATCTATCTATCTCCCTCTTAAATATATTCAGTGACTTGGCCTCCACAGGTTCACCACCCTCTGAGTGAAAAAATTTCTCCTCATCTCGGTTCTAAATTTCCTACCCCGTATCCTGAGACTGTGACTCCTTGTTCTAGACTTCCCAGCCAGGGGAAACATCCTCCCCGTATCCAGTCTGTCCAACCCAGTCAGAATTTTATACGTTTCAATGAGATCCCCTCTCATTCTTCTAAACTCTAGTGAATACAGGCCTAGTCGACCCAATCTCTCCTCATACGACAGTCCTGCCACCCCAGGAATCAGTCTGGTGAACCTCTGTTGCACTCCCTTTATGGCAAGTGTATCCTTTAAAGAACATAAGAAATAGGAGCAGGAGTAGGCCATTCAGCCCCTCGAGCCTGCTCCGCCATTTAATAAGATCATGGCTGATCCGATAATGGACTCAGCTCTACTTCCCCGCCTGCTCCCCATAACCCCTTATTGGTTAAGAAACTATCTATCTCTGTCTTAAATTTATTCAATGTCCCGGCTTCCACAGCTCTCTAAAGCAGCGTATTCCACAGATTTACAACCCTGAGAAGAAATTCCTCCTCATCTCTGTTTTAAATGGGCGGCCCCTTATTCTAAGATCATGCCCTCTAGTTCTAGTCTCCCCCATCAGTGGAAACATCCTCTCTGCATCCACCTTGTCAAGCCCTCTCATAATTTTATACATTTCGATAAGATCGCCTCTCATTCTTCTGAATTCCAATGAGTAGAGGCCCAACCTACTCAACCTTTCCTCATAAGTCAACCCCCTCATCTCCGGAACCAACCGAGTGAACCTTCTCTGAACTGCCTCCAAAGCAAATATATTCTTTCTTGGGTAAGGAGACCAAAACTGCATACAATACTCCAGGTGCGGTCTCACCAAGGCCCTGTATAACTGTAGTAAGACATCCTTGCTCCTGTACTCAAATCCTCTTGCAATGAAGGCCAACATACCATTTGCCTTCCTAACTGCTTGCTGCACCTGCATGTTTGCTTTCAATGACTGGTGTGTAACAGGGTCAGCTCAGTACCTGCTCTCTCAGGCCTCACTGTTGGGGGCAGCGATACAGGCACCAACTTGCATTTATATAGCGCCTTTAACATAGTAAAATGCCCCGAGCTGCTTCACAGAAATGTTAATCAGACAAAATTTAACACCGAGCCACGTCAGGCAACATTAGGACAGGCTTGGTGAAAGAGGTTGGTTTTGAGGAGCTCCTTAAAAGGAGGAGAGAGAGGCGGAGAGGTTTAGGGAGGGAGTTCCAGAGCTTGGGGCCCAGCAGCTAAAGGCACGGCCACCGATGGTGGGGCGATTATAATCAGTGATGGTCAGGAGAGCAGAATTAGAGGAGCGCAGAGATCTCGGAGGGGTGTTGTGGGGCAGGAGGAGATTACAGAGATAGGGAGGGGGCGAGGGCCATGGAGGGATTTAAAAACAGGGAGAATTTTACAATCGAGGCGTTGCTTAACAGTCAGACAGACAGACCGACGGACCGACGGACAGGCGGACAGACAGACAGACCGACGGACAGAGGCAGCTGAGTACCGAGTGAGGCCGCAGAGGGTCGGCAGGTGTGGAAAGAAGTATCTCGGATGCCCTTTCACATCGAGTACTATTCATAGAACCACCTCCGCGCCTCAGCATCTCGGCTCCAAACTTTTTACAAGATTATATTCATCCCCCCTCTCAAGCTGAAAGCGCAGCCTTTAACAGAACAGCACATTATAAATCTTATTATTGAATTATTATTCCAGCCATGCATGCCTGAGGGATTTTTTTTTCAAAATAGGAAAAAACCTTCCTTTCTTCCTTCAGATTGATCTGATGTCTGATTGAATCACTCTGAAACAACGCCTTCCATTTTCATAAATATTGAGAGAAAGCAAGGAAGGGAAGCAGGCTGTTTGCTCATTCTTTCCATCACTCCTGCTCCTCCTCACAACAAAACGCACCCATCCTCGGGGGAAAGCTCTGCAGAGAACTGTTCGTGAACCTCATCTCCCCCCCCATCCCACACTTCCTCCCACCCCCACTCACCCAGCCCACCCCTCACGGAGGGGCGAGCGAAGAGAGAGAGAGAGAGAGAGACAGGGTGTGCGTCAGAGAGAGAGAGAGAGAGAGAGAGAGACAGGGTGGGGAGGTAGGGAGAGCAAGACGGGGGAGGGGGGAAGGAGAAATACGGCGGAGGAAAAGACGGGGAGAGAGAGAGAGATGGGGGGGGGAAGAGAGAGAGAGAGAGAGATGGCGGGGTGGGGGGGAAGAGAGAGAGACGTGGGGGGGGGGGGTAGGGAGAATGCGCAGGGCGGGGGAAAAAAAGATGGGGGGGGGGAAGAGAGAGACGGGGGGGGGGGGAGGGAGAGACAGGAGGAGGGGGGGAGAGAGAAACTGGTGGGGGGGAGAGAGAAACTGGTTGGAGAGAGAGAGACACATGGGGGGGCAGGGAGGAAGAGAGAGAGATGGGGAGAGAGGGATAGACAGGAGGAGGGGGAAGAGTGAGACTGGTTTGAGAGAGAGACAGACACGGAGGGGGGGCGGGGAGAGAGAGAGATGGGGGAAGAGAGTGACATGGGGAGGGGGGGGGGGGAGAGCGAGAAACGAGTGGGGGGAGGAGAGAGAGATGGGGGCAGGAAGGCAGAGAGGGAAATCTGGAGAGGGGATCGGAGAAGAGACAGAACTCAGGGAAGACGGATTACGTTCATCCAACCCCCTTTACACCCACACCTGACCTCGGAAAGGTGTGTGTGTGACAAGGGACATCGTTAGAGTGGATGATATCCAGAAGTCATGAAACTTTCACTATTCACTTCATACCCAATAAACCTGTTAACAATCCTTGACCCGCACACAATGCCCCATCTATGGCGGTGGGGGGTAAGGTCAGGAACTTGGGCTGGGGGGTGCGGGGGGGCGGGGGGGCGGGAGGAGATGATCTTGAGCTGGGGTCAGGGATTTTGGCTGGGGGAGGCATGCACTTGGGCTGGGGTCAGGTCAGGAACTTGGGAGGCTTTTGCTGGGTTGGTGTAGCTCCATCCTGTCTGGGTTCTGAAGGCAGAATGGCTCAAATTACACTTCACAAAGTCACTCAGAACGTGGGCTGGGCTGTTCCAATCACACATTCCAGAGAAACTTCTGGGTGTGGCTTATCCTCCAAGGGGACCAATCAGCAATCAGGTCATGTGATAATGCAGAGCCAATCAAACCATTTTCACAGTGCAAATAACTGCATGCATAACATAACCACCATGTTACCATAAATATCTGTCTCTGTGTTCACTTTGGACAATAAGTGTCTGTATCAAACACTCCCAGGGCAGGTACAGCACTGGTTAGATACAGAGTAAAGCTCCCTCTACACTGTCCCATCAAACCTTCCCAGGGCAGGTACAGCATGGGGTTAGATACAGAGTAAAGCTCCCTCTACACTGTCCCATCAAACACTCCCGGGGCAGGTACAGCATGGGGTTAGATACAGAGTAAAGCTTACTCTACATTGTCCCATCAAACACTCCCAGGGCAGGTACAGCAAGGGTTAGATACAGAGTAAAGTTCCCTCTACACTGTCCCATCAAACACTCCCAGGGCAGGTACAGCAAGGGTTAGATACAGAGTAAAGTTCCCTCTACACTGTCCCATCAAACACTCCCAGGGCAGGTACAGGGGGTTAGATACAGAGTGAAGCTCCCTCTACACTGTCCCATCAAACACTCCCAGGGCAGGTACAGCACGGGGTTAGATACAGAGTAAAGTTCCCTCTATACTGTCCCATCAAACACTCACAGGGTAGGTACATGGGTTAGATTTAATAGTGACTTTCAAAAGGAAATTGGATAAATACTTGAAGGGGAATAACTTGCCGGGCTGTGGGGAAAGAGCGGGGGGAGTGGGACTGAGTGGATCGCTCTTTCAAAGAGCCGGCACAGGCTCGATGGGCCCAACGGCTTCCTTCTGTGCTGTATGATCCTACCGGTTCACCATATCCATTGACAGCAGGCGCAGAAAGCTGGAGGGGAAAATTTACTCTATAAAATGATCGTCTCTGCTCTTAGCAATAACTATCGACAGTCTTGCAAAGGATGACTGTCCAAACTAGGGTCCCTGTAAACCCGTAGATGGCGACGCCCCCTCTCGATGGGTCTGTTCCTACCTGCCGCCACGGTTGCGATGGCCGTCTCCTGACCAATGATGTGTTCTTTCAGTCTCTGCTCCAGGGGAAACCGCCTGCGTTCCTCAGCCTTCCGCTTCCTCTGCTGCTCCTGGTACTGTGAGTGAGAGATATCCACATAGAGGCTGGTCAGCGGGCTATCCTGTCCCTTCAATTGCTACATCGTCCGCATGCCCGACACGAGACTCCCAAAGCAAGCGCATCTCCTCGGAACTCCTATACGGCAAGCGAGCCCCAGGTGGGCAGAGGAAACGCTTCAGGGACACCCTCAAAGCCTCCCTGATAAAGTGCAACATCCCCACCGACACCTGGGAGTCCCTGGCCCAAGACTGCCCTAAGTGGAGGAAGTGTATCCGGGAGGGCGCTGAGCACCTCGAGTCTCGTCGCGGAAACCAAGCGCAGACAACGGAAGGAGCGCACGGCAACCCAAGCACCCCACCCACCCGTCCCTCCAACCTCCTTCTGCCCCACCTGTGACAGAGACTGTAGGTCCCGCATTGGTCTCTTCAGTCAACTGAGAACCCATATTAGTGTGGAAGCAAGTCATCCTCGACTCCGAGGGACTGCCTAAGAAGAATTGCCGTCCGGGTTTCTAGACTAATCACAGAAAGTTACGGCTCGGAAGGAGACCATTTCGGCCCATCGTGTCCGCGCCGGCCGACAAAGAGCTACCCAGCCTAATCCCACTTTCCAGCTCTTAGTCCGTAGCCCTGTAGGTTACAGCACTTCAAGTGCACATCCAAATACTTTTTAAATGCTATGAGTGTTTCTGCCTCTACCACCCTTTCAGGCAGTGAGTTCCAGACCCCCACCACCCTCTGGGTGAAAAGCGGTCTCCTCAAATCCCCTTTAATCCTTCTCGTAAATCTATCGTGCTCGGAAATTCCTTTCTAGCCACTCTCTCTGGGCCCCTCATAATTTTATACACCTCAACTAAATCTCCCCTCAGCCTCCTCTGTTCCAAACAAAACAACCCCAGCCTATCCAATCTTTCCTCATGGCTAAAATTCTCCAGTCCAGGAAATATAAGAACATAAGAAATAGGAGCAGGAGTCGGCCATTTGGCCCCTCGAACCTGCTCCGCCATTTAATAAAACGATGGCTGATCTTCGACCTCAACTCCACCTTCCTGCACTATCTCCACATCCCTTGATTCCCTTAACATCCAAAAATCTATCGATCTCAGCCTTGAATATACTCAACGACTGAGCCTCCACAGCCCTCTGGGGCAGAGAATTCCAAAGATTCACCACCCTCTGAGTGAGGAAATTCCTCCTCAACTCAGTCCTAAATGTTCGACCCCTTATCCTGAGACTGTGACCCCTGGTTCTAGACACACCCCAGCCCGGGGGAAACATCCCCCCTGCATCTACCCTGTCAAGCCCTGTAAGAATTGTGTATGTTTCAATGGGATCACCTCTCATTCTTCTAAACTCCAGAGAATATAGGCCTAGTCTGCTTAATCTCTCCTCATAGGACAATCCCCACATCCCAGGAATCAGTCTGGTGAACCTTCGTTGCTCTCCCTCTATGGCAAGTATATCCTTCCTTAGGTAAGGAGACACAAGGGGCTGAAATTGCACCTCTCCGTAAGGCCTGTTACCCGCAAATCGGCGGCCATGCTGCGGAGTGGAGAGGCCGCCAACGTTTAGTGGACTGGCCGCTGCTCGCCCAATTGCCCTCCCGAGCTTTCCCGTCGGTGCCCCGATCCCCCACTTACCGCTCCGCTGCTGCCGATCCGCGGTAAGTGCGTCATCACCATGCGTACCGCCGAGCTAACCCCCCGACGGCAACATTCCCCGTGGAAAATTTTCAGCCCGCCCGGCGGTGCCAAAACCTTTTCCCGGTGGTCCGGTGAGGCTGTGGCCCTCTGCAGCGCCGGGGCGGCTTCCCTTAAAGGGGCGGGTGCACTGCCGCGGCCAGCGTGGTTTTTTATTGTCGGCCGACTGCCGGGCCGTGCCGACAATTATACCCTTGGGTTCGGCCGGGCCGCCAGCAGGCAGCCTGGCACCCACTCCTCTTGGGCCCGGCCAAAACCCTCCTAGTGGCCCAGTGGGCTGAAGTTTTATAATCGCGCATGCTCACCCCTTTAAGTGAAGGGGAGAGCTGTGGTGACGAGGTGCCGTGATGACGTCATCGCGCCGGTCACTCCGCCCCCACCCCCAATCTCCGCCCCTCAGGTGCTGTCACCGCGCCCATTATGATCGAGTTCCGGATCGGAGAGAAAAAATACTAAGAGCCGAATGTCGCTCAAGAGGTGACCTGAACCACAGCTGCGGTAAAAACCATCGAAACGGTTCCCACCCCGTTTCGGGCGGGGAGCAATTGCTACCTCCAAATCTGTACACAATACTCTAGGTGTGGTCTCACCAGGGCCCGATATAATTGCAGTAAGACGTCTTTATTCTTATGCTCAAATTCTCTTGTAACAAAGGCCAACATACCATTTGCTTTATTAATTGCTTGCTGTACCTGCCTGTTAACTTTCAGTGATTCGTGTACAAGGACACCCAGGTCCCTCTGAACACCAACATGTCCCAATCTCTCGCCATTTAAAAATACTCTGCCTTTCTATTTTTCCTACCAAAGTGGATAACTTCACATTTCTCCACATTATATTCCATTTGCCATGTTCTTGCCCACTCACTCAGCCTGTCCCTATCCCCTTGAAGCCTCTTTGCATCCTCCTCACAACTTACATTCCCACCTAGCTTTGTATCATCAGCAAACCTGGATATATTACACTTGGTCCCCTTATCCAAATCATTGATATAGATTGTCAATAGCTGGGGCCCCAGCACTGATCCTTGCGGCATCCCACTAGTTACAGTCTGCCAACCCGAAAATGGCATCTGTACCCTCTCTAGTGCGATCACATCCTTCCTGTAGCGTGGTGATTTAATATTAATATTTTAATTTATGCTTGGCTTAGAAACATAGAAAATAGGTGCAGGAGTAGGCCATTCGGCTCTTCGAGCCTGCACCACCATTCAATATGATCATGGCTGATTATGCAACTTCAGTACCCCATTCCTGCTTTCTCTCCATACCCCTTGATCCCTTTAGTCGTAAGGGCCACATCTAACTGCCTTTTGAATACATCTGAGGAACTGGCCTCAACAACTTTCTGTGGTAGAAAATTCCACAGGTTCACAATTCTCTGAGTCAAGAAGTTTCTCCTCATCTCGGTCCTAAATGACTTACCCCTTATCCTTAGACTGTGACCCCTGGTTCTGGACTTCCCCAACATCGGGAACATTCTTCCTGCATCTAACCTGTCCAATCCCGTCAGAATTTTATGTGTTTCTATGAGATTCCCTCTCATTCTTCTAAATCCAGTGAATATAAGCCCAGTCGATCCAGTCTTTCTTCATAGATCAGTCCTGCCATCCCAGGAATCAGTCTGGTGAACCTTTGCTGCACTCCATCAATAGCAAGAATGTCCTTCCTCAGATTAGGAGACCAAAACTGAACACAATATCGCTGGCAAGGCCGGCAATTATCGCCCATCCCTCGTCGCCCTGAGTTTTGACGTAACTGTGTGTCTCGCTGGGCCACTGCAGAGGGCAGTTAAGGGTCAGTCACATTGGTGTGGGACTGGAGTCACATGTAGGCCCAGACCGGGTAAGGATGGCAGGTTTCCTTCCCTAAGGGAAGGAAGCTGATAGTGTTCCTTCGTGTGTCAGTCAATAGAACTAGTGTTGGATGGCTATTCAGCATGTGGGGAATAATAACTGGGCCGCAGGGTCTCCTCACCGTACACACACACACACGTATGTGGTGTCAGCCATAGAATCAGAGAAATTTACAGCACGGAAGGAGGCTATTTCGGCCCATCGTGTCCGCGCCGGCCGACAAAAGAGCTACCCAGCCTAATTCGACTTTCCGTAGCCCCGTAGCTCTAGGTCCGTAGCCCTGTAGGTTACGGCACTTCAAGTGCACATCCAAGTACTTTTTAAATGTGGTGAGGGTTTCTGCCTCTACCACCCTTTCAGGCAGTGAGTTCCAGACCCCCACCATCCTCTGGCTGAAGAAGTTTCCCCTCAAATCCCCTCTAAACCTCCTACCAATTAATTTAAATCTATGCCCCCTGGTTGTTGACCTCTCTAAGGGAAATAGGTCCTTCCTATCCACTCTATCCAGGCCCCTCATAATTTTATACACCTCAATCAGGTCTCTTCTCAGCCTCCTCTGTTCCAAAGAAAACAACCCCAGCCTATCCAATCTTTCCTCATAGCTAAAATTCTCCAGTCCAGGCAACATCCTCATAAATCTCCTCTGAACCCTCTCTAGTGCAATCACATCTTTCCTGTAATGTGGTGACCAGAACTGCACGCAGTACTCTAGCAGTGGCCTAACTAGTGTTTTGTACAGTTCAAGCATAACCTCCCTGCTCTTATATTCTATGCCTCAGCTAATAAAGGCAAACATGGCCACAGTGGACTGGAAACAGCTACTTGTGGGTAAATCAATGTCCGAACTGTGGGAGGCATTCAAGGCGGAGATCCGGAAGGCTCAGGCCAAACACGAGCCCTTAAAGAAAAAGGGTGGGAATAACAATTCTAGAGTCCCCTGGATGTCTGGGGATTTACTGGGGAGGATAAAGGAAAAAAGGGAAGCTTATGTCATATACTGACGGCTGAATACTGTACAATCTCTGAAGGAATATAGTAAGTTCAGAGGTAAAATTAAAAAGGATATTAGGAATGCTAAGAGAGAGCATAAAAAATTCTTGGCAAGTAAAATCAAGGAAACCCAAAGATGTTCTATAAATATATCAAGAGCAAGAGGATAACTAAAGAAAGGGTAGGGCCTATTAGAGACAATGGGCCCAATTTTGGCCATGACTTGCTCCAATATTTTTGGAGTAAGTTGGTTTTCCTGGCGTAAGTTAAAAAACGCCATTTTCCCCAAAACATAGAAACATAGAAAATAGGTGCAGGAGTAGGCCATTCAGCCTTTCTAGCCTGCACCGCCATTCAATGAGTTCATGGCTGAACATGCAACTTCAGTACCCCATTCCTGCTTTCTCGCCATACCCCTTGATCCTCCTAGTAGTAAGGACTTCATCTAACTCCCTTTTGAATATATTTAGTGAATTGGCCTCAACTACTTTCTGTGGTAGAGAATTCCACAGGTTCACCACTCTCTGGGTGAAGAAGTTTCTCCTCATCTCGGTCCTAAATGGCTTACCCCTTATCCTTAGACTGTGACCCCTGGTTCTGGACTTCCCCAACATTGGGAACATTCTTCCTGCATCTAACCTGTCTAAACCCATCAGAATTTTAAACGTTTCTATGAGGTCCCCTCTCATTCTTCTGAACTCCAGTGAATACAAGCCCAGTTGATCCAGTCTTTCTTGATAGGTCAGTCCCACCATCCCGGGAATCAGTCTGGTGAATCTTCGCTGCACTCCCTCAATAGCAAGAATGTCCTTCCTCAAGTTCGGAGACCAAAACTGTACACAATACTCCAGGTGTGGCCTCACCAAGGCCCTGTACAACTGTAGTAACACCTCCCTGCCCCTGTATTCAAATCCCCTCGCTATGAAGGCCAACATGCCATTTGCTTTCTTAACCGCCTGCTGTACTGCATGCCAACCTTCAATGACTGATGTACCATGACACCCAGGTCTCGTTGCACCTCCCCTTTTCCTAATCTGTCACCATTCAGATAATAGTCTGTCTCTCTGTTTTTACCACCAAAGTGGATAACCTCACATTTATCCACATTATACTTCCTCTGCCATGCATTTGCCCACTCACCTAACCTATCCAAGTCACTCTGCAGCCTCATAGCATCCTCCTCGCAGCCCACACTGCCACCCAACTTAGTGTCATCCGCAAATTTGGAGATACTACATTTAATCCCTTCGTCTAAATCATTAATGTACAATGTAAACAGCTGGGGCCCCAGCACAGAACCTTGCGGTACCCCACTAGTCACTGCCTGCCATTCTGAAAAGTACCCATTGACTCCTACTCTTTGCTTCCTGTCTGAAAACATTTCCTCCAGAGTAACTCAGTTAGGTACGATTTTTTTTAGTTGAGTTTTTTTTTTTCCAATCAAAAGTTCCCAGACACTTACGGCAGTTTTGGCCATTTAT
This sequence comes from Pristiophorus japonicus, assembly GCF_044704955.1. Taxonomy (NCBI): domain Eukaryota; kingdom Metazoa; phylum Chordata; class Chondrichthyes; family Pristiophoridae; genus Pristiophorus; species Pristiophorus japonicus. Next base: position 219,527,106 of record NC_091986.1, on the reverse strand, counting down.
GCCACTTTGGCCAGCTAAAACTTACTCCAAATCCACTTAGGTCAGCATATGTGGCCAGCTCTGAAAAACCTTGCAGGGAGTTAGGAATTTGGTGCAGGTTAGTACATTTAAAGCACCAAGACTTGCAAAGCACTAAACAAACCACAAAAAGTATTAAGCAATCAATCAATAACAAATAAAAAATAGAAGTCCTACCATTATGCCAGAAACAAGTTTTTTTTTTTTTAAAAGTACCCCCCAACAAATCAAAACTCTCCTCCTCCACCCCCCAATCAAAACCCTCCTTACTAAACAAAGCACAACCATCAATAAATAAAAAATAAAACTCAAGTCCTACCTCGGCCCGGGAAGTCAGCGGACCGGCCGGCAGATGCGGGAGGCCACTCGGCTGGGGATAGGGTGCGGGGAACATCGGGGCGTCCCTTCGGCCGGGGATAGGGGCTGCGAGCATCCGGCCGGACACGCTGGGAGGGTGAGGAGCATGCGCGCAGACTTCACTGCGCATGCGCGCAGCTGCCGACAGTGCTTTCTGTGCTGGCCTGTTGCTCCGCTCCCCCCACCACTTCACTAGCTACGCCACGCTGGTACACTGGAGACTCGGCAGAGCCGGCAGGATGGGGCCACTTTTTTTCGGCGTCGTTTCCAGCGCGCAAAGCCGGTGCATTTAGGGTAAGCGCGCCGAAAAAAGGGGTTGGGAAAAATTGGGCCCCATGAGAGTAAACTGCGCGTGGAGGCAGAAGATGTGGGTATGGTTCTTAATGAATACTTTACGTCTGTTTTCACAAAGGAAAATGCAGATACTGCTATTGAGGAGGAGTGTGAAACTCTGGATGAAATAAACATAGTGAAGGATGAGGTATTAAGGGGTTTAGCAGCTTTGAAAGTGGATAAGTCCCCGGGCCCGGATGAAATGCATCCCGGGCTGCTGAGCGAAGCAAAAGAGGAAATAGCAGAGGCCTTGACCATTATTTTCCAGTCCTCTTTGGATTTGGGCATGGTGCCGGAGGATTGGAGGACTGCTAATGTAGTACCTTTGTTTAAGAAGGGAGAAAGGGATAGGCCGAGTAATTACAGGCCTGTCAGCCTAACCTCAGTGGTGGGAAAATTATTGGAAACAATTCTGAAGAACAGGATAAATCTACATTTAGAAAGCTAAGGATTAATTAGCGATAGTCAGCACGGATTTGTTAAGGGAAGATAGTGTTTAACTAATCTGATTGCATTTTTCGAGGAGGTAACCAGGAGGGTCGATGAGGGCAGTGCGTATGATGTAGTGTATATACACTTTAGCAAAGCTTTTGATAAGGTCCAACATGGCAGACTGGTCATAAAGGTAAAAGCCCATGGGATACAGGGCAACGTGGCAAGTTGGATCCAAAATTGGCTTAGAGGTAGGAAGCAAAGGGTAATGGTTGATGGATGTTTTTGTGACTTGAAGGATGTTTCCAGTGGGGTTCCGTAGGGCTCAGTACTGGGTCCCTTGCTTTTTGTGGTATACATCTAGATTTGAATATAGGGGGTATGATTAAGAGATTTGCAGATGACACTAAAATTGGCCGTGTGGTTGATAATGAAGAGGAAGGTCATAGACTGCAGGAGGATATCAATCTACTGGTCAGGTGGGCAGAACAGTGGCAAATGGAATTTAATTTGGAGAAATGTGAGGTAATGCACTTGGGGAGGGCCAATGAGGAAAGGGTATACACATTAAACGGTAGGCCACATAGAAGTGTAGATGAATAAAAGGGACCTTGGGAGTGCTTGTCCACAGATCTCTGAAAATAGCAGGCCAGCTGGATAAGAAGGCATACAGAATGCTTGCCTTTATTGGCTGAGGCATGGAATACAAGAGCAGGGAGGTTAAGCTTAAACTATATAATACACTGCGTAGGTCACAGCTGGAGTACTGCATGCAGTTTTGGTCACCACATTACAGGAAAGAGGTGATTGCACTGGAGAGGGTACAGAGGAGATTTACTAGGATGCTGCCTGGAATGGAGAATCTTAGTTATGAGGACAGATTGGATAGGCTGGGTTTGTTCTCCTTGGAACAGAAGAGACTGAGAGGAGACCTCATTGAGGTGTAGACAATGTTGATGGGCCTGGATATAGTGGATAGCAACATAAGAACATAAGAATTAGGAACAGGAGTAGGCCATCTAGCCCCTCGATGGACCTATTTTCCTTGGTGGAGGGGTCAATTACAAGGGGGCATTACATTTAAGGTGGTTGGTGGAAGATTTAAGGGGAATTTGAGGGGAAGCTTCTTCACGCAGAGGGTTGTGAGGATCTGGAACTCACTGCCTGGAAGGTGGTAGAGGCAGAAACCCTCATCATATTTAAAAGATGCTTGGATAGGCACTTGGAAGTGCCGTAACCTGCAGGATTACGGACTGCGAGCTGGTAAGTGGGATTAGACTGGATAACCTCTTGTTGGCTGGCGCAGATATGATGGTAAGTACTTCAGGGAATAGAATATGGCCAGGGTGATCTCCTGGACTAGTTTCAATCGCCTGGATGGGTCGGTGAGGAATTTTCCCAGATTTTTTTCCCCCAATTGGCCTGGGTTTTTAATCTGGTTTTTGCCTCTCCCAGGAGATCACATGGCTTCATTGAGGTGGAGTGTAGAATGTTGCGATACAAGGGGTGTCGCCATTGTTTGGGGCGGACTGGTTGGGTCGGATGTTCTTTACCTGTCCGCCATTGTTCATTGGTTTATATGTAACCTTCAGGGCTGCTGACCGAGGGCCATGTGACTCTTTGTCGGCCGGTGCGGACATGATGGGCCGGAATGGCCTCCTTCTGTGCTGTAAATTTCTATGTTTCTAAGAATTCTGTATGCCTTCTTAACCATGGCTCAGTGGGTAGCACTTTCGCCTCAGAGTCAGAAGGGTGTGGGTTCAGGTCCCACTCCAGAGACTTGAGCACAAAATCTATGCTGATACTCCCAGTGCAGTGGTGAGGGAGCGCTGCACTGTCGAAGGGTCAGCACTGAGGGAGCGCCGCACTGTCGGAGGGTCAGTACTGAGGGAGCGCTGCACTGTCGGAGGGTCAGTACTGAGGAAGCACGGCACTGTCGGAGGGACACTACTGAGGGAGCGCCGCACTGTTGGAGGGGCAGTGCTGAAGGAGCGCTGCACTGTCGGAGGGGCAGCGCTGAGGGAGCGCTGCACTATCGGAGGAACAGTATTGAGGGTACGCTGCACTGTCGGAGGGTCAGTACTGTGGAAGCACGGCACTGTCGGAGGAACAGTATTGAGGGTACGCTGCACTGTCGGAGGGGCAGTACTGAGGGAGCGCTGCACTGTCGGAGTGGCAGTACTGAGGGAGCACTGCACTGTCGGAGGGGCAGTACTGAGGGAGCGCCGCACTGTCGGAGGAGCAGTACTGAGGGAGCGCTGCACTGTCGGAGGGGCAGTACTGAGGGAGCGCCGCACTGTCGGAGGGGCAGTACTGAGGGAGCGCCGCACTGTCGGAGGGGCAGTACTGAGGGTATGCAGCACTGTCGGAGCGACAGTACTGAGGGAGCGCTGCACTGTCGGAGGTGCCCGCTTTCGGATGAGATGTCAAACCGAGGCCCCATCTGCTCTCTCGGGTGGACGGAAAAGATCCCATGATCACTATTCGAAGAAGAGCAGGGGAGTTATCCCCGGTGTCCTGGTCAATATTTATGCTTCACTAAAACATATTATCTGGGTCATTATCACATTGCTGTTTGTGGGAGCTTGCTGTGCGTAAATTGGCTGCCGCGTTTCCCACATTACAACAGTGCGACACTCCGAAAGTACTTCACTGACCGTACAGCGCTCTGGTCATCCTGAGGTTGTGAAAGGCGCTGTGTCTAATTGTGGTTCATTATAATTATTTGTATAACTGAGTGACAGGTCAGGGCATTTTGGAGAGGGCAGTTAAGAGTCAACCACGTTGATGTGAGACTGGAGTCACATATAGACCCTTACCAGGTAAAGAGGGTCGGTCTCCCATGTTCCACCCTCTGTAAACTCTAAAACTCTACTGCCCCGTGTCCTAACTCGCACCGAGTCCCACTCACCCATCACCCCCTGTGCTCACTGACCTGTGTCCTAACTCGCACCCAGTCCCACTCACCCATCACCCACTGTGCTCACTGCCCCGTGTCCTAACTCACACCAAGTCCCACTCACCCATCACCCCCTGTGCTCGCTGCCCCGTGTCCTAACTTGCACCGAGTCCCGCTCACCCATCACCCACTGTGCTCGCTGCCCCGTGTCCTAACTCGCACCAAGTCCCGCTCACCCATCACCCACTGTGCTCGCTGACTTGTATCCTAACTCGCACCGAGTCCCGCTCACCCATCACCCCCTGTACTCACTGACCCATGTCCTAACTCGCACCGAGTCCCGCTCACCCATCATCCACTGTGCCCGCTGCCCATGTCCTAACTCACACCGAGTCCCGCTCACCCATCACCCCCTGCGCTCGCTGATCTACACTGGCTCTCGATTGAGCAACGCCTCAATTTTAAAATTCTCATCCTTATTCCTTTTGTTCAACCATGGCCTTGCCCCCTCCCTATCTCTGTAATCTCCTTCAGCCCCTACAACCCCCTGAGAACTCTGCGCTCCTCTACTTTCCAGCTCTCGGTCCGTAGCTTATGATACTTCAGGTGCACATCCAAGTACTTTTTAAATGTGGTGAGGGTTTCTGCCTCTACCACCCTTTCAGGCAGTGAGTTCCAGACCCCCACCACCCTCTGGGTGAAAAAAGTTCTCCTCAAATCCCCTCTAATCCTTCTACCAATTACTTAAAATTGGTACATGTGAAGAATGGGCACTCAGGTGAGGGTTAACATCATCGGCGGTCCCTCGAACGAGGATGACTTGCTTCCATGAATTCACAGATGTTTCAATGAAGGACCCGATGTTCCAGTCCTGAACTCCAATTGAGGGGGTGGAAGATACCTGTGCGTGGATTTTTTTAACGTTGCACATCAGCCACCACATGGGCTTGACAGAGCTAGGTCTTGGTCCAGTGGCAAGGGTTAACCAGCACGACTGGAGACCAGCTCTGCTGCACGGGCCTAGTGCGCACACATATCGCAGTGTGGGCTGGGCCCGTGCTGCCCCTGGGCCCTCGCCTCTTCTAGGCCCCGTACCCTCATTCGCCGCACTTCCGCCATGATCTCTGGCCGCACTTCCACCACAAACATTCGCCTCATCTTCGCCACGACTCCTTCACCTCCTTTATGGCACTCCTTAAAAACCTACCTCTTTGACCAAGAATAGAAAGATATGCTGAAAGGCTGAGATGAGGCATGGCACGAGATTCTGTGGAGTATAGTATTGGGTCAAATGGCCTATTTTCTATGTAATTCAGTGTGTGAAGGTCTGAATAACCATTATGCTGAATGGTTCTTCATAATCTCCTGTCATGCTTTATGAGAGAATGCATGAAAGAATGCATGCCCGGGTAATCAGCAGCCACTAAAGCCTGACTGGCCGTACCCACCAAACTGTCCCAATGTCGTCAGATATGGCTGGGTGTGAAATTCCCTCCGACAATCACTCCCGTGAAGTGCCCTGGATCGTCCCACTAAGCCAAAGGCGCTATATAAATATAAGTGAGGATACCAGCAGGAGGTCAGTGTCTATGGGCCTGATTTCCCACAGAGTCGGCATCTTCGAGGGAAGAGAGCGCGGAAAAGCAAGAGGAATTGTACAGAAAGTAATAACACTTATTTTTATGGATTTTTATTGAGGGAAAAAATAAAACTGTCTTATTTATTTTATGCTCTCTGATTAAATTATTTAAAATACCTCCAGCTTTACAACTCCATTTTTTTTTTAGAAAGTTTTTGAATATGTATTGAAAGCAGCCAAGCTGTCTCTTTAATATTTGAACATTTAATCTATTTGTTATTTAGGGTTGCACATTAAGGGATGAGAGTTTGCTTCTGTGCAGGTCAGTCAGATGCAAATCTGTGAATACTGAAATATCAGGCAACTGAAAGCCCTTGTATTTACAGACACGCACAGATATCAGTGTGTATTGGAGAGGAATTCAAATGATGCATCTTCCGCCAGAAGGACTTGCGTCTTTGGCCTGGCTCAGGTTCAGCACAAGCTTCTGTTGTAAGCGTTCCTTTCACAGGGGAGCTGTCACCCAGTAATTGCCCCATCTGAAACTGAGCGAGTGATGGATTCCATCAGTTTATCGAGTGTTTGTTTTGCCTCGGCATCCATTTTTTTTATATAAGAAATTTCATTTCGGGCAATTTATCATCAGTCACTTTCTAAAGCCTAATGAGAAAGCTGGAGAGCGATGAGACTGTGTGTGCATGTGTGTGTATAAACTTTTCCTCCTGTCTGTAAAAAAGACTTGCTTTTCTATAGCGCCTTTCATGACCACCGGACGTCCCAAAGCGCTTTACAGCCAACGAAGTACTTTTTGAAATGTAGTCACTGTTGTGATGTGGGAAACGCGCTAGCCAATTTGCGCACAGCAAGCTCCCACACACAACAATGTGATAATGACCCAGATAATCTGTTTTAGTGATGTTCATTGAGGGATAAATATTGGCCCCAAGACACCAGGGATAACTCCCCTGCTCTTCTTCGAAATAGTGTCATGGGATCTTTTACATCCACCTGAGAGAGCAGACGGGGCCTCAGTTTAATGTCTCATCTGAAAGACGGCGCCTCAGCACTGCACTGGAGCGTCAGTCTAGATTTATGTGCTCAAGTGCCTGGAGTTGGATATAGAGTAAAGCTCTCTCTACACTGTCCCATCAAACACTCCCAGGGCAGGTACAGTACGGGTTAGATACAGAGTAAAGCTCCCTCTACACTGTCCCATCAAACACTCCCAGGGCAGGTACAGCACGGGGTTAGATACAGAGTAAAGCTCCCTCTACACTGTCCCATCAAACACTCCCAGGGCAGGTACAGCACGGGGTTAGATACAGAGTAAAGCTCCCTCTACACTGTCCCATCAAACACTCCCAGGGCAGATATAGCACGGGTTAGATACAGAGTAAAGCTCCCTCTACAATGTCCCATCAAACACTCCCAGGGCAGATACAGCATGGGTTAGATACAGAGTAAAACTACCTCTACACTATCCCATCAAACACTCCCAGGGCAGGTACAGCATGGGGTTAGATACTGAGTAAAGCTCCCTCTACACTGTCCCATCAAACACTCCCAGGGCAGGTACAGCATGGGGTTAGATACAGAGTAAAGCTCCCTCTACACTGTCCCAAACACTCCCAGGGCAGGTACAGCACGGGTTAGATACAGAGTAAAGCTCCCTCTACAGTGTCCCATCAAACAGTCCCAGGGCAGGTACAGCACGGGGTTAGATACAGAGTAAAGCTCCCAGGTTATGTAAGGAATGGGATAGATGGAGAGTAAAGTTTCCCCTGAATCACGAGTGCCAAGCTTTGCGTCTTTAAGGGCCACATGCAAAAGTTAAATCCTTGTTGTCAATTTTCAGACATCTCAGGATGCTGATAGTAACGGATGTTCAGACCTGGGATTAATCCAACACCGAAAAAGGAACTTTTTAAACCTCCAGAACTCTTAAGGGGACACAGCGGCAAACAAGAGCCAGCACCAGCACTGGGACAATGCGCCGAACAGCCTCTTCCTGTGCTGTACTTTCTATGACTATTGAGAGCTGCTGGACCAACATTTTAAAATACATGCATTACATTATTGCCCCCTTCCAGCTTTGTCTTGTGTGTGCTCTGATCGGGATCCTCCAGTACCTTGTCCGAGACCGTGGGCGTTGGCTGACTATTTGTTCTCAATTCTGGCTTCACTAATGTCCGATACGGAGTGGGTTGGACACAGGTTAAAGTTCCTCTGCATCAACAACAACCACATGCATTTATATAGCGCCTTTAACACAATAAAACCTCTCAAGGCGCTTCACAGGAGCGATTATCAAACAAAATTCGACACCGAACCACATAAGGAGATAGGTGATCAAAAGCTTGGTCAAAGAGTTCGATTTTAAGGAGCGTCTTAAAGGGGAAAAGCGAGATAAGAGAGGTGGAGAGGTTCAGGGAGGGAGTTCCAGAGCTTTGGGCCCAGGCAGCTGAAGGCACGGCCACCGATGGTTGAGTGATTATAATCAGGGATGCTCAAGAACCTAGAATTGGAGGAGAGGAGAGCAGGGATCTTGGAGGGCCGTCGGAGGTTACAGAGATAGGGAGGGGCAAGGCCATAGAGGGATTTGAAGATAAGAATTTTTAATTTGAGGCGTGCCAGACCGGTAGCTAATGTAGGGTCAGCGAAATATTGGCCAGGATACCGGAGAGAACTCCCCTGCTCTTCTTTGAAATAGTGCCATGAGATATTTTGCATCCACCCGAGAGAGCAGATGAGGCCTCGGTTTAATGTCTCATCCAAAAGACGGCACCTCCGACAGTGGTGCGCTCCCTCAGTACTGCCCCACCGACAGTGCAGTGCTCCCTCAGTACTGCTCCTCTGACAGTGCGGCACTCCCTCAGCACTGCCCCACCGACAGTGCCCTCAGTACTGCTCCTCTGATAGTGCGGCACTCCCTCAGTACTGCCCCTCCGACAGTGCGGCACTCCCTCAGTACTGCCCCTCCGACAGTGCGGCGCTCCCTCAGTACTGCCCCTCCGACAGTGTGGCGCTCCCTCAGTACTGCCCCTCCGACAGTGCGGCGCTCCCTCGGTACTGCCCCTCCGACAGTGCGGCACTCGTTCAGTACTGCCCCTCCGACAGTGCGGCACTCGTTCAGTACTGCTCCTCCGACAGTGCGGCGCTCCCTCAGTACTGCCCCTCCGACAGTGCGGCGCTCCCTCGGTACTGCCCCTCCGACAGTGCGGCACTCCTTCAGTACTACCCCTCCGACAGTGTGGCACTCCCTCAGTACTGCCCCTCCGACAGTGCGGCGCTCCCTCAGTACTGCCCCTCCGACAGTGCGGCACTAACCTACCTGGCATGTGTGTTTCAATTAAGCATTGCCGTTCCCAACTACAGGATAGAGGTCAACTTCACTGTGTATAGTTTGAGGAACAGCTCGTGAGACAATGTGCCAGAATCCGCCCCAGGATGCCGAGTCCCCTTCCAATAAGCTTAGGATGTTGTACTTACCTTCACTTCAGCTTCCTTCAATAGCTTCTTCACTTCCCCGTCCCTGGCGTAGTCCACGGGTGTGTGTCCCATCTCATTCTGCAGCAAGGGATTGGCACCTGGGTGAGAAGTTGAAGGTTTAACAGGACTGACCCCACCAATGATCCTACAAAAGCTTCCAGTCCCGAACAACCCAACCTGTAACTCATCACCTCGCAACACTCGAGCACTCCGACCCTCGAGCACTCCGACCCTCGACCTGCTCACTTTGACCCTCGACCCGCTCACTCCGACCTTCGACCCTCGACACTCTGACCCTCGAGCACTCCGACCCTCGCCCCGCTCACTCTGACCCTCGACCCGCTCACTCCGACCTTCGACCCTCGAGCACTCCGACCCTCGCCCCGCTCACTCTGACCCTCGACCCGCTCACTTTGACCCTCGACCCGCTCACTTTGACCCTCGATCCGCTCACTTTGATACTCGACCCGCTCACTCTGAGCCTCGACCCGCTCACTCCGACCCTCGACCCGCTCACTTTGACCGTCGACCCGCTCACTCCGACCCTCGACCCGCTCACTCATCCCCTCGACCCACCGACACTTGACTCACCCTCAACACACACACTCTCCTTCACGGAGTCTCTATCAGGGTGAAGCTACCCCCTGGGTGCTTCACAAATTGGAGGTTGGAGCTGAACTGGAGCAGGGGGAAGAGCTGGAGGTTTTTGAAGGTCGCTGGGGAATGATGTAACAAGGCGCAGCGGGTTAGCGAGAGTTTTTGGGTGCGAGTGGGTGCGGTGGCTGAAGATACCGCCACTGACGGTAGACTGGGCAAAGGGAGGTGCAGAAAAGGCCAGACCTAGAAGAGGCCGGTGATGTTGGGCGGGCTGGTGGGGAGGAGGGAGGGAGCAGTTGGGTGGAGCGAGGCCACAGGAGGCAGTTGTAAACAAGGATGAAGACTTTGAGACACACTCTCACACGCCCCCACCAGCCTCTCGCAGAGAGCTATCCATTATCCCATCCAGGAATTATATAAATGATGCATCGGAAAATAAACACAGATAAAAAGCAACGTAGATCTCTGAGAAGCAGCGGGCCTGTTACAAGATTACAGCCTGGGCGACTATCCGTTCTGTGGGAGATATGTGATGTGCCCCTAAGCATGTCTGCTGCAGTGAAGGATTTACACTTTGCTCTTTGCAATATTGATCGCTGCTGTGCAGAGGCGCTCCTAAGGGTGGCATTGCGGTTGTTTGCTCACACGCAATCAATTCCAGAGTTTTATGATTGCTTAAAAAATCATATATATACTGCATCGCCGCCCTTGGCAGTGTCTGTGGGCAGTGCGGGCCATTGCAACATGGCACGCTGTATGTGCCACCTGGGCTGAGCCGATCTTACTGCTTCATTTCTCATCTGTCGTCCCTCTCTCCCTCTGCCCCTCTCTCTCTCCCCCTCTCTCTTTCCATCTCCCCCTCTCCCCCTCTCACACCCCCTCTCTCTCTCTCTCTCTCCCCCCCTCTCTCTCTCTCCCTCACCCCCTCTCTCTCTCTCCCTCTCACCCCCCCTCTCTCTCTCCCTCTCACCCCCCCTCTCTCTCTCTCCCTCACCCCCCTCTCTCTCTCCCCCTCTCACCCCCCCTCTCTCTCTCCCCCTCTCACCCCCCCTCTCTCTCTCCCTCTCACCCCCCCTCTCTCTCTCCCTCTCACCCCCCCTCTCTCTCTCCCTCTCACCCCCCCTCTCTCTCTCTCCCTCTCACCCCCCCTCTCTCTCTCTCCCTCTCACCCCCCCTCTCTCTCTCTCCCTCTCACCCCCCCTCTCTCTCTCTCCCTCTCACCCCCCCTCTCTCTCTCTCCCTCTCACCCCCCCTCTCTCTCTCTCTCCTTCTCACCCCCCCTCTCTCTCTCTCTCCCTCTCACCCCCCCCTCTTTCTCTCTCTCTCTCTCACCCCCCCTCTCTCTCTCACCCCCCTCTCTCTCTCTCTCCCTCTGCCCCTCTCTCTTTCCATCTCTCCCTCTCCCTCTCTCACTCCCCCTCCCTCTCCCCCTCTCTCTCTCACCCCCTCTCTCTCTTTCCCTCACCCCCCCTCTCTCCCCTCTCCCCACCCCTCTCCCTCTTTCCCTCTCACCCCCTCTCTCTCGCTCCCTCTCCCTCTTTCCCTCTCACCCCCCCCCCTCTCCCTCCCTCTCTCTCTCACTCCCTCTCTCCCTCTCTCGCGTTTCGTAGAACGATGCAGCACAGAGGGCCATTGGGCCCATCGTTTCTGTGCCGGCTCTGTGAGAGAGTGATCCAATCAGTCCCACTACCCCCTGCTCTTTCCCCACAGCCCGGCTAATTTCTCCAAATCCAATTCCCTGTTTGAAAGTTACTATTGAATCTGCTCCCACCGCCCTTTCAGGCAGCGTGTTCCCGTTCACAACAACTCGCTGCGTAAAAGAAAGTGTTTACTCATCCTCCCCTTCTCTGGTTCTTTTGCCGATTATCTTCAATTTGTGTCCCTCTGGTTACCGACCCTCCTGCCACTGGAAACTTTATTTTTTTGCTATTTACTCCATATAAATTTGAACCCCTCTATTAAATTCTCCTTCATCACTGAAGTCCCTCACACCTGGTACCATTCTGGTCAATCCCCTCTCCAAGGCCTTCACATCCTTCCCAAAGGGCGGTGCCCAGAAATGGACACAATCATCTGGGGCCAAACGAGTGATTTATAAAGGTTGCGCATAATGCCCTTGCTTACGTCTCTGTCAGTCGTTAGGGGGGCGGGGGGGCAATATTTGGGGTTGGCAGTCACATCACTGCCACTGCAGATTGCCGTCTACCCCTTGGCGATGCCTCGGTCACCAAGGCTGCGTCATGAGACCTCAGGCTCACTCCCTGGTTGCCCCCGTGTCTCTCTTTGTTACGCTCGCCCTTTCTCTCTGTAAGCCAACCTCTTCCTCCGTCTCTGTTACCTTCTCTCTTTCTCCTCTGTGTGTGTTAGTCTCTTGTTGGTGGTTGCACTCTTTCATTGTGTGAGTCACTCTTTTTATCCCCATGTTTCTCCCTGTTACTCTCAGGGGCTGAAATTGCCCCCCTCTTTAAGGCCCATTAAGATGCGGTGATGGAGTAGAGAGGCCCCCATCAACCGAGGGCAGACCCGTCCTAAATTACTCACCCCTCGCCCCGGGTTGGGAGCGGCGGGAACGGGTTTCCACGCCATCGGGCAACCCCTTCCGACCGGCGGTGACCCCTTTCCGCCACGCGCGGGAAATTGGCCCCCCCCCCCCCACCCCCGCCGTGGGATTGGTGCAGCCGCCGGTAGGTCCCCCCCGACAGGAAGCTGTGTGTGTGGCTGGGCGACGCGTCCGCCATTAAAAGGGAAGGCACGCTGCCGCAGTCCCCATGTTATTTACATTGACGGCCCGACAATGGCGGCCACGGGTTCGGTCGGGCGACGGAGTGCTGCACGTCCGCGGCGCACAAGACTCGGAGCGAGGGCCCCTACCCCCGCTCCAAGGGCACCTCTGCCCCTCAACACTGCCCCAACCGGAAATAAAAGCCAAGGAGCTGAATATGGGTCCAATCTCCACACCGTGGATTGCGGCAGAGAAAACACTACTGAATCGGTGAGTGCAGAGGGCGGGGAGCCATTCTGACCCCTCAGTGTTTGGAGTATCAGCTGTGGCTCAGTGGGCAGCACTCTCGCCTCCGCGTCAGAAGGTCGTGGGTTCGAGTCCCACTCCAGAGACTTGAGCACACAACAATCTAGGCTGACACTCCCAGTGCTGTACTGAGAGAGCGCCGCACTGTTGGAGGGGCAGTACTGAGGGAGCGCCGCACTGTTGGAGGGGCAGTACTGAGGGAGCGCCGCACTGTCGGAGGGGCAGTACTGAGGGAGTGCCGCACTGTCGGAGGGGCAGTACTGAGGGAGCGCTGCACTGTCGCAGGGGCAGTACTGAGGGGGCACCGCAGTGTCGGAGGGGCAGTACTGAGGGAGCGCCGCAGTGTCGGAGGGGCAGTACTGAGGGAGCGCCGCAGTGTCGGAGGGGCAGTACTGAGGGAGCGCCGCAGTGTCGGAGGGGCAGTACTGAGGGAGCGCCGCAGTGTCGGGAGGGGCAGTACTGAGGGAACGCCGCACTGTCAGAGGGGCAAGTACTGAGGGAACGCCGCACTGTCGGAGGGGCAAGTACTGAGGGAACGCCGCACTGTCGGAGGGGCAAGTACTGAGGGAGCGCCGCACTGTCGGAGGTGACGTCTTTCGGATGAAACATTAAACCGAGACTCGGTCTGCTTTCCTTGGTGGAGGAAAAGATCCCATTGCACTAGGAACACAAGAACAGGAGGAGGCCATCCAGCTTCCCGAGCCTGTTTTGCCATTCTATGAGACCATGGCTGATCTGTGACCATATAATTTTGGCCCATATCCCTCGATACCTTTGGAGAACAAAAAGCTATCAATCTCAGATTCAAAATTAACAATTGACCAAGCATCAATTGCCATTTACAGAAGAGAGTTCCACCCTTTGTTTAGAAAAGTGTTTCTTAATTTCACTCCTGAAAGGTCTGGCTCTAATGTTTAGACTGTGCCCCTAGTCCCAGACTCCCCAACCAGCGGGAACAGTGTCTCTCTATCCTGAAAACTTCGATCAGATCACCCCGCAACCTTCTAAAGTCCAGGGAAAACAGTTTGTGTAATCTCTCCTTGTAACTTAACCCTTGAAGGTCATCATCATCAGAGGCAGTCCCTCGGAATCGAGGAAGACTTGCTTCCACTCTAAAAGTGAGTTCTCAGGTGACTGTACAGTCCAATATAGGAATTACAGTCTCTGTCACAGGTATCATTCTGGTAAACCCGTGCTGCACTCCCTCCAAGGCCAATATATCCTCCCCAAGGTCTGGGGTCCAGAACTGCTCACAGTGCTCCAGGTGTGGGCTAACCAGGGCTTTGAACAGCTGCAGCATAACCTCTACTCCCTTGTATTCTAGTCTTGTAGATATGAAGGCCAGCATTCCATTAGCCTTTTTGATTATTTTCTGTCCCTGTTCATGACATTGTAATGATTGATGTACCTGAACCCATCAAGTCTCTTTGGACAGCCACTGTTTTTAGCTTTTCACCATTTAGAAAGTACCCTGCTTGATCCTTTTTAGGTCCAAAGTGGATGACCTCACATTTGCACGATTTCAAAGAAGAGCAGGGGAGTTCTCCCCGGAGTCCTGGGGCCAATATTTATCCCTCAATCAACATAATATTAAATAAAAACAGATTATCTGGGTCATTATCACATTGCTGTTTGTGGGAGCTTGCTGTGCGCAATTGCCTGCCGCATTTCCCACATTACAACAGTGGCTACACTCTAAAAGTACTTCATTGGCTGTGAAGCGCTTTGGGACGCCCTGAGGTCGCGAAAGGCGCTATATAAATGCAAGTCATTCTTTCTCTCATTTACTCTCTTATTGTGTCCCTTGCCCTTCCCCTTTCACTGTGTTTCTCTCAGTTCCTCCTACAGCTGTTTACATTGTATATTAATGATTTAGACGAGGGGATTAAATGTAGTATCTCCAAATTTGCGGATGAACTAAGTTAGGTGGCAGTGTGAGCTGCGAGGAGGATGCTATGAAGCTGCAGAGCGACTTGGATAGGTTAGGTGAGTGGGCAAATGCATGGCAGATGAAGTATAATGTGGATAAATGTGAGGTTGTCCACTTTGGTGATAAAAACAGAGATTCAGACTATTATCTGAATGGTGACAGATTAGGAAAAGGGGAGGTGCAACGAGACCTGGGTGTCATGGTACATCAGTCATTGAAGGTTGGCATGCAGGTACAGCAGGCGGTTAAGAAAGCAAATGGCATGTTGGCCTTCATAGCGAGGGGATTTGAGTACAGGGGCAGGGAGGTGTTGCTACAGTTGTACAGGGCCTTGGTGAG
Organism: Pristiophorus japonicus; assembly: GCF_044704955.1. NCBI lineage: Eukaryota > Metazoa > Chordata > Chondrichthyes > Pristiophoridae > Pristiophorus > Pristiophorus japonicus. The sequence continues at coordinate 219,512,105 of NC_091986.1, read as the reverse complement.
GCCACACCTGGAGTATTGTGTACAGTTTTGGTCTCCTAACCTGAGGAAGGACATTCTTGTTATTGAGGGAGTGGAGCGAAGGTTCACCAGACTGATTCCCGGGATGGCGGGACTGACCTATCAAGAAAGACTGAATCAACTGGGCTTGTATTCACTGGAGTTCAGAAGAATGAGAGGGGACCTCATAGAAACGTTTAAAATTCTGATGGGTTTAGACAGGTTAGATGCAGGAAGAATGTTCACAATGTTGGGGAAGTCCAGAACCAGGGGTCACAGTCTAAGGATAAGGGGTAAGCCATTTAGGACCGAGATGAGGAGAAACTTCTTCACCCAGAGAGTGGTGAACCTGTGGAATTCTCTACCACAGAAAGTAGTTGAGGCCAATTCACTAAATATATTCAAAAAGGAGTTAGATGTAGTTCTTACTACTAAGGGGATCAAGGGGTATGGCAAGAAAGCAGGAATGGGGTACTGAAGTTGCATGTTCAGCCATGAACTCATTGAATGGCGGTGCAGGCTCGAAGGGCCGAATGGCCTACTCCTGCACCTATTTTCTATGCCGGGTTTTTCTGATATGGGCGCAGTTTACCCTGATGATATGAGGAGAGACTGGATCAACTGGGCCTGTATTCACTGGAGTTTAGAAGAATGAGAGGGTATCCCATAGAAACATATACAATTCTGACGGGACTGGACAGGTTAGATGCAGGAAGAATGTTCCCGATGTTGGAGAAGTCCAGAAACAGGGGACACAGTCTAAGGATAAGGGGTAGGCCATTTAGGACCGAGATGAGGAAAAACTTCTTCACTCAGAGAGCTGTTAACCTGTGGAATTACATAGAAAATACGTGCAGGAGTAGGCCATTCGCCCCATTGAGCCTGCACCACCAGTCAATAAGATCATTGCTGATCATGCAACTTCAGTACCCCATTCCTGCTTTCTCTCCATACCCCTTGATCCCTTTAGCCGTAAGGACCATATCTAGTTCCCTCTTCAATATATCCAATGAACTGGCCTCAACAACTCTCTGCGGCAGGGAATTCCGTAGCTTAATAACTGTCTGAGTGAAGAAATTTCTCCTCATATTAGTCCTAAATGGCTTTACCCCTTATCCTTACTGAAGGTGCATGATCAGCCATAATCATATTGAATGGTGGTGCAGGCTCGAAGGGCCGAATGGCCTACTCCTGCACCTATTTTCAATGTTTCTATGTTTAAATCTGGCTGGGGGGCGAGAGAGAGCGGGACTGGGGGGGCGGGGAGGAGTGAGTAGGACTGGGGGGGGGGGGGGGAGAGGGAGAGTGGGTCGGGGGGGGGAGAGAGTGGAACTGGGGGGGCGGGGAGGAGTGAGTGGGACTGGGGGGGCGGGGGGGAGTGAGTGGGACTGGGGGGGGGGGGGAGGGAGAGTGGGTGGGGGGGGGGGTCGAGAGAGGGGGGACTGGGGGGGGAGGTAGGGGTAGTACTGACGATGTGGGGGCGGGGGGAGAGAGTGACCGGGGAGGGGGAAGAGAATGAGTGGGGTTATTTGTTTACCGGCCAGAGCTGTCCCTTTCATACTCACTCTCAATTTGTTTCCCATTCATCAATAATACAATTTGCCTAATCAGTAAGGAATGACACAGACATCGCGCAATGAGGATAGAAAAATGACTGCAATATAATGCTGTTGCAGTTCGGGTCATAAATTACAGCGGAAACCATTGAGGAATCATTATTTAAAGGTGTGGAACAGGCAAGACACTTCAACATAAAACACCCTCACTGCACGGAGCGGAGTTTGGTCGTGGCACTGATTGTGTCACTGCTCTGTGGGGACTGTCGAATGATCCGTTTCCCGCGGGAGAGAGAGCGAGACGAGGAATAACTTCTGAGAAATGGTGTAAACATTTCTGGCCAGCCCAGCAGCTCCCACTCAGTAAAGTTAATACTGCAAATTAAAACTGAAAATGCTGCACCCAGTCCCGCTCACCCACCACCCCCTGTGCTCACTGCTCTGTGTCCTAACTCGCACCGAGTCCCGCTCACCCATCACCCCCTGTGCTCACTGCCCCGTGTCCTAACTCGCACCGAGTCCCGCTCACCCATCACCCCCTGTGCTCACTGCCCCGTGTCCTAACTCGCACCGAGTCCCGCTCACCCATCACCCCCTGTGCTCACTGCCCCGTGTCCTAACTCGCACCCAGTCCCGCTCACCCATCACCCCCTGTGCTCGCTGACCTACATTGGCTCCCAGTTAAGCAACACAAACCAATTTTAAAATTCTCATCCTTGTTTTCGAATCTCTCCATGGCCTCTGCAAACTTCTCCAGTCCCACAACCCCCTGAGATCTCCTGTTCTGTATGATTCTAAATGTAGGCTGAGGGATAAATATTGGGCCAGGACACCGGGGAGAACTCCCCTGCTCCTCTCCAAAATTGTGTCACGGAATGCTTTACGTCCACCTGAGAGAGCAGACGGGGCCTCAGTGCAATATCTCATCTGAAATACGGCAGCTCCGACAGTGCAGCGCTCCCTCAGTACTGCCCCTCCGACAGTGCGGCACTCCCCCAGTACTGCCCCTCCGACAGTGCGGCACTCCCCCAGTACTGCCTCTCCGACAGTGCAGCGCTCCCTCAGTACTGTCCTTCTGACAGTGCGGGGCTCCCTCTGTACCGCCCCTCCGACAGTGCGGCGTTCCCTCAGTACTGCCTCTCCGACAGTGCGGCGCTCCCTCAGTACTGCCCCTCCGACAGTGCGGCACTCCCTCAGTACTGCCTCTCCGACAGTGCAGCACTCCCTCAGTACTGCCCTTCCGGCAGTGCGGGGCTCCCTCTGTACCGCCCCTCCGACAGTGCGGCGTTCCCTCAGTACTGCCTCTCCGACAGTGCGGCGCTCCCTCAGTACTGCCCCTCCGACAGTGCGGCACTCCCTCAGTACTGCCTCTCCGACAGTGCAGCACTCCCTCAGTACTGCCCTTCCGGCAGTGCGGGGCACCCTCTGTACCGCCCCTCCGACAGTGCGGCGTTCCCTCAGTACTGCACTGAGAGTGTCAGCCTGGATTATGGGGCTGAAATCTCTGGATAGTAAACATCCTCCTGACAGAAGGGAAGGGAGTTTTCCCGGTGACTTTGTTAGCATTCCCTCCGACAACCATCACCACCAAAAATGGCCCAAAAATGGTTATTCGCCTTGTTGTTTGTGGGATTTGCTGTACACAAGACTGACTGTCCACTCACCCAGGTCTGCCTGCGTTGCATTGAATGCACTTCAAAGTACTTCACTTTCCATAAAGTGCTTTGAGGCATTTCGGAGAGATGTGATAAGGCACGTACATGCAAGGCTCTCCTCTCCCCACTCAGGGGTGCCTGCGACTGAAGTGCGTGGCTGGACAATTCAAAATGTTTACACAATAAAGCCTCAGCTGTCGAGGCTGGGGGTCAGAGCAGGAGACCACAACTCTCCGATCTTGGTAATGTACAAGGTGACAGGATGTGAAACAGCTTCCACTTCTGTTAACCGTATCTGGAAAGGTGCAGATCGCAATCATTTGACAAGGACTAAGTTCACGATTTCCAGACGGCCACCCACCTGCTCACAACCCCTGGCCCACTCACCATCCCGCTGCGGGGGGGAAAAAACTCTCCGCAGTTTCACAGAATTGTACAGCACTGGAGTCGGCCATTTGGGCCCTCGAGCCTGCTCCGCCATTTAATAAGATCATGGCTGACCCGATCATCGACTCAGCTCCACTTCCCTGCCCACTCCCCATAACCCCGATCCAATCAGTCCCATTTCCCCCTGCTCTTTCCCCATTGCTCTGCAAACGTTTGCCTCCCTTCAAGTATTTATCCAATTCTGGTTTGAAAGTCACCATTGCTTTGAGTACTGTTGAGGGGGATGACTCATCAGGGGAGGACAGCAGCAGCCAAGTTCATGGCACCGTGGCTGGCTCTGCTGCACAGGAGGGCAGGAAAAAGAGTGAGAGAGCTATAGTGATAGGGGATTCGATTGTAAGGGGAATAGATAGACGTTTCTGCGGCCGCAACCAAGACTCCAGGATGGTATGTTGCCTCCCTGGTGCAATGGTTAAGGATGTCTTGCAGCAGGTGCAGGGCATTCTGAAAAGGGAGGGTGAACAGCCAGTTGTCGAGGTGTATATAAGTACCAACGATATAGGTAAAAAAAAGGGATGAGGTTCTACAAGACGAATTTAGGGAGCTAGGCGCTAAATTAAAAAGTAGGACCTCAAAAGTAGTCTCAGGATTGCTACCAGTGCCACGTACTAGTCAGAGTAGGAATCGCAGGATAGCTCAGATGAATACGTGGCTTGAGGAGTGGGGCAGCAGGGAGGGATTCAAATTCCTGAGACATTGGAACCGGTTCTAGGGGAGGTGGGACCAGTACAAACCGGACGGTCTGCACCTGGGCAGGACCGGAACCAATGTCCTAGGGGGGAATGTTTGCTAGTGCTGTTGGGGAGGAGTTAAACTAATATCGCAGGGGGATGGAACCTATGCAGGGAGACAGAGGGAAGTAGAATGGGGGTAGAAGCAAAAGATAGAAAGAAGAAAAGTAAAAGTGGAGGGCAGAGAAACCTCAGGCAAAAAGCAAAAAGGGCCACATTGCAGCAAAACTCTAAAGGGGCAAAGTGTGTTAGAAAGACAAGCCTGAAAAGCTCTGTGCCTCAATGCGAGGAGCATTCGGAATAAGGTGGACGAATTAACTGCGCAGATAGCAGTTAACGGGTATGATGTAATTGGCATCACGGAGACATGGCTCCAGGGTGACCAAGGCTGGGAACTCAACATCCAGGGGTATTCAACATTAAGGAAGGATAGACAGAAAGGAAAAGGAGGCGGGGTAGCATTGCTGGTTAAGGAGGAAATTTATGCAATAGTAAGAAAGGACATTAGCTTAGATGATGTGGAATCTGTATGGGTGGGGCTGCGGAATACCAAGGCGCAGAAAACGCTAGTGGGAGTTGTGTACAGACCACCAAACAGTAGTAGTAAGGTTAGGGACAGGATCAAACAAGAAATTAGGGAAGCATGCAATAAAGGTACAGCAGTTATCATGGGTGACTTTAATCTATATATTGATTGGGCTAACCAAACTGATAGCAATGCGGTGGAGGAGGATTTCCTGGAGTGTATTAAGGGTTGGTTTTCTAGACCAATATGTCGAGGAACCAACCAGGGAGCTGGCCATCCTCGACTGGTTGATGTGTAATGAGAAAGGACTAATTATCAATCTTGTTGTGCGAGACCCCTTGGGGAAGAGTGACCATAATATGGTAGAATGCTTTATTAAGATGGAGAGTGACAGTTAATTCAGAAACTAGGGTCCTGAACTTAAGGAAAGGTAACTTCGATGGTTTGAGGCGTGAATTGGCGAGAATAGACTGGCAAATGATACTTAAAAGGTTTGACGGTGGATAGGCAATGGCAAACATTTAAAGATCACATGGATGAACTCCAGCAATTGTACATCTCTGTGTGGAGTAAAAATAAAACGGGGAAAATGGCTCAACCATGGCTAACAAGGAAAATTAAGGGTAGTGTTAAATCCAAGGAAGAGGCATATAAATTGGCCAGAAAAAGCAGCAGACCTGAGGACTGGGAGAAATTTAGAATTCAGCAGAGGAGGACAAAGGGTTTAATTAAGAGGGGGTAAATAGAGTACGAGAAGAAGCTTGCCGGTAACATAAAAATTGACTGCAAAAGCTTTTATAAATATGTGAAGAGAAAAAGATTAGTGAAGAGAAAAAGATTAGTGAAGACAAATGTAGGTCCCCTGCAGTCGGATTCAGGTGAATTTATAATGGGGAACAAAGAAATGGAAGACCAATTGAACAAATACTTTGGATCTGTCTTCACGAAGGAAGACACAAATAGCCTTCTGGAAGCACTAGGTGACCAAGGGTCTAGTGAGAAGGAGGAACTGAAGGATATCCTTATTAGGCGGGAAATTGTGTTCGGGAAATTGATGGGATTGAAGACCGATAAATCCCTGGGGTCCGATAGTCTGCATCGCAGAGTACTTAAGGAAGTGGCCCTAGAAATAGTGGATGCATTGGTGATCATTTTCCAACAGTCTATTGACTCGGGATCAGTTCCTATGGACTGGAGGGTAGCTAATGTAACACCACGTTTTAAAAAGGGAAGGAGAGAGAAAGCGGGTAATTATAGACCGGTTAGCCTGACATCAGTAGTGGGGAAAATGTTGGAATCAATTATTAAGGATGAAATAGCAGCGCATTTGGAAAGCAGTGACAGGATCGGTCCAAGTCAGCATGGATTTATCAAGGGGAAATCATGCTTGACAAATCTTCTGGAATTTTTTGAGGCTGGAACTAAGAGTGGGCAAGGGAAAACCAGTGGATATAGTTTATTTGGACTTTCAAGGATTTTGACAAGTTCCCACACAAGAGATTGTGTGCAAAATCAAAGCACATGGTATTGGGGGTAATATACTAACGTGGATAGAGAACTGGTTGGCAGACAGGAAGCAGAGAGTCGGGATAAACGGGTCCTTTTCAGAATGGCAGGCAGTGACTAGTGGAGTGCCGCAGGGCTCAGTGCTGGGACCCCAGCTCTTTACAATATACATCAATGATTCGGATGAAGGAATTGAGTGTAATATCTCCAAGTTTGCAGATGACACTAAACTGGGTGGCGGTGTGAGCTGTGAGGGAAACGCTAAGAGGCTGCAGGGTGACTTAGACAGGTTAGGTGAGTGGGCAAATGCATGACAGATGCAGTATAATGTGGATAAATGTGGGGGCAAAAACACAAAGACAAAATATTATCTGAATGGTGGCAGATTAGGAAAAGGGGAGGTGCAACAAGACCTAGGTGTCATGGTTCATCAGTCATTTAAAGTTGGCATACAGGTACAGCAGGCGGTAAAGAAGGCAAATGGTATGTTGGCCGTCATAACTAGGGGATTTGAGTATAGGAGCAGGGAGATCTTACTGCAGTTGTATGGGGCCTTGGTGAGGCCTCACCTGGAATATTGTGTTCAGTTTTGGTCTCCTAATCTGAGGAAGGACGTTCTTGCTATTGAGGGAGTGTAGCGAAGGTTCACCAGACTGATTCCCAAGATGGCTGGACTGACATATGAGGAGAGACTGAAACAACTGGGCCTTTATACCTTGGAGTTTAAAGAATGAGAGGGGATCTCATAGAAACATACAAGATTCTGATAGGACGGGACAGGTTAGATGCGGGTCGATTGTTCCCGATGTTGGGGAAGTCCAGAACCAGGGGACACAATCTTAGGATAAGAGGTAGGCCATTTAGGACTGAGATAAGGAGAAACTTCTTCACTCAGAGAGTTGTTAACCTGTGGAATTCCCTACCGCAGAGAGTTGTTGATGCCAGTTCATTGGATATATTCAAGAGGGAGTTATATATGGCCCTTACGGCTAAAGGGATCAACAGGTATGGAGAGAAGGCAGGAAAGGGATACTGAGGGAATAATCAGCCATGATCTTATCGAATCGTGGTGCAGGCTCGAAGGGCCGAATGGCCTACTCCTGCACCTATTTTCTATGTTTCTATGTTTCCCTCAGTACTATCCCTCTGACGGTGCAGCGCTCCCTCAGTACTGCCTCTCCGACAGTGCAGCTCGCCCTCAGTACTGCCCCTCCAACAGTGCAGCTCGCCCTCAGTACTGCCCCTCCAACAGTGCAGCTCTCCCTCAGTACTGCCCCTCCAACAGTGCAGCTCTCCCTCAGTACTGCCCCTCCAACAGTGCAGCTCTCCCTCAGTACTGCCCCTCTGACAGTGCAGCTCTCCCTCAGTACTACCCCTCCAACAGTGCAGCGCTCCCTCAGTACTGCCTCTCCGACAGTGCAGCTCGCCCTCAGTACTGCCTCTCCGACAGTGCAGCTCGCCCTCAGTACTGCCCCTCAAACAGTGCAGCGCTCCCTCAGTACTGCCCCTCCAACAGTGCAGCTCGCCCTCAGTACTGCCCCTCCAACAGTGCAGCTCTCCCTCAGTACTGCCCCTCCAACAGTGCAGCTCTCCCTCAGTACTGCCCCTCTGACAGTGCAGCTCTCCCTCAGTACTGCCCCTCCAACAGTGCAGCTCGCCCTCAGTACTGCCCCTCCAACAGTGCAGCTCTCCCTCAGTACTGCCCCTCCAACAGTGCAGCTCGCCCTCAGTACTGCCCCTCCAACAGTGCAGCTCGCCCTCAGTACTGCCCCTCCGACAGTGCGGTGCTCTCTCAGCACTGCCCCTCCGACAGTGCGGTGCTCTCTCAGCACTGCCTCTCCGACAGTGCGGTGCTCTCTCAGTACTGCCCCTCCGACAGTGCGGTGCTCTCTCAGCACTGCCTCTCCGACAGTGCGGTGCTCTCTCAGCACTGGCCCTCTGACAGTGCGGAGCTCCCTCAGTACTACCCCTCCGACACTGCAGCGGAGCTCCCTCAGTACTGCCCCTCCGACAGTGCAATGTTCCCTCAGTACTGACACTGCAATGGCGGCCTGTATTTTGTGCTCAAGACCAGTTAGCCTGACATCAGTTGTAGGGAAAATGCTAGAATCTATTATTAAGGAGGTGGTAACAGGGCAACTAGTAGAATAGATAAGGGGGGGAACGAGTGGATGTGGTGTATTTGGATTTTCAGAAGGCATTCGATAAGGTGCCACTCAAGAGGTTATTAAACAAAATTAGAGCTCATGGGATTGGGGGTAATATACTTGCATGGATTGAGGATTGGTTAACAGACAGAAAACAGAGAGTAGGAATAAACGGGTCATTTTTGGATCAGTGCTGGGGCCTCAGCTATTCACAATCTATATCAATGATTTGGATGAGGGGACCAAGTGTAATATATCCAGGTTTGCTGATGATACAAAGCTATGTGGGAATGTATGTTGTGAGGATGATGCAAAGAGGCTTCAAGGGGATAGAGACAGGCTGAGTGAGTGGGCAAGAACATGGCAAATGGAATATAATGTGGAGAAATGTGAAGTTATCCACTTTAGTAGGAAAAATAGAAAAGCAGAGTATTTTTAAATGGTGAGAGATTGGGAAACGTTGGTGTTCAGAGGGACCTGGGTGGCCTTGTACACTAATCACTGAAAGTTAACATGTAGGTACAGCAAGCAATTAATAAAGCAAATGGTATGTTGACCTTTACGACAAGAGGATTTAAGTATAAGAGTAAAGACATCTTATTTCAATTATATAGAGCCCTGGTGAGACCGCACCTGGAATATTGTGTACAGTTTTGGTCTCTTTCAGTTCTGTCTTTCGGATGAGATGTTAAACCAAGGCCCCGTCTGCTCTCTCAAGTGGACGTAAAAGATCCCATGACACTATTTCAAAGCAGAACAGGGGAGTTCTACCCGGTGTGCCTGGCCAATATTTATCCCTCAATCAACATCACTGAAACAGATTATCTGGGTCATTGAAACATAGAAACATAGAAAATAGGTGCAGGAGTAGGCCATTCGGCCCTTCAAGCCTGCACCGCCATTCAATGAGTTCATGGCTGAACATGCAACTTCAGTACCCCATTCCTGCTTTCTCGCCATACCCCTTGATCCCTCTAGTAGTAAGGACTACATCAAACTCCTTTTTGAATATATTTAGTGAATTGGCCTCAACAACTTTCTGTGCTAGAGAATTCCACAGGTTCACCACTCTCTGGGTGAAGAAGTTTCTCCTCATCTCGGTCCTAAATGGCTTACCCCTTATCCTAAAGACTGTGACCCCTGGTTCTGGACTTCCCCAACATTGGGAACATTCTTCCTGCATCTAACCTGTCTAAACCCGTCAGAATTTTAAACGTTTCTATGAGATCCCCTCTCATTCTTCTGAACTCCAGTGAATACAAGCTCAGTTGATCCAGTCTTTCTTGATATGTCAGTCCCGCCATCCCTTGAATCAGTCTGGTGAACCTTCGCTGCACTCCCTCAATAGCTAGAATGTCCTTCCTCAAGTTAGGAGACCAAAACTGTACACAATACTCCAGGTGTGGCCTCACCAAGGCCCTGTACAACTGTAGTAACACCTCCCTGCCCCTGTACTCAAATACCCTCGCTATGAAGGCCAACATGCCATTTGCTTTCTTAACCGCCTGCTGTACCTGCATGCCAACCTTCAATGACTGATGTACCATGACACCCAGGTCTCGTTGCACCTCCCCTTTTCCTAATCTGTCACCATTCAGATAATAGTCTGTCTCTCTGTTTTTACCATCAAAGTGGATAATCTCACATTTATCGACATTACACTTCATCTGCCATGCAATTGCCCACTCACCTAACCTATCCAAGTCACTCTGCAGCCTCATAGCATCTTCCTCGCAACTCACACTGCCACCCAACTTAGTGTCATCCGCAAATTTGGAGATACTACATTTAATCCCCTCATCTAAATCATTAATGTAGAATGTAAACAGCTGGGACCCCAGCACAGAACCTTGCGGTACCCCACTAGTCACTGCCTGCCATTCTGAAAAGTCCCCATTTACTCCTACTCTTTGCTTCCTGTCTGACAACCAGTTCTGAATCCACGTCAGCACACTACCCCCAATCCCATGTGCTTTAACTTTGCACATTAATCTCTTGTGTGGGACCTTGTCGAAAGCCTTCTGAAAGTCCAAATACACCACATCAACTGGATTCCCCCTTGTCCACTCTACTGGAAACATCCTCAAAAAATTCCAGAAGATTTGTTAAGCATGATTTCCCTTTCACAAATCCATGCTGGCTTGGACCTATCATGTCACTTCTTTCCAAATGCGCTGCTATGACATCCTTAATAATTGATTCCATCATTTTACCCACTACCAATGTCAGGCTATCCAGTCTATAATTCCCTGTTTTCTCTCTCCCTCCTTTTTTAAAAAGTGGGTTTACATTGGCTACCCTCCACTCCATAGGAACTGATCCAGAGTCTATGGAATGTTGGAAAATGACTGTCAACGCATCCGCTATTTCCAAGGCCACCTTCTTATTACATTGCTGTTTGTGGGAGCTTGCTGTGCGTAAATTGGCTGCTGCGTTTCCCACATTACAACAGTGACTACACTCCAATAAAAAGTACATAATTTGCTGTAAAGCGCTTTGAGACATCTGGTGGTTGTGAAAGGCGCTATATAAATCCAAGTCTTTCTCCTTACCTAAGGAAGGATATACTTGCCATTGAGGAAGTGCAACGAAGGTTCACCAGACTGATTCCTGGGTTGAGGGGATTGTCCTATGAGGAGAGATTGAATAGGCTAGGCCTATATTCCCTAGAGTTTAGAAGAATGAGAGGTGATCTCATTGAAACATACACAATTCTTATAGGGATTGGCAGGGTAGATGCTGAGAGGATGTTTCCCCCGGGCTGGGGAGTCAAGAACCAGGAGTCACAGTCTCAGAATAAGGGGTCGGCCATTGATAGATTTTTGGATATTAAGGGAATTAAGGGATATAGGGACAGTGCAAGAAAATGGAGTTGAGGTCGAAGATCAGCCGTGATCTCATTGAACGGCGGAGCAGGCTCGAGGGGCCGAATGGCCGACTCCTGCTCCTAATTCTTATGTAAGTCCCTGGAGTGGGGCATGAACCCACCACCTTCTGACTCAGAGGCCAGAGCGCACCCCACTAAAACCTCAGCTGATAGCCAATGTGCAGAATGGTTAATTGGGGAGGGGGTGGGTGTGGTCTTTAGGAACCATATACCACCAGGGAATCCATCGAAGGAGGAGAGAGGGGGAAAAGAATTGGCTGAGAAAAGAAAAAAAAAAAGAGAGATTTTATTTTTAATCCTTAGTGCAACAACTGCTCCTTGCACGCCGGACAGCTCGATCGCTGGCACAAAACAGACCCTACTCTCTGCACCTGTCCCCGAGCAGTGTCCTGTTACCGCTGCAACGCATCTCCGCAGACTGCTGTGTCCTCGGGGCACGCCCCCCCCCCCTCCACACCCCACCCCCCCCCGGCCCCTGTGTTTCTTCTCCCTCTCCTCTCCCCTCCCCTCCCTTCTCCCGAAGCCTGTTGTTAAACAAGTGCAGAGTTAATAAATGTTCTTCAGACATCCTGCTGCGTGCTGCTCTCTGTCTCACTTGACCTGGTCGAGACCTCTTGTCTCTTCCACGTGCCCTGGGTTTCGCAGCCCCGGTCCATACCTCCAGGCAAGGGAAGCGCCGAAAATTTGTCTGCAGTGCTCTCTGGAAGCTGCGTGCTGGCAGATGCTTTGTGTCGGTTTGCCGGTCCCCCCCCTCGCCCTCTCCCACCCACCCCACCCTCCTTCCTCCGCAAAGCTGACTCCCAACAGCTTGGGGGAAGTGTAATCGTTTAGAAGCGCGGAGCCGGAACAATAGGGAAAACAACAGAGCTCTCCATCTTTGACCTGTCGGGAGGAGAATGGGGCAGAAACAGCTGGACATAACTCCACAGACACGTGTGGTGTGTCAGTCAGGCTGGGCCTTTTGTCAGGGGCAGGCTGCCATTCAGCAGAGGTGAAAGGGCAACCTTAAAAACTGTTTATGTTCTCCCAGAGTGAATTGCTGTTTACCAGACTGAGGTAACCAGGCTGATTCTGAAACTTAACCTGTCCTGCCACTGGAAACTATTCTTCCACCTGGCTTTCTATGTAGAAGCATAGATATTTACGGCACAGAAAGAGGCCATTCAGCCCATCGAGTCTCCCTCACTCCGTGTACATGTATGTCTGCCTGTCGCTCTTTCTGTAGCTCTGTGCGTATCTCTCTTTCTCTCTCTCTGGACACAAGGAAACTGGACATTTTTATCTGTATAACTCCCAGCAGAAAGTGTGGGCGATGGATCATTTTGTGTCCCTTCTATAGAATTAGTGCTTCTCTCATTGCAGGCGTGTTGACAACAATAATATGCTTTTATACAGTGCCTTGAATGTCGGAAAAAAAATAACAAGGCGTTTCACAAAAGTATAAAAGACTTGCATTTATAAAGCGCCTTTCACGATCTTAGGGCGTCCCAAAGTGCTTTACAGCCAATGAAGCACTTTTGAAGTGTAGTCACTGTTGTAATATGGGAAACGCGGCAGCCAATTTGTGCACAGCAAGCTCCCACACACAGCAATGTGATAATGACCCGATAATCTGTTTTTAGTCACGTTGACTGAGGAACAAATATTGCACTGGAGTATCAACCAAAGTGTAATTGGACACAAATTTGACACCGAGCCACATAAGGAGATATTAGGACAGGTGAGCAAAAAGCTTGGTCAAAGAGGTAGGTTTTAAGGAAGGGTCTGAAAGGAGGTAGAGAGGTGGAGAGGTTTAGGGAGGGAGTTCCAGAGCTTGGGGCCCAGGCAGCTGAAGGCACGGCCGCCAATGGAGCGATGGAAATCGGGGAATGCTCAAGAGGCAGTCCGAGAGGCGGGAGTTCGTGGTGTCGGGAGGCCTATAAAGACCCAGCAGCAGCGAGAGGCGGCGGCAGTCCGAGAGGCGGGTGTCCGTGGAGTCGGGAAGCCTATAAAGGCCCAGTGGCAGCAAGGAGCGGGAGTGCGTGGTGTCGGGAGGCCTATAAAGGCCCAGCAGTAGCGAGAGGCGGCGGCAGTCCGAGAGGCGGGTGTCCGTGGAGTTGGGAAGCCTATAAAGGCCCAGTGGCAGCAAGGAGCGGGAGTGCGTGGTGTCGGGAGGCCTATAAAGGCCCAGCAGTAGCGAGAGGCGGCAGCAGTCCGAGAGGCGGGTGTCCGTGGAGTTGGGAAGCCTATAAAGGCCCAGTGGCAGCAAGGAGCGGGAGTGCGTGGTGTCGGGAGGCCTATAAAGGCCCAGCAGCAGCGAGAGGCGGCGACAGTCCGAGAGGCGGGTGTCCGTGGAGTCGGGAAGCCTATAAAGGCCCAGTGGCAGCAAGGAGCGGGAGTGCGTGGTGTCGGGAGGCCTATAAAGGCCCAGCAGCAGCGAGAGGCGGCGGCAGTCCGAGAGGCGGGAGTGCATGGTGTCGGGAGGCCTATAAAGGCCCAGTGGCAGCAAGGAGCGGGAGTGCGTGGTGTCGGGAGGCCTATAAAGGCCCAGCCGGTGCAGCTTCAGCAGGGAGGCAAAAAAGTAGAAAGAAATTGAAAGGTGACGTCACAGCCAAGGGGGTAAGTGATTGGCGAGTAGCTTTTCTTTTTCTTTTCTATATCAGTAAGTCACCTTGAGCATTGTTGTTGCCAATTTAAGTGTATCTAAGGGTTAAGTCATGTCAGGAGAGCTCGGACACGTGTTATGCTCCTCCTGTACTATGTGGGAACTCAGGGACGCTGCCGGTGTCCCTGACGACTACGTGTGCGGGAAGTGCATCTGCCTCCAGCTCCTGACGGACCGCATTGCGGCACTGGAGCTGCGGGTGGATGAACTCTGGACCAACGATATAGGTAAAAAACGGGAAAAGGTCCTCGAACACGAATTTAGGGAGCTAGGAGCTAAATTAAAAAATAGGACCTCAAAAGTAGTAATCTCAGGATTGCTACCAGTGCCACGTGCTAGTCAGAGTAGGAATCACAGGATAGTTCAGATGAATACGTGGCTTGAGGAGTGGTACAAAAGGGAGGGATCCAAATTCCTGGGACATTGGAACCGGTTCTGGGGGAGGTGGGACCAGTACAAACCGGACGGTCTGCACCTGGGCAGGACAGGAACCAATGTCCTTGGGGGAGTGTTAGCTAGTGCTGTTGGGGAGGAGTTAAACTAATATGGCAGGGGGATGGGAACCTATGCAGGGAGACAGAGGGAAATAAAATTGAGTCAGATGCAAAAGATACAAAGGAGAATAGTAGAAGTGGAGGGCAGAGAAACCCAAGGCAAAAAACAAAAAGGGCCACATTACAGCAAAATTCTAAAGGGGCAAAGTGTGTTAAAAAGACAAGCCTGAAGGTGTGCCTCAATGCGAGGAGCATTTGGAATAAAGTGGATGAATTAACTGCGCAGATTGGCATCACGGAGACATGGCTCCAGGGGGCCACAGGCTGAGAATTCAACATCCAGGGGTGTTCAACATTTAGGAAGGGTAGACAGAAAGGAAAAGGAGGTGGGGTGGCGTTTCTGGTTAAAGAGGAAATTAATGCAATAGTAAGGAGGGTCATTAGCCTGGATGATGTGGAATCGGTATGGGTGGAGCTACAGAATTCCAAAGGGCAGAAAACGCTAGTGGGAGTTGTGTACACCCACCAAATAGTAGTGGTGAGGTTGGGGATAGCATCAAACAAGAAATAAGGGAGGTGTGCAATAAAGGTACAGCAGTTATCATGGGCGACTTTAATCTACATATTAATTAGGCTAACCTAACTGGTAGCAATGCGGTGGAGGAGGATTTCCTGGAGTGTATTTGGGATGGTTTTCTAGACCAATATGTCGAGGAGCCAACCAGGGAGCTGGCCATCCTCGACTGGGTGATGTGTAATGAGAGAGGACTAATTAGCAATCTTGTTGTGCGAGGCCCCTTGGGGAAGAGTGACCATAATATGGTAGAATTCCTTATTAAGATGGAGAGTGACAAAGTTAATTTGGAAACTAGGGTCCTGAGCTTAAGGAAAGGTAACTTCGACGGAATGAGACGTGAATTGGCGAGGATAGACTGGCAGAGGATACTTAAACGGTTGACGGTGGATAAGCAATGGCAAACATTTGAAGATCACATGGATGAACTTCAGCAATTGTAGGTCCCTTGCTGTCGGATTCAGGTGAATTTATAATGGTGAACAAAGAAATGGCAGACCAATTGAATCAATACTTCGGTTCTGTCTTCACGAAGGAAGACACAAATAACCTTCCGAATGTACTAGGGGACAGTGGGTCTAGTGAGAAGGAGGAACTGAAGGATATCCTTATTAGGCGGGAAATTGTGTTAGGGAAATCGATGGGATTGAAGGCCGATAAATCCCCGGGACCTGATACTCTGCATCCCAGAGTACTTAAGGAAGTGGCCCTACAAATAGTGGATGCATTGGTGATCATTTTCCAACAGTCTATCGACTCTGGATCAGTTCCTATGGACTGGAGGGTAGCTAATGTAACCCCACTTTTTAAAAAAGGAGGGAGAGAGAAAAACGGGTAATTATAGACCGGTTAGCCTGACATCAGTAGTGGGGAAAATGTTGGAATCAATCATTAAGGATGAAATAGCAGCACATTTCGAAAGCAGTGACAGGATCGGACCAAGTCAGCGTGGATTCATGAAAGGGAAATCATGCTTGACGAATCTTCTGGAATTTTTTGAGGATGTAACTGGCAGAGTGGGCAAGGGAGAACCAGTGGATGTGGTGTATTTGGACTTTAAAAAGGCTTTTGACAAGGTCCCACACAAGAGATTGATGTGCAAAATCAAAGCCATTCTGAAAAGGACCCATTTACTCCTACTCTTTGCTTCCTGTCTGCCAACCAGTTCTCTATCCATGTCAATACTTTGTACCAGTACCATGTGCTTTAATTTTGCACACTCGTCTCTTGTGTGGGACCTTGTCAAAAGCCCAAAAGTCCAAATACACCACATCCACTGGTTCTCCCTTGTCCACTGTACTAGTTACATTGTCAAAAAATTCTAGAAGGTTTGTAAAGCATGATTTCGCTTTCATAAATCCATGCTGACTTGGACCGTTCCTGTCACTGCTTTCCAAATGCGCTGCTATTATATCTTTAATAATTGATTCCAACATTTTCCCCACTACCGATGTCAGGCTGACCGGTCTATAATTCCCTGTTTTCTCTCTCCCTCCTTTTTTTAAAAGTGGGGTTACATTAGCTACCCTCCAATCCATAGGAGCTGATCCAGAGTCTGTAGACTGTTGGAAAATGATCACCAATGCATCCACTATTTCTAGGGCCACTTCGTTAAGTTCTCTGCGATGCAGACTATCAGGCCCTGGGGATTTATCGGTCTTCAATCCCATCAATGTCCCGAACACAATTTCCTGACTAATGAGGATTTCCTTTAGTTCCTCCTTCTCGCTAGACCCTCGGTTCCCTAGTATTTCCAGAAGGTTATTTGTGTCTTCCTTAGTGAAGACAGAACCAAAGCATTTGTTGAATTGGCCTGCCATTTCTTTGTTCCCCATTATAAATTCTCCTGATTCTGACTACAAGGGACCTACATTTGTCTTCGCTAATCTTTTTCTCTTCACATATCTATAGAAGCTTTTGCAGTCAGGTTTTATGTTCCCGGCAAGTTTATTCTCATACTCTATTTTCCACCTCCTAATTAAACCTTTGTCCTCCTCTGTTGAATTCTAAATTTCTCCTAGTCCTCAGGTTTGCTGCTTTTTCTGGCCAATTTATATGCCTCGTCCTTGGATTTAACACTATCCTTCATTTCCCTTGTGAAGCTACCTTCCCCGTTTTATTTTTACACCAGACAGGGATGTATAATTATTGAAGTTCATCCATGTGTTCTTTAAATGTCTGCCATTGCCTATCTACCGTCAACCCTTTAAATATCCTTTGCCAGTCTATCCTAGCCAATTCACATCTCATACCATCGAAGTTACCTTTCTTTAAGTTCAGGACCTTAGTCTCTGAATTAACTGTGTCACTCTCCATCTTAATGAAGAATTCTAATGGATGAACGGGACTTGGGCAAGTTAGGCCAGCAGAGCTTTGGATTTATGGAAGGTGAAAGATGGGAGGCCAGCCAGGAGCGCGCGGGAATAGTCGAATGTGGAGGTGTCATGGGAGTGTCAGTATAGTGGTTATGTTACGGGACCAGTAATCCAGAGGCCTGCACTAATGATCTGGAGTAATGAGTTCAAATCCCACCGCGGCAGCTGGGGAATTTAAACTCAGTTAATTAAATAAATCCAGAATTAAAAAGCTAGTATCAGTAATGTTCTTTAGGGAAGGAAATCTGCTGTCCTTACCCACACTGACCTCATCATCATAGGCAGTCCCTCGGAATTGAGGAAGACTTGCTTCCACTCTAAAAGTGAGTTCTCAGCTGACTGTACAGTCCAATAGGGGAATTACAGTCTCTGTCGCAGGTGGGACAGACAGGTTGAAGGAAAGGGTGGGTGGTGAGTCTTGTTTGCTGCACGCTCCTTCCGCTGCCTGCACTTGTTAGAGATGATATTTCCACTGATGGGGGAGACTTGAACTGGGGGGCATAATCTTAGAATAAAGGGCCGCCGATTTAAAACTGAGATGAGGAGGAATTTCTTCTCTCAGAGGGTTGTAAATCTGTGGAATTCGCTGCCTCAGAGAGCTGTGGAAGCCGGGACATTGAATAAATTGAAGACAAGTTTCTTAACCGATAAGGGATTAAGGGGTTATGAAGAGTGGGCAGGGAAGTGGACCTGAGTCCATGATCGGATCAGCCATGATCGTATTGAATGGCGGAGCAGGCTCGAGGGGCCATATGGCCTACGCCTGCTCCTATTTCTTCTGTTCTTATGTCAAGGACATGGATGAGGGGTTTCAGCAACAGGTGAGCTGAGGCAATTTTCAGGACTGAGAGCGATATATTTTTTCGTTAGGTAAGGCTACGGAGCAAAGACGGGTAAATGGCTTTGAGGTACAGATCAGCCATGTTCTAAGCGAATGTTGGGGCAGGCTAGCGGGGCTGAATGGCCTCCTCTTGTTGCTGTGGACAGGGAAGTGACGGACATCAAGATCGCTGACTGACATGGAAGGGTTAAATGATTTTAAAAAAAAGACTCTGCTCCACTTATTGTGTTTTTCTTTTATTATGACACCTATTGATTTTTGAATTACTCATCCCGGCCCTCGCCCCCTCCCTGGCTGGCCACTAAAGTTACAATTCCAATAGAGCAGCGTTTAAAAAAAAACACAGCCAAAGTCAGTGAACTTTGCACCTTAGAAAGTCAGGCCCATCATTTACTGGGCTTACGCCGCACCAGTGACGGATAGATTTCCCCACAGATGATCGGATCGATCGGTGCGCAGAGTATCTCTACGTCCAGCTCGCGCAGGAGTGAAAAAAACACAATCGGGGTGGGGGGGGGGGGGGGGACTGGGAGGCGTAGGGGTGGGCGAGCGCGCAGGTTATTAATCAAATATTATAAGGCCGGGCCTCTAAATGCGCTGTGCCAGCTCTGCGGGTGTGTCAGCCAGCTGTTGACCCGCAGATAAAGAGGAGTCGGTGGGTGGTGACTAATTGCTCAAAGGCTCGGGGGTCTAAAGGTTGCGGCCCCTCGCCGGGACCCCCGACGAGGGGGGATGCTTCAACACTGCACAAGGGAAGAAGAACGTTTCAAGGCCAGGCCCAGCTGCTTTCCCTTTACAAAGAAAGGCACGCAAAGCGGGGGGGGGGGGGTTCCGAGGGGCGGGGGCGTGTGGCTTGGCCAGGCAGATCTTTATGAACTACACTGGATCAAAGGCCAGAGGTCGGAGGAAGTGAGAGGGGAAAAATGATGCTTTTCATTATTAAAGTGTAATATTTTATTGCTGGTTGGAATGGTCTGATCGATTGGGCTCCGAGTCAACGGGTCTATCAATTATTGAAGTGCTTAGTCAAATAGTCAGGAACATTAAAGGGTCGGGGAGGGGGGGGACACACACTAGTACTGGGTATCTGGACTGTTTAAAACACACTGACTCTGTCCACTCCTCCACTTGCCTGAAAGGAAAAGGCTTCTTCACATTTCGTTCCTTCTCCCTTCCTCAGGTTAGCAAATAAAGGAAGACTTGCATTTCTATAGCGCCTTTCACCACTTCAGGGCATCCCAAAATGCTTTACAGCCAATCTCCACCGACACCTGGGAGTCCCTGGCCAAAGACCGCCCTAAGTGGAGGAAGTGCATCCGGGAAGGCGCTGAGCACCTCGAGTCTCGTCACCGAGAGCATGCAGAAACCAAGCGCAGGCAGCGGAAGGAGCGTGCGGCAAACCAGTCCCACCCACCCTTTCCCTCAACCACTGTCTGTCCCACCTGTGACAGGGACTGTAATTCCCGTATTGGACTGTTCAGTCACCCAAGGACTCATTGAGTGGAAGCAAGTCTTCCTCGTTTCCGAGGGACTGCCTATGATGATGATGACACCCAATGAAGTACTTTTTGGCATGTAGTCACTGTTGTAATGCAGAAAATGCGGCAGCCGATTTGCACACAGCAAGCTCCTACAAACAGCAATGTGATAACGACCCAGATAATCTGTTTTTTAGTGATGTTGTTTGAGAGATAAATATTGGCCCCAGGATACCGGGGAGAACTCCCCTGCTGCTCTCCAAAACAGTGGCCGTGTTGACTTTTATGTCCACCTGGGAGGGCAGACAGGGTCTCAGTTTAACATCCTATCCAAAAGCAAAAGTAAAAAGTGCTAACAAGCATTTTTACAGGGACAGAATAGAAAAGCGAAGAGGCTATGCTAAACTTGTATCGCACCTTGGTTAGACCACACTTGGGAGCACCGTGCACAGTTCTGGTCTCCATGTTATAAACAGGCATTGGAGAAAGTGGAATAAAAGACTTACAAGGATGATACATAGAAACATAGAAAATAGGTGCAGGAGTAGGCCATTCGGCCCTTCAAGCCTGCACCTCCATTCAATAAGATCATGGCTGATCATTCGCTCAGTACCCGTTTCCTGCTTTTTCTCCATACCCCTTGATCCCTTTAGCCGTAAGGGCCATATTTAACTCCCTCTTGAACATATCCAATGAACTGGCATCAACAACTCTCTGTGGTAGGGAATTCCATAAGTTAACAACTCTCTGAGTGAAGAAGTTTCTCCTCATCTCAGTCCTAAATGGCCTACCCCTTATCCTAAGACTATGTCCCCTGGTTCTGGTCTTCCCCAACATTGGGAACATTCTTCCTGTATCTAACCTGTCCAGTCATAGAAACATAGAAACATAGAAAATAGGTGCAGGAGTAGGCCATTCGGCCCTTCTAGCCTGCACCGCCATTCAATGAGTTCATGGCTGAACATGCAACTTCAGTACCCCATTCCTGCTTTCTCACCATACCCCTTGATTCCCCTAGTAGTAAGGACTTCATCTAACTCCTTTTTGAATATATTTAGTGAATTGGCCTCAACAACTTTCTGTGGTAGAGAATTCCACAGGTTCACCACTCTCTGGGTGAAGAAATTCCTCCTCATCTCGGTCCTAAATGGCTTCCCCCTTATCCTTAGACTGTGTCCCCTGGTTCTGGACTTCCCCAACATTGGGAACATTCTTCCTGCATCTAACCTGTCTAACCCCGTCAGAATTTTAAACGTTTCTATGAGGTCCCCTCTCATTCTTCTGAACTCCAGTGAATACAAGCCCAGTTGATCCAGTCTTTCTTGATAGGTCAGTCCCGCCATCCCGGGAATCAGTCTGGTGAACCTTCGCTGCACTCCCTCAATAGCAAGAATGTCCTTCCTCAGGTTAGGAGACCAAAACTGTACACAATACTCCAGGTGTGGCCTCACCAAGGCCCTGTACAATTGTAGCAACACCTCCCTGCCCTTGTACTCAAATCCCCTCGATATGAAGGCCAACATGCCATTTGCTTTCTTAACCGCCTGCTGTACCTGCATGCCAACCTTCAATGACTGATGTACCATGATACCCAGGTCTCTTTGCACCTGCCCTTTTCCTAATCTGTCTCTCTGTTTTTACCACCAAAGTGGATAACCTCACATTTATCCACATTATACTTCATCTGCCATGCATTTGCCCACTCACCTAACCTATCCAAGTCGCTCTGCAGCCTCATAGAATCCTCCTTGCAGCTCACACTGCCACCCAACTTAATGTCATCCGCAAATTTGGAGATACTCCATTTAATCCCCTCGTCTAAATCATTAATGTACAGTGTAAACAGCTGGGGCCCCAGCACAGAACCTTGCGGTACCCCACTAGTCACTGCCTGCCATTCTGAAAAGTCCCCATTTACTCCTACTCTTTGCTTCCTGTCTGACAACCAGTTCTCAATCCATGTCAGCACACTACCCCCAATCCCATGTGTTTTAACTTTGCACATTAATCTCTTGTGTGGGACCTTGTCGAAAGCCTTCTGAAAGTCCAAATATACCACATCAACTGGTTCTCCCTTGTCCACTCTATTGGAAACATCCTCAAAAAATTCCAGAAGATTTGTCAAGCATGATTTCCCTTTCACAAATTCATGCTGACTTGGACCTATCATATTACCTCTTTCCAAATGCACTGCTATGACATCCTTAATAATTGATTCCATCATTTTACCCACTACCGATGTCAGGCTGACCGGTCTGTAATTCCCTGTTTTCTCTCTCCCTCCTTTTTTAAAAAGTGGGGTTACATTGGCTACCCTCCACTCCATAGGAACTGATCCAGAGTCAATGGAATGTTGGAAAATGACTGTCAATGCATCCGCTATTTCCAAGGCCACCTCCTTAAGTACTCTGGGATGCAGTCCATCAGGCCCTGGGGATTTATCGGCCTTCAATCCCATCAATTTCCCCAACACAATTTCCCGACTAATAAGGATTTCCCTCAGTTCCTCCTCCTTACTAGACCCTCCGACCCCTTTTATATCCGGAAGGTTGTTTGTGTCCTCCTCAATGAATACCGAACCAAAGTACTTGTTCAATTGGTCCGCCATTTCTTTGTTCCCCGTTATGACTTCCCCTGATTCTGACTGCAGGGGACCTACGTTTGTCTTTACTAACCTTTTTCTCTTTACATATCTATAGAAACTTTTGCAATCCGCCTTAATGTTCCCTGCAAGCTTCTTCTCGTACTCCATTTTCCCTGCCCTAATCAAACCCTTTGTCCTCCTCTGCTGAGTTCTAAATTTCTCCCAGTCCCCGGGTTCTCTGCTATTTCTGGCCAATTTGTATGCCACTTCCTTGGCTTTAATGCTATCCCTGATTTCCCTTGATAGCCACGGTTGAGCCACCTTCCCTTTTTTATTTTTACGACAGACAGGAATGTACAATTGTTGTAGTTCATCCATGCGGACTCTAAATGTCTGCCATTGCCCATCTACAGTCAACCCCTTCAGTATCATTCGCCAATCTATCCTAGCCAATTCACGCCTCATACCTTTAAAGTTACCGTTTTTTAAGTTCTGGACCATGGTCTCTGAATTAACTGTTTCATTCTCCATCCTAATGCAGAATTCCACCATATTATGGTCACTCTTCCCCAAGGGGCCTCGCACAACGAGATTGCTAATTAATCCTCTCTCATTACACAACACCCAGTCTAAGATAGCCTCCCCCCTAGTTGGTTCCTCGACATATTAGTCTAAAAAACCATCCCTTATGCACTCCAGGAAATCCTCCTCCACCGTATTGCTTCCAGTTTGGTTAACCCAATCTATGTGCATATTAAAGTCACCCATTATAACTGCTGCACCTTTATTGCACGCACCCCTAATTTCATGTTTGATGCCCTCCCCAACATCACTACTACTGTTTGGAGGTCTGTACACAACTCCCACTAACGTTTTTTGTCTTTTGGTATTCTGCAGCTCTACCCATATAGATTCCACATCATCCAAGCTAATGTCCTTCCGAACTATTGCCTTAATTTGCTCCTTAACCAGCAATGCTACCCCACCTCCTTTTCCTTTTATTCTATCTTTCCTGAATGTTGAATACCCCTGGATGTTGAGTTCCCAGCCCTGATCATCCTGGAGCCACGTCTCCGTAATCCCAATCACATCATATTTGTTAACATCTATTTGCACAGTTAATTCATCCACTTTATTGCGGATACTCCTTGCATTAAGACACAAAGCCTTCAGGCTTGTTCTTTTAACACCCTTTGTCCTTTTAGAATTTTGCTGTACAGTGGCCCTTTTTGTTCTTTGCCTTGGGTTTCTCTGCCCTCCACTTTTCCTCATCTCCTTTCTGTCTTTTGCTTTTGCCTCCTTTTTGTTTCCCTCTGTCTCCCTGCATTGGTTCCCATCCCCCTGCCATATCAGTTTAAATCCTCCCCAACAGCACTAGCAAACACTCCCCCTCGGACATTGGTTCCGGTCCTGCCCAGGTGCAGACCGTCCGGTTTGTACTGGTCCCACCTCCCCCAGAACCGGTACCAATGCCCCAGGAATTTGAATCCCTCCCTGTTGCACCACTGCTCAAGCCACGTATTCATCTGCACTATCCTGCGATTCCTACTCTGACTATCACGTGGCACTGGTAGCAATCCCGA
Organism: Pristiophorus japonicus; assembly: GCF_044704955.1. NCBI lineage: Eukaryota > Metazoa > Chordata > Chondrichthyes > Pristiophoridae > Pristiophorus > Pristiophorus japonicus. The sequence continues at coordinate 219,488,080 of NC_091986.1, read as the reverse complement.
GATTACTACTTTTGAGGTCCTACTTTTTAAATTTAGCTCCTAGCTCCTTAAATTCGTTTCGTAGGACCTCATCCCTTTTTTTACCTATGTCGTTGGTACCAATGTGCACCACGACAACTGGCTGTTCTCCCTCCCTTTTTAGAATGTCCTGCATCCGCTCCGAGACATCCTTGACCCTTGCACCAGGGAGGCAACATACCATCCTGGAGTCTCGGTTGCGGCCGCAGAAACGCCTATCTATTCCCCTCACCATTGAATCCCCAATCACTATTGCTCTCTCACTCTTTTTCCTGCCCCACTGTGCAGCAGAGCCAGCCATGGTGCCATGAACTTGGCTGCTGCTGCCCTCCCCTGATGAGTCATCCCCCTCAACAGTACCCAAAGCAGTGTATCTGTTTTGCAGGGGGATGACCACAGGGGACTCCCGCACTACCTTCCTTGCACTGCTCTTCCTGTTGGTCTTCCATTCCCTATCTGGCTGTGGATCCTTTCCCTGCGGTACGACCAACTCGCTACACGTGATACTCACGTCATTCTCAGCATCGTGGATGCTCCAGAGTGAATCCACCCTCAGCTCCAACTCCGCAACGCGGTCTGTCAGGAGCTGGAGGCGGATACACCTCCCGCACACGCAATCGTCAGGGACACCAGAAGTGTCCCTGAGTTCCCACATGGTACAGGAGGAGCATAACACCCGACCGAGCTCTCCTGCCATGACTTAACCCTTATATACACTTAAATTGGCAACAACAATGTTAAAAGTTACTCACTGATATAGAAGAGAAAAAAGAAAAACTACTCACCAATCACCAGTCCTGTCAGAATCTTGTAAGTTTCTATGAGATCCCCACTCATCCTTCTAAACTCCAGTGTATAAAGGCCCAGTTGATCCAGTCTCTCCTCATATGTCAGTCCCGCCATCCCTGGAATCAGTCTGGTGAACCTTCGCTGCACTCCCTCAATAGCAAGAACATCCTTCCTCAGATTTGGAGACCAAAACTGAACACAATATTCCAGGTGAGGCCTCACCAAGGCCCTGTACAACTGCAGTAAGACCTCCCTGCTCCTATACTCAAATCCTCTCGCTATGAAGGCCAACATACCATTTGCCTTCTTCACCGCCTGCTGTACCTGCATGCCAACTTTCAATGACTGATGAACCATGACACCCAGGTCTCGTTGCACCTCCCCCTTTCCTAATCTGCCGCCATTCAGATAATATTCTACCTTTGTGTTTTTGCCCCCAAAGTGGATAACCTCACATTTATCCACATTATACTGCATCTGCCATGCATTTGCCCACTCACCTAACCTGTCCAAGTCACCCTGCAACCATTTAGCGTCCTCCTCACAGCTCACACCGCCACCCAGTTTAGTGTCATCTGCAAACTTGGAGATATTACACTCAATTCCTTCATCTAACTCATTAATGTATATTGTAAAGAGCTCGGGACCCAGCACTGAGCCCTGCGGCACTCCACTCGTCACTGCCTGCCATTCTGAAAAGGACCTGTTTATCCTGACTCTCTGCTTCCTGTCTGCCAACCAGTTCTCTATCCACATCCATAGATTACCCCCAATACCATGTGCTTTGATTTTGCTCACCAATCTCTTGTGTGGGACCTTGTCAAAAGCCTTTTTTAAAGTCCAAATACACCACATCCACTGGTTCTCCCTTGTCCACTCTACTAGTTACATCCTCAAAAAATTCCAGAAGATTTGTCAAGGAATAGAAAGATATGGTGATGGGATGAGATGAAGAGAGGTGGGAGGAGGCTCGTGTGGAGCATAAACACCGGCATATGGCCTGTTTCTGTGCTGTAAATTCTTCGGAATGTCCATCACTGACAGTCTCATTATAATGGGTGTAATGTCAGTCAGTAGCAATCCCAATATGGACCATTATAAAGGGTGTAATTTCAATGATGTGCCAAACCCACTATATTCGGACGTAACGTCAGTCAGTGTGACACATTCCCAGTGTAATGATGTAATCTGGGTCACTGACAATCCCACAATAATGGGGTGTATCGTGAGCCAGCGGTTGCCAGTTCCACACTAATGGGGTGTATTATCAGTCTGTGAAATTCCCACTGTAATTGGCCAAAGTGTCAGAGGGCTGGGAGTTCCAGAGGTACAATTACGAATATGAGTTTTTAGGGATGAATTACATTGAATTTACATACAGCACAGAAACAGGCCACTCGGCCCAATAGCTTTCTATCCATTCTGCTACTTGTCTCCCGACTCCACAAGTTCTGAACCACGATAGGGTTCCCTTTGTCCTCACCTTCCACCTCGCCAGCCTCCACAATCAACGGATCACCCTCGCCCTTTCCGCCACCACCAAACACATCTTCCTCTCTCCCTCTCCTTTCAGCATTCCGAAGGAACCGCTCCCTCCGTGACAGCCTGCTCCACTCTTCAAACACCTAAAACACCCCTCCCCTGACCTTTTACCTCCTCCCTTCACACCGTCCAGGACTCCAAGCACTCCTTCCAGGTGAAACAGCGATTTACTTGTAGTTCTTGCAATTTAGTATACTGTATTCGCTGCTCACGATGTGGTCTCCTCTACATTGGGCAGATCACAGAACGGTTACAGCACAGAAGGAGGCCATTCGGCCCGTCGAGCCCGTGCCGGCTCTCTGCAAGAGCACCTCAGCCAGTCCCACTCCCCCACCCTTTCCCCGTAGCCCTGCACATTTCTTTCTTTCAGGTACTTATCCAATTCCCTTTTGAAAGCCACGACTGAATCTGCCTGCACCACCCTTTCAGGCCATGCATTCCAGATTGTAACGGCTCGCTGCATTAAAATTTTTTTCCTTATTTGGACCTTCCGCCAGTCACCTTAAATCTGTGTCCTCTGGTTCTTGACTCTTCTGCCAATGGGAACAGTTTCTCTCTCTCTACTCTGTCCAGAGCTCTCACGATTTTCAACACCTCGATCAAATCTCCTCTCAATCGTCTCTGCTCTATGGAGAACAACCCCATCTATTCCAGCTTATCCACTTAACTGAAGCCCCTCGTCCCTGGAACCATTCTCTTTCCTGCACCCTCTCTAAAGCCTACACTGAAGAACACGTCCATTCAGTCCGCAAGCGTGACCCTGATGTTTGTCATTTTAATTCTCCGCTCCACTCCCACTCTGACCGCTCGGTCCTCGGCCTCTTACACTATTCCAACGCAGCTCAATGGAGCTTCATGAACATGCGGCCCCTCGAGCCTGCTCCGCCATTTAATAAGATCACGGCTGATCCGATCATGGACATAGGTCCACTTCCCTGCCCACTCCCCATAACCTCTTATCCCCTTATCGGTTAAGAAACTGTCTATTTCTGTCTTAAATTAATTCAATGTCCCAGCCTCCACAGCTCTCTGAGGCAGCGAATTCCACAGATTTACAACCCTCAGAGAAGAAATTCCTCCTCATCTCAGTTTTAAATGGGCAGCTCCTTATTCTAAGATTATGCCCCCTAGTTCTAGTCTCCCCCATCAGTGGAAACATCCTCTCTGCATCCACCTTGTCAAGCCCGCTCATAACCTTATACGTTTCGATAAAATCACCTCTCATTCTTCTGAATTCCAATGAGTAGAGGCCCAACCTACTCAACCTTTCCTCATAAGTCAACCCCCTCATCTCTGGAATCAACCTGGTGAACCTTCTCTGAACAGCCTCCAAAGCAAGTATATCCTTTCGTAAATATGGAAACCAAAACTGCACGCAGTATTCCAGGTGTGGCCTCACCAATACCCTGTATAACTGTAGTAAGACTTCTCTGCTTTTACACTCCATCCCCTTTGCAATAAAGGCCAAGATTCCTTTGGCCTGCCTGATCACTTGCTGTACCTGCATACTATCCCTTTGTATCCTTCAGAAACAGCACCTCATCTTTCGATTAGGCACTTTACAGCCTTACGGACTCAACATCGAGTTCAACAATTTCAGATCCTAACCTCGGCTTCCATTTTTTCAGATGGCAGCTGTTGGTAATTATTCTGCTTTTCCATTTACACCTCCTCTAGACCCATCTTTTGTTACTTTACTTGTCCAATTACCATCTCCATTTGCCTCGCATCATCATCCCCTTTGTCATTTAAACTCTCCTGCCTTCCACCCTATCACAGACTTTCCCTTCTGTCCTTTCCTCCCCTCCCAACTTTTTCCCTGCCTCTGCACTTGCTTAAAAGCGGTTACATCTCTCAACTTTTGCCCAGTTCTGATGAAAGGCCAGCGACCTGAAAGGTTGACTCTGTTTCTCTCTCTCCACAGTTGCTGCCTGACCCGCTGAGTATTTCCAGCATTTTGTTTTTTTATTTCAGATCGTCAGCGTCCGCAATATTTCGCTTTTGTCCACAAGTTCCCGACTTAGAAACATAGAAAAAAGGCCATTCGGCCCTTCGAGCCTGCACCACCATTCAGTATGATCATGGCTGATCATGAGTCTACTATGTAGTACCTTACCGAAAGCTTTTGGGAAATCCAAATATATTACGCCTACTACATTACCCTTATCTACCTTATCTGTTACTTCTTGAAAGCATTCAATAAGTTTGATAGAGCATGACCTTTCCTTTTGGAATCCGCGTTGCCTACTCTTTATAGTATTTTCAGTTTCGAGATGTTTTTCTATTACATATGCGATTAAGGATTCCATTATCTTTCCTACCACTGATGTTAAGCTAATTGATCTACAGTTCCCTGGACTTGGTCTATCTCGCTTTTTATACAAAGGAATCACATTAGCTGTCTGCCAGTCCTCTGGCACTATTCCCTTTTCTAATGAATTCGTATATATATATGTAATAGTGCCTCTGCTATCGCTTCCCTAACTTCTTTTAATATCCTATTATGGTGAGACTGTCAACGGCGGACATTACATGCCATTATAGTGAGACTGTCAGTGACGGACATTACACTTTATTATAATATGATTTTGAATGACTAACATCACAAAGTATTTACAGCACAGAAACAGCCCATTGGGCCCCAGCGCTCCGTGCCGGTGTTTATGCTCCACACCAGCCTCCTCCCACCCCATCCCCATATCCTTCTAATTCTTTCTCCCTCATGTGTTTATCCAGCTTCCCCTTAAATGCTTCCATACTATTCGTCTCAACCACTCCCTGTGGCAGCGAGTTCCACATTCTCACCACTCTCTGGGTAAAGATGTTTCTCCTGAATTCCCCATTGGATTGATGAGTGACTGTCTTATATTGATGGCCCCGAGTTCTGGTCTCACCTACAATTGGAAAGACCTTCGCTACGTCTACCCTGTCAAAATAGTGAAACTATCACTGATTGACATTACATCCTACCGCTTTCTCCCCCAGTCTCTCTCCCTCTCTACTCCCCCAATCTCTCTCCCTCTCTCCCCCACCCATCCCGCAGTCTCTCCCTCTCTCCCGCACCTCCCCTCCAGTGTCTCTCCCTCTCTCACCCCCCAGTCTCCCTCCCTCTCCCTCTCTCCACCGAGTCCCTCTCCCTCTCTTCCCCCTCCCAGTCTCTCTCCCTCTCTCCGCCCCCCAGTCTCTCTCCCTCTCTCCACCGAGTCCCTCTCCCTCTCTTCCCCCTCCCAGTCTCTCTCCCTCTCTCCGCCCCCCAGTCTCTCTCCCTCTCTCCGCCCCCCAGTCTCTCTCCCTCTCTCCGCCCCCCAGTCTCTCTCCCTCTCTCCGCCCCCCTAGTCTCTCTCCCTCTCTCCGCCCCCCTAGTCTCTCTCCCTCTCTCCAACCCCCCAGTCTCTCTCCCTCTCTCCTCCCCAGTCTCTCTCCCCGCAGTCTCTCTCCCTCTCTCCACCGAGTCCCTCTCCCTCTCTCCCCGCCCCTAGTCTCTCTCCATCTCTCCTCCCCAGTCTCTCTCCTGAGTCCCTTTCCCTCTCTCCCCCGCCCCCAGTCTCTCTCCCTCTCTCCCCCACCCCAGTCTCTTTCCCTCTCCCCCACCCAGTCGCTCTCCCTCTCCCCCCACCCCAGTCGCTCTCCCTCTCCCCCCACCCCAGTCGCTCTCCCTCTCCCCCCCACCCCAGTCGCTCTCCCTCTCCCCCGCCCCCCAGTCTCTCTCCCTCTCCCCCCCACCCCAGTCTCTTTCCCTCTCCCCCACCCAGTCGCTCTCCCTCTCCCCCCACCCCAGTCGCTCTCCCTCTCTCCCCACCCCAGTCGCTCTCCCTCTCCCCCCCACCCCTGTCGCTCTCCCTCTCCCCCCCACCCCAGTCGCTCTCCCTCTCCCCCACCCCAGTCGCTCTCGCTCTCCCCCACCCCAGTCGCTATCCCTCTCCCCCACCCCAGTCGCTATCCCTCTCCCCCACCCCAGTCGCTATCCCTCTCCCCCCCCACCCCAGTCGCTCTCCCTCTCCCCCACCCCAGTCGCTCTCCCTCTCTCCCCCCCACCCCAGTCGCTCTCCCTCTCCCCCCACCCCAGTCGCTCTCCCTCTCCCCCCCACCCCAGTCGCTCTCCCTCTCCCCCCCACCCCAGTCTCTCTCCCTCTCCCCCCCACCCCAGTCGCTCTCCCACTCCCCCACCCCCACCCCAGTCACTCTCCCTCTCCCCCACCCCAGTCGCTCTCCCTCTCCCCCACCCCAGTCGCTCTCCCTCTCCCCCACCCCAGTCACTCTCCCTCTCCCCCACCCCAGTCGCTCTCCCTCTCCCCCACCCCAGTCGCTCTCCCTCTCCCCCACCCCAGTCGCTCTCCCTCTCCCCCACCCCAGTCGCTCTCCCTCTCCCCCACCCCAGTCGCTCTCCCTCTCCCCCCACCCGCAGTCTCTCTCCCTCTCTGCCCCGCCTCAGTCCCTCTCCCTCTCTGCCCCGCCTCAGTCCCTCTCCCTCTTCCCCCCCCCCCCCCCCCCCCGAGTCTCTCTCCCCCTCTCCCCCCAGTCTCTCTCCATCTCCCCAAGCCCCCCAGTCTCTCTCCATCTCCCCCACCTCAGTCGCTCTCCCTCTCTCCCCCCAGTCTCTCATCCTCTCCCCCTCCAGTCTCTCTCCTTTGCTCCCCCCAGTCTCTCTCCCTCGCTCCCTCTCCCCACCCAGTCTCTCCCTCTCTTCCCCCAGTCTCTCTCCCTCTATCTGCCTCCAGCCTCTCTCCCCCCCAGTCCCTCTCCCTCTCTCCCCCCCACCCCCCATGTCCCTCTCCCTCTGTCCCCTCCCTCCCCCCGATTCTCTCTCACTCTCTCCCCCATCCCGGTCTCTCAACCACAACCCTCCCCATCCCAGTCTCTCTCACTCTCTCCCCCAGTCTCTCTCACTCTCTCCCCCCAGTCTCTCTCTCCCTCTCTCCCTTTCTCCCCCCAGTCTCTCTCCCCCACCCCAGTCTCTATCCCTCTCTCACCCCAGTCTCTCTCCCTCTCCCCCCACCCCCAGTCACTCTCCCTCTCCCCCCGACTCTTTCCCTCTCTCCTCCACAGTCTCTCTCCCGCTCTCACCCTCCAGCCTCTCTCCCCCCATTCACTCTCCCTCTCTTCCCCCCAGTCCCTTTCCCTCTCTCCACCCCAGTCCCTTTGCTCTCAGTCTCTTTCCCTCTCTCCACCCCAGTCCCTCTCCCTCTCTCCGCCCCCCTCTGTCTATCAACCTCTATCGACCCCCAGTCTCTCACACTCTCTCCTCCGCCACCGCACTGTCTCTCTCCCTCTCCCTCGTCCCCAGTCTCTCTCCCTCCCCCACAGTCTCCCTCCCTCCACCCCCACAGTCTCTCTCCCTTTCCTCCACCCCCAGTCTCGCTCTCTCTCTGCCACCCCAGTCTCGCTCCCACTCCCCCCCGAGTTTCTCTCCATCTCCCCTCCCAGTCTCTCTCCCTCTCCCCCCCCCAGTCTCTCTCCCTCTCCCCCCCCACAGTTTCTCTAACTCTCTACCCCCCCAGTCTCTCTCCCTCCCACCAAGTCTCTGTCCCTATCTCCCTCCAGTCTCTCTCCCCCTCTTACCCCAGTCTCTCTCCCCCCATTCTCTCTCCGTCTCTCCACCGCCCTCCCCCAGTCTCTCTCCCTCTCTACCCCCAGTCTCTCTCCTCCCATCCAGTTTCTCTCTCTCTCCTCCCCCAGTCTCTCTCCCTCTCTCCCCGCAGTCTGTCTCTCTCCCTCTTTCCCCCCAGTCTCTCTCCCTCTCTCCCCCCCCAGTCCCTCTCTCCCCCCAGTTTGTCTCTCTCCCTCTTTCCCCCCAGTCTCTCTCCCTCTCTCCCCCTCCCCCAGTCTCACCCTCGCTCCTCCCCCCAGTCTCTCTCCCTCTCTGCCCCCCCAACCCAGTCTCTCTCCCACTCTCCCTCCCCCAGTCTATTTCCCTCTCTCACCCTCTCCAGTCTCTCTCCCTCTCTCACCCCCCCAGTCTCTCTCCCTCGCTCCCCCCAGTCTCTCTCTCTCTCTCTCCCTCCCTCTCTCCCCTTCCCAGTCCTTTTCCCTCTCTCCCCCCCATTCTCTCGCTCTCTCTACCCTCCAGTTTCTCTCACTCTCTCCCCCCAGTCTCTCTCCCTCTCCCCCCCAGTCTCTACCACCCTCCCCCCCCCCCGAAGTCTCTCTGCCCGACTCCCCCAGTCTCTCTCCCTCTCTTCCCTCAGTCTCTCTCCCCGCATTCTCTTACTCTCTCCCCCGCAGTCTCTCTCCGTCCCCACCACACCCCGCAGTTTCTCTCCCTCTCTCCCCCCCCACCCAGTTTCTCTCCCTCTCTCCACCACAGTCCCTCTTCCTCACCCCCCCCACACCGCCCAAGTCTCTCTCCCTCTCTCCCCCCACTCCCCAGTCTCTTTTCCTCTCCCCCCCCAGTCTCTCGCCCTCCCCCGTCCCTCTCCCTCTCTCCCCCCACAGTCCCTCTCCCTCTTTCCCCCGCCGTCTCGCTCCCTCTCTCCCACTTCAGACTCTCTCCCTCTCTTCCGCCCGCCCAGTTTCTCTCCCTCTCTTCCCCCCAGTGTCGCTCTCCCTCTCTCCGTCCCAGTCTCTCTCCCACCCACTCTCTCTCCCCCAGTCTACTCTCCCTCTCTCCTCCCCCCAACCTCTCTCCCTCTCTCCCCGCCCCCCCCCCCCCAGTCCCTCTCCCTCTCTCTCCCCCCAGTCCCTCGCACTCTCTCCTCCACAGTCTCTCTCCCTCCAGCCTCTCTCCGCCCCCCCAGTCTCTCTCCCTCTCTCCCACTTCAGTCTCTCTCCCTCTCTTCCCCCCCAGTTTCTCTCCCTCTCTTCCCCCCAATGTCGCTCTCCCTCTCTCCGCCCCAGTCTCTCTCCCACCAAGTCTCTCTCGCCCCCAGTCTCTCTCCCCCTATCCCCCCAGTCTCTCTCCCCCTCTCCCCCCAGTCTCTCTCCCTCTCTTCCCCAGTCTCTCCCCCTCACTCCCCCCAGTCATAGAAACATAGAAACATAGAAAATAAGTGCATGAGTAGGCCATTCGGCCCTTCTAGCCTGCACCGCCATTCAATGAGTTCATGGCTGAACATGCAACTTCAGTACCCCATTCCTGCTTTCTCGCCATACCCCTTGATCCCCCTAGTAGTAAGGACTTCATCTAACTCCTTTTTGAATATATTTAGTGAATTGGCCTCAACAACTTTCTGTGGTAGAGAATTCCACAGGTTCACCACTCTCTGGTTGAAGAAGTTTCTCCTCATCTCGGTCCTAAATGGCTTACCCCTTATCCTCAGACTGTGACCCCTGGTTCTGGACTTCCCCAACATTGGGAACATTCTTCCTGCATCTAACCTGTCTCACCCCGTCAGAATTTTAAACGTTTCTATGAGGTCCCCTCTCATTCTTCTGAACTCCCCCCAGTCTCTCTCCCTCCCAGTCTCTCTCTCTCTCTCCCCCCAGTCTCTCTCTCTCTCTCCCTCTCTCACACTCCAGCCTCTCTCCCCCCAGTCACTCTCCCTCTCTTCCCCCAAAGTCCCTCTCCCTCTCTCCCCCCCACCCCAGTGCCTTCCGCTCTCTCCCTCCCCAGTCCCTTTCCTCTCTTCCCCAGTCCCTTTCCTCTCTCCCCCCCCAGTCCCTTTCCCTCTCTCCCCCGTCCCCCCCCCGTCACTCAACCTCTATCCCCCGCCAGTCTCTCACACTCTCTCCTCCACCCCCGCACAGTCTCTCTCCCCCTCTCCCCTGCCCCAAGTCTCTCTCCCTCCACCCCCAGTCTCCCTCCCTCCACCCCCCAGTCTCTCTCCCTCTTCTCCACCCCCCCACTCTCGCTCTCTCTCCGCCCCCCAGTCTCGCTCCCTCTTCCCCCGTCCCAGTCTCTCTCCCTCTCCCCCCCAGTCTCTACCACTATCCCCCCCCCCCCGCAGTCTCTCTGCCCGACTCCCCCCAGTCTCTCTCCCTCTCTTCCCTCAGTCTCTCTCCCCCCATTCTCTCTTCCTCTCCCCCCCAGTCTCTCTCTGTCCCCACCACCCCCCAGTTTCTCTCCCTCTCTCCCCCCTACCCAGTTTCTCTCCCACTCTCCCCCACAGTCCCTCTTCCTCTCCCCCCGCCCCCCCTCAAGTCTCTCTCCCTCTCCCCCCCCACTCCCCAGTCTCTTTTCCTCTCCCCCCTGCCCAGTCTCTCTCCCTCTTCTCCACCCCACCCAGTCTCGCTCTCTCTCCGCCCCCCTAGTTTCTCTCCCCCCCAGGTTCTCTCCACCCCCACCCCGCCCCACCAGTTTCTCTCCCTCTCTCCCCACAGTCGCTCTCCCTCTCTCCCCACAGTCTCTCTCCCTCTCTCTCCCTCCTCAGTCTCTTTCCCTCTCTCCCCCTCCGTAGTCTCTCTCCCTCTCTCCCCCTCCGCAGTCTCTCTCCCCCTCCCCAGTCTCTCTCCCCCTCCCCAGTTTCTCTCCCTCTCTCCCCCTTCCCAGTCTCTCTCCCCCTCCCCCAGTCTCACCCTCTCTCCTCCGCCCAGTCTCTCTCCCTCTATCCCCCCCAGTCTGTCTCCCTCTCTCCCCCCCGGCGCCTCCCCGAGTCTCTCTCACTCTCCCACTTTCCTGACCCCCCAACCTAGCCTACAGTCTCACTCCCTCTCTCCCTCCACCCGATCTTTCTCCCTCGCTCCCAACGAGGCTCTCTCCATCTACCTCTCTCCCCCCAGTCTCTCTCCATCTCTCCTCCACAGTCTCTCTCCCTCTCTCCTCCAAGGACTCTCTCCCCCAAGTCTCTCTCCCTCTCTTCCCCCTCCCCCACCCCCGAGTCCCTTTCCCTCTCTCCCCCCCCAGTCCCTCTCCCACTCTCCCCCCAGTCCCTTTCCCTCTCTCTCTCTCCCCCCCACCGCACCGTCTCTCAAACTCTATCCCCCAGCAGTCTTTCTCACTCTCTCCCTTCCCCAGTCTCTCCCCCTCTCGTCCCCAACCAGTCTCTCTCCCTCCCCCCCCAGACTCGCTCCCTCTCTCCCCCTCAGTCACTTTCCCTCTCTCCCCTCCGCAGTCTCTCCCTCTCTCTCCACCACAGTCTCTCACCCTCTCCCGCCCCCCACACCAGTCTCTCTCCCTCTCGCCCCCCCACCAGTCTCTCCCTCTCTTCCGCCAGTCTCTCTCCCCCCCGCAGTCTCTCTCCCTCTCCCCCCTCCTCAGTCTCTCTCCCCCTCCCCAGTCTCTCTCCCCCTCCCCAGTCTCTCTCCCCCTCCCCAGTCTCTCTCCCCCTCCCAGTCTCTCTCCCTCTCTCCCCCACCCCCCCTGTCTCTCTCACTCTCTCCCCCCGCAAATCTCTCTCCCTCTCTCCCCACCCCCAGTCTCTCTCCCTCTCGCCCCCCCCACCAGTCTCTCACCTCTCTCCCCCCACCAGTCTCTCACCTCTCTCCCCCCACCAGTCTCTCTCCCTCTCTTCCCCTCCCCCAGTCTCACCCTTTCTCCTCCGCCCAGTCTCTCTTCCTCTATCCCCCCTCAGTCTCTCTCCCTCTATCCCCGCCAGTCTATCTCCCTTTCTCCCCACCCAGTCTCTCTCCCTCTCTCCCCCCGCCCCCCCTCCCCCGAGTCTCTCTCACTCTCCCACTTGCTGCCCCCCCGCCTCGCCTACAGTCTGCCTCCCTCTCTCCCTCCACCAAGTCTCTCTCCCCCCAGTCTCTTTCCCTCTCTCTCCCCCCCCGCGTCTTTCTCCCTCGTTCCCAACGAGTCTCTCTGCATCTCCCTCTCTCCCCCCAGTCTCTCTCCATCTCTCCTCCAGTCTCTCTCCCTCTCTCCTCCAAGGTCTCTCTCATTCCATCTCCCTCCAGCCTCTCTCCCTCCACCCCTAGTCCCTCTCTTCACCCCCAATCGCTCTATTCCCCCCAGTCTGTCTCCCCCCAGTCTCTCTCCCTCTCTCCTCCCCAGTCTCTCTCCCTCTCTCCTCCCCAGTCTCTCTCCCTCTCTCCTCCTCTCTCCTCCCCAGTCTCTCTCCCCCGCCCCAGTCCCTCCCCCGCGTCTCCCTCCCTCTCTCCCCCCAGTCTCTCTCCCTTCCACTGTCCCCCCCAGTATCACTCCCTCTCTCCCCCCAGTCTCTCTCCCCCTCTCTCCCCCTAATCCCTCTCCCTCTCTTCCCCAAGTCTCACTCCCTCTCTCCCTCTCGCTCTCTCCCGCTCTTCCCCGCTCCCTAGTCTCTCTCCCTCACCCCGCCCCCCCCCCCCCCAGTCTCCATCCCTCGCTCTCTCCCCAGTCACTCCTTCTCTCCCCCGAGTACCTCTCCCTCTCTCCCCCCGAGTCTCTCTGTCTCTTTCCTCCAGTTTCTCTACCTCTCTCCCTCCCAGTCTCTCCCCCCGCAGTCTCTCTCCCTCTCTACCGCCCAATCTCTCTCCCTCTCGCCCGCCAAGTCTCTCTCCCATTCTCCCCCGCCCCCTGTCTCTATTCTGCTCTCCCCCCCGAGTCTCCCTCTCTCCCCCTCTCCTCCACAGTCTCTCTCCCCCCAGTCCCTCTCCCTCTCTCCCACTCCGGTCTCTCTCCCTCTCTTCACCCCCCCCCCCTCCCCTCCAGTTTCTCTCCCTCTTTCCCCGCCATTCTCTCTCTCCCTCCCAGTGTCTCTCTCCCTCTCTCTGCCCCAGTCTCTCTCCCACTCAGCATCTCTCCCACCCAGTCTCTCTCCCCCTCCCCCAGTCTCTCTCCCTCTCTCCCCCCAGTCTCTCTCCCTCTCTCTCTCCCTCTCTCCCCCCCACTCTCCCCAGTCTCTCTCCCTCTCTTCCCCCGCCCAGTCTCTCTCCCTTACCCCCCGCCCCAGTCTCTCTCCCTCGCCCTCTCCCTCTCTCCTCCCCAGTCTCTCCCCACAGTCTCTCTACCTCTCCCCCCGCCCCAATCACCCTCCATCTCTCTTCCCCCAGTCTCTCTTCCTCTCCCTCTCCCCACAGTCTCTCTCTCCCTCTCCCCATAGTCTCTCTCACTCTCCCTCTCTCCCCGCAGTCTCTCTCCTGCTCTCCCCCAGTCTCTCTCCCTCTCTTCCCCAGTCTCCCTCCCTCTCCCCCCCAGTCTCTCTCCCTCTCTCTACCCCCAGTCTCCCTCCCTCTCTCCCCCCCAGTCTCTCTCCCTCTCTCTACCCCCAGTCTCCCTCCCTCTCTCCCCCACCCCAGTCGCGCTCCCTCTCTCCCTCCCAGTCTCTCTCCCTCTCCCTCTCTCCTCCAAGGTCTCTCTCCCTCCAGCGTCTCCCCCCCCCACCGTCCCTCACCCTCTCTCCCCCCCCCCAGTCCCTCTCCCTTTCTCCAAGCCCTCCTGTCCCTCTCCCTCCCCTCTACCTAGCTCCTCCCCCCGTCCCTCTCCCTCGCTCCTCCCCCCGTCCCTCTCCCTCGCTCCTCCCCAGTCTCTCTCCCTCGCCCTGCTCCCGCCCTCAGTCTCACTCCCTCTCTCCCCCTCTGTCTCTCTCTCTTCTCAACCCAGTCTCTTTCCCTCTTCTCCCACCCCCCAGTCTCTCTCCCTCTCTCCCCCCGCAGTCTCTCCCTCTCGCCCGCCAAGTCTCTCTCCCGCTAAGTCTCTCTCCCGTCTCTATTCTGCTCTCTCCCCCAGTCTCCCTCTCTCCCTCTCTCCTCCAGTCTCTCTCCCCCAGTCCCTCTCCCTCTCTCCCACTCCAGTCTCTCTCCCTCTCTTCCCCCCCACAGTTTCTCTCCCTCTTTCCTCGCCATTCTCTCTCTCCCTCCCAGTGTCTCTCTCCCTCTCTCCTCCCCAGTATCTCTCCCTCTCTCCTCCCCAGTCTCTCTCCCTTTCTCCCCCCCGCCCCAGTCCCTCCCCTCCCCCGATCACCCTCCCTCTCTTCCCCCAGTCTCTCTCCCTCTCTCCACCCAGTCTTTCTCCCTCTCTCCCCCCAGTCTTTCTCCCTCTCTCTCTCCCCACAGTCTCTCTCCCTCCCCACAGATTCTCTCCCTCTCTCCCCCCGTCCCAGTCTCTCTCCCCCCAGTCTCTCTCCTGCTCTCCCCCAGTCTCTCTCCCGTCTCTCTCCCTCTCTTCCCCAGTCTCTCTCCCTCTCCCTCTCTCCCCCCGGTCTCGCTCCCTTCTCCTCCCCAGTCTCTCTCCCACCAGACTCTCGCCCTCTCTCCCCCCGCCCCAGTCTCTCTCGCTCTCCCTCTCTCCCCCCAGTCTCTCTCCCTCTCTCCTCCCCAGTCTCTCTCCCTCTCTCCTTCTCGCCCCAGTCTCTCTCGCTCTCCCTCTCTCCCCCCAGTCTCTCCCTCTCTCCCCACCCCAGTCTCTCTCCCTCTCTCCCCCGCTCCCGAGTCTCTGTTCCCCCCTCTCCTCCCCAGTATCTCTCCCTCTCTCCTCCCCAGTCTCTCTCCCTTTCTCCCCCCCGCCCCAGTCCCTCCCCCTCCCCCGCATCTCCCTCCCTCTCTCCCCCCAGTCTCTCTCCCCCTCTCTCCCCCCAATCCCTCTCCCTCTCTTCACCAAGTCTCACTCCCTCTCTCCCTAGTCTCTCCTTCTCTCCTCCCCCCCCCCCCCAAAGTCTCTCTGTCTCTTTTCTCCAGTTTCTCTACCTCGCTCCCTCCCAGTCTCTCCCCCCGCAGTCTCTCTCCCTCTCTCCCGCCCAGTCTCTCTCCCTCTCTCCCCCCGCAGTCTCTCCCTCTCGCCCGCCAAGTCTCTCTCCCGCTAAGTCTCTCTCCCGTCTCTATTCTGCTCTCTCCCCCAGTCTCCCTCTCTCCCTCTCTCCCCCAGTCCCTCTCCCTCTCTCCCACTCCAGTCTCTCTCCCTCTTTTCTCGCCATTCTCTCTCTCCCTCCCAGTGTCTCTCTCCCTCTCTCCGCCCCAGTCTCTCTCCCACCCAGTCTCTCTCCCCCTCCCCCAGTCTCTCTCCCTCTCTCCCTCTCACACCCCCCAGTCTCTCTCCCTCTCTTCACCCCCCCCCGTCTCTCTCCCTTTCCCCCCCGCCCCAGTCTCTCTCCCTCGCCCTCTCCCTCTCTCCTCCCCAGTCTCTCTCCGCCCCAATCACCCTCCCTCTCTTCCCTCAGTCTCTCTCCCTCTCTCCACCCAGTCTTTCTCCCTCTCTCCCCCCAGTCTTTCTCCCTCTCTCTCTCCCCACAGTCTCTCTCCCTCCCCACAGATTCTCTCCCTCTCTCCCCCCGTCCCAGTCTCTCTCCCCCCAGTCTCTCTCCTGCTCTCCCCCAGTCTCTCTCCCGTCTCTCTCCCTCTCTTCCCCAGTCTCTCTCCCACTCCCTCTCTCCCCCCAGTCTCGCTCCCTTCTCCTCCCCAGTCTCTCTCCCACCAGACTCTCGCCCTCTCTCCCCCCGCCCCAGTCTCTCTCGCTCTCCCTCTCTCCCCCCAGTCTCTCTCCCTCTCTCCTCCCCAGTCTCTCTCCCTCTCTCCTTCTCGCCCCAGTCTCTCTCGCTCTCCCTCTCTCCCCCCAGTCTCTCCCTCTCTCCCCACCCCAGTCTCTCTCCCTCTCTCCCCCGCTCCCGAGTCTCTGTTCCCCCTCTCCTCCCCAGTCTCCATCCCTCTCTCTCTCCCCAGTTTCTCCCTCTCCCCCCCGAGTACCTCTCCCTCTCTCCCTCCGAGTCTCTCTGTCTCTTTCCTCCAGTTCCTCTACCTCTCTCCCTCCCAGTCTCGCTGCCCCGCAGTCTCTCTCTCCCTCTATCCAACCCAGTCTCTCTCCCTCTCTCCCCCCGTCTCTCTCCCGCTCTCCCCCGCCCCCAGTCTCTATTCTGCTCTTCCCCCCCGTCTCCCTCTCTCCCCCCAGTCTCGCTCCCTCTCTCTCCCAAGTCGCTTCCCCCCCAGTCTCTCACCCTCCCTCCTCGCTCCAGTCTCTCTCCCTCTCTCCTCCACAGTCTCTCTCCCTCCAGCCTCTCTCCCCCCCAGTCCCTCTCCCTCTCTCCCCCCCCAGTGCCTCTACCTCTCTGCCCCCAGAGTCTCTCTCCCTCTCTCCTCCACAGTCTCTCTCCCTCTCTCTCCCTCCCTCCAACGTCTCCCCCCCCCCGGCCAGTCCCTCACCCTCTCTCCACCCCAGTCCCTCTCCCTCTCTCCACCCCCAGTCTCCCTCCCTCTCCCCCCAGTCTCCCTCCCTCTCTCCTCCAAGGTTTTGCTCCCTCTCTCTCCCTCCAGCGTCTCCCCCCCCCCAGTCCCTCACCCTCTCTCCCCCCCAGTCCCTCTCCCTCTCTCCACGCCCTCCTGTCCCTCTCCCTCGCTCCTCCCCCTTCCCTCTCCCTAGCTCCTCCCCCCGTCCCTCTCCCTAGCTCCTCCCACCGTCCCTCTCCCTCGCTCCTCCCCAGTCTCTCTCCCTCTCCCTGCTCCCGCCCCCAGTCTCACTCCCTCTCTCCCCCTCTGTCTCTCTCTCTCTTCTCAACCCAGTCTCTTTCCCTCTTCTCCCACCCCCCAGACTCTCTCCCTCTCTTCCCCCACAGTCTCTCT